>NC_056733.1:1818984104-1819269104 GCF_019279795.1 Protopterus annectens | reverse complement strand
ATGGACCTAATAAACAAGGATATATGGAATCTCCAAACTCTGGATCCCACAGAGTTTGGCTTTGTGAAGGGTAGATCATGCTTGCTCAACTTGGTTGACTTCTTTGAGTCAGTCACCAGAGCTGTGGATGAAGGCAAGGTGGTTCATATAGCCTACCTTGATCTGGCCAAGGCCTTTGATACCATTCTCTACTCAGGAATCATAGAAAAATTCACTAGGCATTAACCCCTATATCACTAGGTGGGTTGCAAACTGGCTCAGAGATAGAACCCACAGTGTGAAAGTAGCTGACTCCAAGTCAGACTGCCGACCAGTCATAGACTTCCCATACATGTCAAACAGAGCACCTCTCACTGGACCTCTTCAAGAGAAATCTTGAGTGGATGGGAAATAGAAAATTCACCCTGGGGATCACTCCAGTGGCTCTACTCGACAGAGGCACTGGAAACTAAGGTTGGGTGGCATGATGTCAGGGTAACCCTATGGGCTAGGCTTGTAAAGGCTCCAGGGCCATTAGTCTAGTACACACCTATGAACCTATGAACCTATGAATAGATTTCCCATACGTGTCAAGCAGAGCACCTCACTGGCCCTCTTCAAGAGATGATGATGATGGAAGGGAAATAGAAAGCTCACCCCAGGGATCACTCCAGTGGCTCTACTTGATAGAGGCACTGGGAACTAACATCAGGTGGCACAATGCCAGGGCACTTCTATGGGCTAGGCTTGTAAAGGCTCCAGGGCCATTACCGTAGTACACACCTATGAATCTATGAAAATATTGAATATATATTTACAGTAAACCAGAGTTCAGATCACAGGAAATATTAAAAAGAACATTGATGGACAGACTCAGACATATAAAGCAAAACAATATCTAAACTAAGCTTCACTATATTCCTGACTAATCTAAAAAGAATTACTGTTCCCTAGTTAAGTTATTTACTACCACAAGGCAAGATGCTGTGGGTGAGGGTCTTTTTATTCCCCTTTGAAGCTGAGACAGGAATTTAGCATAGATGGCTACAATACACATCTAAATGTTTATGGCAGTGCCTAGGGCTTTTCCTCTTTTTGCTGAGCTAATGAACAAAGGCTTTTTTCCAGACCTGGACTCTCTGGTCCTATTCAGCACTGTAGGGTGTCATTTTAATGGTTTAACAGCTCATTTACATTTCCCATATTTTATTTAAAGTAAGCTAGCTGGTACATTTAATTCAATTGCAATAATACATGTACATTTATTTTCATTTCAGCAAGGTGCGCTGTTGATACATTTTAACACAAGCAAACCTTACAAATACATTTTCAGCACAAGCATCTGTACAAATCAGTTTGATATACAATTGGCATACAGTTCTAATACATTTGTAACACAAGCATCTTGTATAAATCAGTTTGATATTCAAAAGGCATACTATTTACAAAACTCTAGCTGGCTATGCTGACACTTGCCCATATCATCACAGTCCTCAATCTGATTTTACTGTATAATACTGGTAAAGCTGAATTTAAGCTATATCTGGCGAGCACACTAACTCAGGACAGCTCCATCTATTTTCCCCTTTCAACTAGTTCTTAACTTCTATTTTTTGTAAGGGCAACGGTTGCTGGCTGTCGCTAAGCTAATCCTTGAATAGAATGAATTACCCAGCATAGTGTTGTTTTTTGCCCCATTAAAACTTTTATTTCAGAAAGCTTGATATGCTGTTATTCTGGTACTGACCTGAGCTATACTGATTATCTTCTGATTGGTTATGGTTGTCCTAGGCTCATCTGTGGTCAATTTAACTCTTTCTTTATCAGTTCTATAGCTGACATTATTGTTAATTTTCTCCAAGCAAACCTCAGCATAAATAATACATTACCATCTAACCTCTCCACTTACTCCTCCCATGAACTTAATACCCAATTTTTACCTTTGTCCACTCTAAATCACATTCCCTTCACCATAATAAAGACTACTTCTGAAGCTCAAACCTTGCTCTAATGCCCCTGGCAATATACCCTCAGTATATCTAAAACTTGCAACAGATGCTATTGCCTACCCAATAAGTATTCTTCTCAATATATCCATCCAGGAATCCTATGTACCTAAAATCTGGAAGAAAGCATTTATTCTCCCTCTGCATAAAGATGGCAATAATATTGACATCACCATTTAATCTATTGCTATTTTCTCTCCCATCTCCAAGATCTTGGAAAAATGCATACATATTTAACTGCTTCACTTTCTTCTTCATAATCACTTCCTGCCCCCTACACAGCATGGTTTTAGACCAGCCCATAGTACAACAACTGCCCTCCCCTATCTTTCATGGATACAAAAAACAGAGCCTGTGATACTGGAAAAATTTTCTCTACCCCCCCCCTTCCTAGATCTATCAAAGGCATTTGATAGCATTTCTTACTCTTTACTTCTAACCCAACTATCGATTATCAGACTCTCCCTAATCAACTGGTTCACAAGCTACTTAGAGACAACAGTCTGTCAAATGGCAACACTCCATCTCACCTTACCTTAACACCTGTACTGGAGTTCCTCAAGACTCAATGCTTGGTCCCCTCCTATTCAACATCTTCATTAACAATTTCCATTCTGTTATGTCCCAGAGTTCTCTCATTCAATATGCAGATGATTCGACTATTGTATGTTCAGCTTACTCCATCTGTGACTTACAACTTAAAACTCAAACAGCTTTCTCTAGCGCTGAAACCTGGCTATTTAATACCCATCTAGCCCTAAAGCCAAAGAAATCCAAGCTCATGATATTCACCCCTAAAAAAACAACTCCACTAGACAAAAATAAATTCACTATTTATTCTCAAAGTAACTCTATAATCAAAGTCATTAGCCATCCAAAAACGTCTAGGGGTCACCATTGACAAACATGTAAAATTTGATATTCACATACAACATCTGAAAAACTCATTAAAACCTTGGAATTCTCTACAGACATAATTTCCGAAGCCCTTCGTCTAAACAAATCCTTGTCTCCACATAATTACTCCCCTCACTTATCTATGGTGCCCCACTCCTTACTAACCTCAAATCTTCACTAAAAGTTAAGCTTGAATTGCTACAACAAGATTTCAAAATCCACAACCAATACCAAATACTCTACCCATCACTGCATCACTCTGTGCTCCCTAAAGTGGCTTGAACTACCAAACTACCTCACTTACTTGGAATAAACTATAGCACCAAAATGATCTTTAAGCCTTCCGATTGTCCTGCCCTCAGCTCTATATTTACTGTCTACCTCAAAAAGAGGACCCTCAGATCTGAAAATCAGCAACTTTTGCAAATTCATAAACCAAATCTCCCTCCCATCCAGCTCCTATGTTCCTGCTCCCTAGCCAAAAAGTGGAATACTCTACCTTTATCTGTTAGAACATCCCAGAATCCTGCCTTCTTCAAAATTTCATTACATGAATACCTATCTTCTATCTGGAATTGCACCTGTACTCATCCCACTTAGAATAATTATTACAAGTCATGTTTTACTAGCTACTTTCATAGTATGCTCATCAAAATTCCTCTCTGTTCTAATTCCTTGGCAAATTATGTATGCTACATGCTGTTACTTGTATACTCATTTTTTACTTTCATGCTAAATTTTTCAGTCAACTTAAGGGTTATTTTTATCTCATGCTTTACTTCTTAAATGTCCCAATGTTTGTATTCACCTTTGCCTGTACTGCGGAGATTTTTTCCCCGGGCCTCCACTGAAAATGGGCTCTGAATGGCCCAGTGGACTTTCCTGGTAAACAGAGAACACATAAATAAATGATAAAATCAAAACTAACCAAATTAAAAAAAAAATGTAATCCTCCCTTTGCACCCAGTTTTGCAAAATTTTGAAATATTAGTAGATAGGGACATTAGAAATTTTGAGAAGACTAAACATCACAGGTATTATAACCTTGAACAAGATGAAAAGTGAATACTACATGAACTGAGAAAAAAGAGGTTAGGGTTATGAAACCAGACAAAGGGGGTGGACTGATTATCATGGACACATTGGTTTAGGTGGCTGAAATGGTAGAAATGTTATATACCAGTAATAGATACATATCGGTATCAAAAAATGAAATCAGTTTTGCTTATAGAAATGCGGATTTTATTTTGCATGACTATCTACTTCAGGGTTTATTGATAAAACTATGTTTTATTTCCTTTATGTTGAAAAGTTCATTATTCCAACAATATTTGGAATACCAATGATCCATAAAAACATTTCAGATCCACCCCTCAGACCTATAGTAGAGAATAGAGGTTCAAAAACATACCTGCTAGCAGTCTACATGAATAGACAATTAAAGAATGTTGTTAATATAATAAGCCATATCTTGCTAGATTCATGGAATTTCTTAAGAAGATTAAACCAGGCCCTATATAGAGAAGACTCTATTGTTTGTAACTATAGATATAGTTTATCTATTTTTTCTGTCAGTCCCATAAACTAGGTTTAAATGTTTTGATGAAAGTTTGATAAAATGTGAGGTTTTTAAGTCAACAGGGGGTGAAGTTCATTCTGGAATGCATGGAGTTAGTGCCTATAAACAGCTGTATTTATTTTGAAGGTGAGTTTTTCAAGCAGACAAGTGGAGTTGCTACGAGTGGGACATGCGATCCCATGTATGTGAATATTGTATACTAGATATGGAACAAAAATTTGTATTAAACTTGCAATTTTTAAAACATTCTAGTCTTTACACAGGATTTCTGGATGACATCTTTGTACTATGGGTGGACACTAGAGACAGTTTGTTAAATTTTATTAATTACCTCAATCAGACTACTACTCCTCTTCTTAGGTTCACCTATAATATAGCTGAAACATGGATGCACCATTTGGATGTATTTAAAGAGAAGAACAAAGATAAAATGGGCTTTAAGTTTAAATTATATAGGAAAGACATTTTTTCTAACTCGTACTTACATTATACTAGTGTTCAACCCATGCACCAAAAAAGGAATATTGTGAAAAGGCAATTGGTTTCAGTGGCCCATATGACATCAGAGTATGATGATTTTTTTAGAAGAAAGTAAAAACATGGGAGCATTTTTGTGGACAGAGGTTATCCTGAATATCGTATCCAGCAGAGTCAGCTTGAGGTACTAAATTTACCCCTTTATTGGGCATGGGTAAATACAAAGCATGGGAGGATATATGTTCCACAGTAAGTGTTTTTGATGGGTTTAGTAAGTCCTTTATATTGAAATATACACCATATTTTAAGACAGGCAAATAGTGCTAAAACACTGGGACATATTTTCAAAATGACATATACATTGTGTTTTTTCAGAGTCAAAATTTGAAATAAATTCTTGAAATTAAAAAAAAAAACAGGGGACACATTTCTGGAAGATTACCATATGGGAAATATAAATGTGAGGCATGTAAGCAAAATAAAATTTGTTCCAAATGGCAACACACTGACCAGAAAAAATTAAACAATTGCATGTGTAGAGGAGTCATTTACATTGTTTGTTGTAAAATTTACCCATCATTTTATGTTGGGAAAACTGAAAGGTTATTAAAAAAGTGTATGAGCATTTATATTATATCAAAAACAAGGCAGAGACTAATGCCTGGCCTGTATAAACATACTAAGGCATGTGAAAACAGTATTTTTTCTATTTTTTTTGTACTTGAAAATGCTGACATTGACCCAAGAGGTGGCCAGCAGGAAACTAAAATAGAATATTGTGAATTTTATTGGTGACTAACATTGAACGCTACCAATCCTCTAGGTTTAAATGACAACATATCTATAGGGGCAAAATGAGAAGTACAAGATTGTGATCTATGTATACAATTTGATCTATTTAATATAATATATTTTAAACACAGTATAAACAGTACATACATGTGACTAACATATGGACATTTTATTCAAGATTTATATAAACCCTGTATTCTTGTTGTTTGGTAGTGAGTTTGTAAGTGCATTGCAAAAATTTGTCTGTTTTTAACAGGAAGTGATGTAATATGATGAATTCAAAATGAAGTGATGTAAATTGATTTGACTGTGAATGCTATATAAACCAGAGCAATGTTTCATTCTGTTTCTCTGCTTTATTGGATGAAAGCACTAAACAGATTTATTAAACCATTTTTGAACCTTGAGTGACTTTGTTCTCTGGTTTTGAATTACAAATACAGCTGTCATTGGACTGTTTGTTTCAATAAAATTTACTTGAGTAATTTTGGTTGTTTTTTATTCTGCTGTTTCTACTTGTTTGGTTCCATGCAGAGTTAACTCCCAAGCTATCATTCCCCAACCAGTACAGAGGATACAATTGGTTGCCCCCTTGTTTATTTATGTACCAAATTACTGAAGTGTTGTCTATAATGTCCACCTTATCTCCACCCTGCTTTATGCCTCTCCAATATATACCAACCTAAGGCAATGCGATCTAAATAAGATAGAGACCTGCTACAACAAAATCTCCAAATTTGCCACAGGAGCATCCTACTGTAGTCACCACTGTCTCTCACTTGCTAAACTGGGCTGGCTTGAACTCCCTCACCCCTTTCAATGGTATCAACTCACACCCGCCCACAAACTAGTAAACCATCCCCTAAATGTCCCATCCCTCCAGAATCTACTCCAACCCTATCGCATCACCAAACCACTAAGATCCAGCAACAAAAATCACTTACAGATCACTAAAGCCAATAACTCTGCTGGTGAAGCACTATTCTCTTGTGCCATAGCCAAATTATGGAACTCTCTCCCACCTACAATTACCTCCGTACCATCATGCACCCACTTCAAAACTTTACTAAAAGTGCACCTAAAAACATGCTGGCTATGCCCTTGCAACTACCACTCTAATATCACCCGCCCCATCCACCCACTACCTTTCTTTCCACCCCACTAACTACCTTGATTATAGCAAGCTCGGATGTTCATAAGCCTACCACTTATTATACAGCAGGAACTTCTTATTGTAATAATTGTTAATGTCTTTTATGCACTTTGCAGATAAAGATTCTAGTTGTTTACAGATGTACTATGTTCTTCATCTGTAACTATGTTTGCAATTGTTAATTGCTATGTTAATCAAATTGTTAATTTCTATGTAAATCCAATGTAACTACTGTCTGTATATTTTAACTGTGGAGCTTTTCTCCCCTGGCCCCCGCTAAAAATGGACCTACGTCCAGTCGGACACTGCCGGTCAACAAATGTAAATAAATAAATAAATAAATATAATAATCTAAAGAGGACCTGGGCTCCAAAGATGCATTACAGCCAACTTTTCTTTGATATTGATGACCTTTGATCTGTCTGAGATGTCCCACAGTCCTTGCACTTTTACCCCCATTGAAACTGCTCATTATGCAAAATCTGAGGACTCTGCCTGTGCAGATTGTGTTGGGGTAGGTTGAGAAAAAGGGAACCATAGATTGAGAGACATCTGATCCCTTCACCACTGCAGTTCTGACTTTACAAGGTCCAAAACTATAATTTGAAATTCTAGAAGCTGAGAATGTTGAGTCCACATATTTTTGAGGTACAACTGAATCTTTCTGACATGCAGTCTAGCAAGTGGTATCATGGGAATCAAAGAGGCCACAAAACCTAATATCTTGAGAAATTCTCTAGCAGAAGCTTGAGACTGAGAAGAAAAGTTCAGGAATACGTTCAGATATAAATTCACTAGTTATAATATTTTTAGTGAAAAGGTAGTAGATGTAATTAGGTATTATTGGGATTTTCTTCTTAAAGGGAATAATAGTGTAAAAAGTTTATATAGATACCCTTTGATATTGTATAAAAAAGGTAGAAATATTAAGGATATGATTGTGCATAACAACTCTGAGTCCCCTAGTGAGATTATTCAGAGAAGGAGAAGTACTTATGGAACTGTCCCTTGTGGTGGCTGTTCCATATGTGGACATATATTGAGTTCTTTTGAAAGAATTAATGGAGTGAAATTTTCTCCAGTTGGTTATTTTACTTGCAGTACAAAAGGGGGGATTTACTCTATTTATTGTAGTTGTAACCTATTTTATATAGGTGAAACCAAAATAACTTTTAGGGTACGGCTGCAGGAACACATTAGAGATGTTAAAAGAAATAATGTGGAATGTCCTGTAGCCTTTCATTTTAATACAGTCCATGGATGGGAATTATGTGATTTAAAAGCATGTGTCCTGGAACAAATTGCTGAATGTGATGAAACTGTTTTGAAGGATAAATTGCATTATAAAGAAACAGTCTTTATTTTATATTGCCTAGGGGCATGAACAAAGAATGCTATTGGAAAGTATTCCTGTAAGTAATTATGAGTTAATTATTTAATTGATGTATATAAGTTATGTATAAAAGGTGTGTGTTTTTTTAGTGTTTTTGTACTCCTAGAAGGCTGTGGCCGAAGCGCTAGAGAGATTGAACTTTTATTAAATCTGTTTCTCGTCAACCTGGTTTTGCTGCTAATTTCACTGTCCGAGTGTTTTTTTTTGTATAAATTCACCTCTTCTTGAGTTAGAAAAGCCTTTTGCATGACAATGTCTGTAAGATACCCCAGAAACACAATACTGTGTGATGGAGTAATGGAGGATTTCTGCAAATTTATCTGGAATCCCAGATGAATTAGGAGATAAGTAACCTTTGTTAAGGACTCCTGGCATTTGGGCAAAGAGTCTGTGCAGATAACTAAGTCATATAAATAAAGAAAAACATGGATACCTGCCAATTTTCAGTGGGCCACCACTGGGTCTAGGCATTTTGTAAACACTTGTGGTGCATTACACAACCCCAACAGTAAAGCAGAGAATTGATAATGTGACCCAGATACACAAAATTTTGATTATCTTTTGATGCTTTGTGTTATTGGAATGTGATGGTAAGCCTCCTTTAGGTCTAAAAATCACCATAACACAGTGGTCTGAGAGTACTACTAACCAGACTGAAGGGTCAGCATCTTGAATTTTGGAATCTTTACAAAAAAAAGTTGAGAAAGGAAAGATCCAAAACTGGTCTCCAAAAGTGGTCCTTTTTTGGGACCAGGAACATTCTAGAATAAAAGCCCCTTCCTTTGTGTTTTGTAGGAACATAATTTATGACTCCTGATTCTGTCATGTGTTGGATTACCTTGGAGAAACAACAGTGTCTGACTAGGAGGGTGAAGAGGGATTCCCCTGAAAGGAGGTGGGATTCTATCCATTACCAAAAGGAAACCTCTTGGATAACCTTTTAAACCCATTTGTCTGAAGCTATCTGATACCAAATGGAGGCACTGAGTAACAACCTTTGTGAAAGTAGAAGAGGTGCTGGGCCAGGAGGGAAGGAAAGGTGTCCAGGTTCCTGCCATAGTCATTCAGTTGTGGGTACTTGACTCATTTTTTGGAAAACTCCTTATTTTTTACGGTTGTTATTAGTCCTCCCATGTCATTTTGTCTTGGGTGTTTGTCTGTTATTAGGTGCCACTTGTTTATTTGGCTTTTTTAACGGGAGTAGAGGGTTTGGAAGGGAATAACATGGGGGCCTGAAAGATCCTAGATACTCCCTGCATTAATTTACCACTCTCATCCCACTGCTTGAGGACCTGCATAGCAAATGGCCCAAAAATAAAACCTCTGATTCTAAAGGCTAGTGTGCAGGAAGAAAAAGGTCCCTTACATTGTCTGTCCAGCCAGTAGCCCTCTTTGTCTCCAGGTACTGGCTTGGGGATGGATAAGGGTCTGTTAGCAGCAGAAGACATAAGTGTGATATCAGCAGGGTCTGCTGTAAGATGATAATAAAGGCTTTGGTTAGATACAGAAACTCTAGTTTATTTACCTTCTTTGGAACAGATGATTGGAAGTCAGGCAGCTTTGAAAGCAACTTCCAGTGCTGGTAAAATGGGAGGAGTGGATGCATTATTAGGGGTTTCTTGTTCATGTAAATCACAGTGCCTGTATAACATAGGAGGGCCATCTACTTATTCCCAAGAAAACACATCCCTTAGTCTACAAATGGTCTCAGCAAAATAAAAAACATCAATTTGTACATTTTAAGGCTCAGTATATAAAATCAGAGTCTTGGGCTATAGAACCCTCAGGTAATGTAACACTGTCTCTGTCAACATCAGAATCATCACAAAATGTATCCTCTTCCTTAAAATTAAGGGCATAATAACCTGAAGGAGGCATTTGGTAGCTAGACTTAACTGACTGCAGTAAACTACTAGCTAACATAAGAGCATCATTCAAACAGAAACCATCTCCTTAATTTCACTGTTTAATTTTCCTAGGGACATACTTAAAGGAAGATTGACTAGGGGCAGCATATCATCCTGAGCCACAGATCTCTTTCCTCAGCCACCCTGAGAAGACCTGCCCAAAGTATTTCCTGTACCTTATTCTACAAATCCTTTGCTCAACGCTTTCTGGAATTCATAAACTCTAATGCCCTGGATCAATGTATCCACACCCCCACCAGGGGCAACAGTATCCTAGATCTAGTCAATACCAACATGAATGACCGGTGTTCCACATCTGAAGTCAATGCCTCATTGGTCAAAACTGACCATAAGCTAATTACCCTAGATATCCACATCCTGCCCCCCACCCCCCATTAAGGAAACCATGGTAAAAAATTTCTCCAAAGCCAACTTCATGCTTCTTAAGACAAAAGTGGTGAACTTCATGACACCTATGGAGATGGACAATACAGTTACGACTACTGAATCCTACACAATTGCACTTTATAAGCACTTAACATGAGTGCATGGATCGTGCTATCCCAAACAGAACCAAGATGCTATCCTCCAAAAGAAGGAAGCCAATCTGGTGGTCCCCTGCCATAAACAAACTGCACAACAGAAGGAAGAAACTGTTGCAAAAGAGAGTAAAATCCCATGAGTGGAGGAGCTCCCTGGTCAGCCTCAGTAAGAAGCTGTGATCCCTGATAAAATCCTCCAAAGCTAGTTATGAAAACAAAATCGCCACTGATTCTAAAGACAACCACAAAGCAATCTATAGCTATGTCAGGAATCTCAATGGCAACACTCAGATCTGCTCTGAGTTACAGCACAATGACACTAAATATACAGACCCAACTGATATTGCCAACATCCTGGCAGATAGGTTCAGTGCTAACTTTACCCCCCTTTCACCCCTAAAGAGCCCATCTCTACACTGGAAGGTAAAAACCACACTCTCCAAAGCCAAGAACACAGCATCCATGGGACCAGATAACATCTCAGGCTGCGTTCTACACGAACTACAGAACAAACTGGCACCCTTCCTAAGTACCATGTTCAATCATAGCCTCACCTCAGGCTTTGTGCTTGCTGAATGGCGTACAGTGACGTTATCCCAATCCACAAGGGGGGAGCCACCACAGACCCCGAGAACTACCACCCCATTAGCCTGACGAGCCTGGTCTGCAAGGCTATGGAACATATCATCATGGAACTTATAAACAAAGACATTGGTAATCTCCAAACTCTGGACCCCACCCAGTTCAGGTTTGTAAAAGGCAGATCATGTCTCATAAACCTGATAGACTTCTTTGAAGCAGTCACCAAAGCCATAGACAAGGGTAAGGTGGTTCACACAGCCTATCTAGATCTTACCAAGGCTTTTGACACCATCCCCCACTCTGGAATTATAGATAAACTCACTAAACTAGGTATAAATCCCTATGTCACAAGATGGGTTGCCAACTGGCTCACTGACAGAACCCACACTGTGAAAGTAGCAGATTCCAAATCCAACTTCAGACCAGTGACAAGTGGTGTATCACAGGGTTCAGTCCTGGGTCCTCTCCTGTTTGGTATCTACTTCTCTGAAGTACAGGCTAACACAGAAGGTCTTTGGCTAATGAAGTTCACAGATGACTGCAAACTAGGAGCCATAATCAAAACTCCTAATGATGTGGACATCCTACAAAAGGGCCTCACTGAGACAGATGCCTGGTGTCAAAGCCATGGCCTCAAGCTCAATGCAAAAAAGTGCATTGTCATCCCCTTTGGTAAAAACTCTGTACCCCTGAACTACAACATAGGCGGTAGTATACTTAATACCAAAAGTGTGATAAGAGACCTTGGGACACAGGTGGACAGTAGTCTCTCCTTTGATAATCACATTGTCACAGTAGTCAGGAAATTCTTCTACATGGCACACCTCATCATAAAAGGTTTCTCATCCAGAAAAAAATAGGTCATTGTTCCCCTCTACTCATCACTCATTAGACCCATTATAGAGTACAACGCCCCTTTTGGTATATACCTCACAAGACATCTACAACAACTGGAAAGGCCACAGAAATGCCTCACAAAGAGGATTACCGGCCTCAAACAGATGCCCTATGCAGACTGTCTCAAAAAACTCCAGCTTTACTCCTTCGCATATCACCTACTCAGAGGTGATCTCTGCCTAACATACAAAGCTATGTCAAACCCAGAGCTGTTGGACATGCTCCACTTAAAGAAATCCCAATCCCTCCAAGCTACATGCTCTAGGGACCTAAACCTTGTCACCACAATAAACAGAACATGCTGGAGGGATAGATTCCTGTCCCAGAGACTTCCCATACTCTGGAATAAACTACCTATCTATATCAAACAAAGCTCCTCATTAGCACTCTCCAAGAAAAATCTTGATGATTAGATAGGAAATAGGAAATTCACCCCGGGGATCACTTCTGTGGCTCTGCTCGACAGTGGCACAGCAAAATAATTTTCTTGGGTGACAAAAGCCAGGGGAAGGCTGCCCTCTCCAAAGCAAAAAACACTGCTTCCATGGGACCAGATGGCATCCCAGGTTGCATCCTACATGAACTACAAGAGGAACTAATCCCTCAAATAAAACAGCTATACAATCTCAGCCTCACTACAGGATATGTGCCCACAGAATGGCGTACAGCAACAGTGGTCCCACTCCACAAAGGTGGAGCCTCTATGGACCCTGGAAACTATCACCCCATAAGCCTGACTAGCTTAGTCTGCAAGGCTATGGAGAGGATCATCATGGAGTTCATAAACAAAGACACTGGGGACCTACAGACACTAGATCCTACCCAGTTCGGCCTTGTCAAGGGCAGATCCTGCCTTTTGAACCTGGTTGACTTCTTTGAAAAAGTCACCAAAGCCATAGATGAAGGGAAGGTAGTCCACACAGCCTATCTGGACCTTACAAAGGCATTTGACACAGTACCCCACTCGGGCATCATAGATAAGCTATCCAGCTTAAATATAAACCCCTATGTCACAAGATGGGTTGCAAACTGGCTCAAAGACAGAACCCACAGAGTGAGAGTTGCTGGAGCCATGTCAGACTCGAAACCAGTCACAAGTGGCATCCCACAGGGTTCTGTCCTAGGACCACTCTTGTTCAGTATATACTTTTCCGAGGTACATGCAAACGTGGGAGGACTATGGCTCACCAAGTTCGCAGACGACTGCAAACTGGGTGCCATAATCAACTCTCCAGCTGACACAAACATCCTTCAAAAAGGTCTCACAGAGACAGATAACTGGTGCCAGCACCATGGTTTAAAGCTAAATGCCAAAAAATGTATAGTCATACCCTTTGGCAAAAACAATGTGCCCACAAATTACCACATAGGCAGAAACCCATTAAGTACAGAGAAAGTTATTAGGGACCTGGGGACCCAAGTTGATAGCAATCTCTCCTTTGAAAACCACATTGCCAAAGTGGTTAGAAAGACCTTCTACATAGCCCACCTCATCATGAAGGGTTTCACATCTAGATCAAGAGAGGTAATCGTGCCCTTTATGCATCCCTCATCAGGCCCATCATAGAATACAATGCCCCTTTTGGGATGTACCTTACCCAACACCTGCAGCAATTAGAAAGACCCCAAAAGTATCTCACCAAGAGGATCAAGGGTCTCAAACAGATGCCATATGCTGCTCGGTTAAAAAAACTCCAGCTCTACTCAGTTGCATACAGCCTACTTCGAGGCGATCTATGCCTGACATACAAAGCTATGTCAAATCCAGAATTAATGGACATGCTCCACTTCAGTAAATCTAAATCCCTTAGAGCCACATGCTCGAGGGACTTGAACCTCAGCACAGAAATAAATAGAACTTGCTGGAGGGACAGGTTCATAACCCAGAGGCTCCCTTCGCTCTGGAATAGAATTCCAGTTCATGTGAGGCAGAGCACCTCACTAAATCTCTTCAAGAAGAATCTCGATAAGTGGATGGGGGATCGTAGGTTTGTCCCAGGGATTACTCCCGTGTCACTATTAGACAGAGGCACAGTAAACTAAACCTTAAAAAGGGCACAGTATACTCAAATCAAGAGGTGGCATAAGCCATACAGAATCGGGCTAGGCTTATAATTGCCCCAGGGCAGATAGCCTAGTATGAACCTATGAACCTATGAACCTTTTTGGCTGGGCTTGTATAGGCCCCAGGGCTGATAGCCTAGTACCTACCTATGAACCTATGAACCTATGAACAATGCCCATATCAGCCACTGGAACAACCACAGAGGACATGCCTGATCCCTGGCCATAGTGGCCAGCAAGGCTACACCAGAGGCATTTGAGGAAATAGGTAAGTGGATTAAGGAAGCAGCAATGGCCACTGCAGCATCATCCACCATTGACTGAGGCATTAAAAGAGCCCACACTATGTGTTTAAACACTTTTTTTCATTTTAGGTAGTTTGGGAGAAAAAGCAACAGGACCAGGGTAAGTATACATGCTGTAGCCAGTAAGCTATGCTGGTAGGAATTGGTCAGACTGTAAGTTGCCACCTAGTTAAGACAAACAGCAAACAGCTTGTCCAGCAGTTTATAAATCCTTCACACAAAGTTTACAGAAGTATCACACAAAAAATTCCCTGACCAAACAGAGATATTTTCCCTTAAAGTGAACTGCCCGATAAGAATGTTATAAAATGTGTTATGACGTATTCCTAAACATTCATGCAACAGTTCATTTTTTCTTTTTAAAATATGCTTTCTGACTGTCAAAATACCAAAACTCCTAAAAATAAGTGCATAGTAAGCCCAGGTCACAAAATGACACTTTTTTTATGCTCAACTCCTGAGAGACTTTCTTGGCTACAAACATCTGCATTAGAAGCTGAAGTTAAGTGAAACTTGCAGTAGTGTATTTTAGTCTTCTGTTAAGTACAAACTTGCAGTTTTAAAAGTACTGCATTTTCATTTTTTCTGTTTCCTAATTGTGTGTTCCTGAACAGTGTGCTGTGTGTCTCTCTGCAGTTAGTTCCCCATCTACCATCTCTGTTCCTGTATTGGTATTAGTGTAGGTGGCTCTGGAATTGCCCGCCCCTCCTGTAAGTCTGTATTAGAACACTCCTCCTGGGTCCATCTCATTTGCTCACTTAACCGAGTACAGTGAGATCATATTCTGAGTCTAGTGTTCACTCTACTTAATACAGAGAGAAGATTTGAGAAGGCCAACCCACTTAGGTTTTTCCTTCCTCTCTTCTTGCACTTAAAAAAAAGAAAGAAAGAAAAAATAATTGCACTTTATTCATCTGCTTTTACTGTATTTGTGTTTCCTCCTACTTTATTTTGCTTTTCTTAAAATTACTCAATTTTATTTATTCTGCTGCATTTATTACTGCTTGGTAGTAGCCTGATTAAATTGTAACTGTCATTCCAAGTCTTTTGGTTTAAGCACTTGGGCTTCATACAGACTGTTTTACATTAAGAAGGTTTGTGTATGCACTGTTGTGGCAGGACAGGTAACTTACATCCTTCTAAGCTGGGAATTGCTGATTGAAGGCCCAGTGTCTGCTATTCTAAAAGTGTTTTAGTTCTGGCTTAAGCAATTGGTCTTCAGGTCAGTTATTCTACATTAAGAGAGTTTGTGGACTGCACTCTTGTGGAAGGAGAGGCTGGATTCTGCCCTTCTGAGCTGGGAATTTCTGGTCACAGGCTTATTGTGCCTGCTTATTTGAACTGTTTCTTTCTGAAATTGGTGCACCTTGTTGCTGTAGCATATATCAGATTCCGGCCTGCTGAATCTAGCTTTGTTTGTATAACTTGAGCACTGATTCAGGCCATCTTTTTTGGAGAAGGTTCCCCTGCACCCTAGCAGCAGGAGTGTGCAGTTAGAACTTGTCTGATTGAAGACTGCTGGAACAGGGCTCAGTTTTGAGCTTTTTTCTGGTTGATTGGGTAACTTATTTAAATCAGTTTGTTCATTTTCTGTTGTTTTATATATATATATATATATATATATATATATATATATATATATATATATATATATGAAATTTCACTTTATTCATCTGCTTTTACTGTATTTGTGTTTCTTCCTACTTTATTACTAGGGGCATTGACTACAACTCTGATCTGTGATATATAACAATAAGTATCCTTTTCTGTGCATTTAAAGTGTTTTTTGAGTGTAACTGCTTTATTTTCTGAAAAACAAAACAAAAATATATATATACTTGTTTCCCACCTTTCTAAGCTAGTATAGTCCAGTTTTTAGGTTAGTGCTGAATTCAGGGCTGTGTTACAAATCTCTGTGTTTGCCCATACCTTACTTGGATAGAAGGAAGTTTCTCTGTTCACCTGTGAGAGAGGAGAGCTTTGAACAGCCTATCTGTCCCTGGAGGAGTGGTTTCAGCCCAGAAATTAGTAGTTTATTGGCCATTTTGAGCTAATTTCTATCTCTTTCATTTCCCTGCTATAAATACCGTATTTGCCCGGTTTTGCACGCCAGGCAGCGCCGGTTAGCTAGGATAAAACTATTCCCGGCTCCCCAAAGTCTCCACTTCAATTTTTCCCTTGGAACTAGACAAACTTTCAACTTAAGCACTCAAACCATTCATTTCTCAGCCCAGCACTTGCTCAAAACGTATAGCAAGCACTTATAAACCCTAGCACTAGACCCTCCTGTATAGTAAAGAAGGACAAGGCTCTCTATTTGACCTTAACAGCCATCCAGTAAAGCAGTTCACTGTACCTATCCAGGCATGTCCAAAGGGCAGTTTCAGGTGTACTCTCCAGTCCAACTGGTGAATCTGGGCATTTTGGGGCAATGTTACAACTGCCTCATGTACACAGACAACTGCCTCCTCCTACCACCAAACACTAATACATGCGAGAGATGCAATTGTACAGCCAAACTGGAGGCTAAGCTCTCTCAACCCAAGACTGGATCAGACAGTCAAGAGGAGAAGGGAAATACTTGCATCACACCACCAGTCTCACATAGAGCCATTAAACCAGCACAGGCAAAAAACACACATAAAGACATGAAAACATACTCAGAGGCTCTAAATAAAAATCTGCAAAACCAACAGAGACATCCAAAGCAAATATCCAAGCAACCTCCTCCCCACAACACAAACCATAAAACACATACTTCACAAAACCAGTGTGCCATGCAATCACAGCCCTTAAGGCAAAATAACATACCCAACATACTAGTAATACGTGACTCTATAGTCAGGCACACTGACGTCCCACTCATTAGGCTGAATAAGGAGAAGGTTACTGTTACCTGCCTGTCAGGGGCCAGGATCCACCACATAACACAAGCACTCAGGTCACTCCAGAAGTACAAATATGACTCTGTCATTGTTCATGTTGGTGTCAGTGACCTGAGCCGTACCTCCCTGGACTACATGAGAAGAGACATGGAAGAGCTCTCTGATCACGTAACCCAGGCCAGTATGACCCTGACCCTGAGTGGCACCTTGCCCTCACCAAGAATGATACCACAGTATAAAGAAAAAATTCTTGATTTCAACAATTGGCTAAGTTTTTGGTGTCATTCAAAGAGGATCCAGTGTCTGTCCGCCTGGGATGACATGCTCGACAAGCCACGCTGCTTCGCTAGGGACTGCTTGCACCTGTCACCCTTAGGCTTTTGAATACTGGCCATGGCTCTTGCCACCCCCCGTAGTGCCTTTTTTAGGCAAGGCTCAAAAGTCAAACCCACCATTGTAAATAGCACAAGTAACAAAAAACTGAGGGTAATGCTACTCAATGCCAGAAGTCTAAACCTCAAAATGCATGCACTCGAGGCACTCCTCAGTATGGAGAAAATCGATATATGTGCAGTAACAGAAACCTGGTTTAAGGCTCCAGAGAGCACCCCAACACTACCAGGCTACAACTCATACCATACATTTCGGCCACAGAACCCAAACTGAAATACAAAAGGTGGGGGCTTATCCATATTCATCAAGGATACCCACACCTCCAGGTTAGTGGCACAGCACAATGCTTCAGAGATCATCCACATGCAACTAACAACAGGCAAAACTGCAATTCAAATTGTAGCTTGCTACAGATCACACACCATGTCCCAGGACCCTCATTCTGCATTTCTGGAAACACTAGGAAACAAAAAGATCCTACCAAACACCCTATATTGGGTGATTTCAATTACCCAAACATTAACTGGTAGATCTACTCAAGTACTAACTCCCTTGCCCAACATTTCCTAGAATTTATAAACTCAAACACCCTGGTTTAACTGGTCAACACTCCCACCAGAGGTGACAACATGTTGGACCTGGTCATCACCAACATGGGCGACTGGTGTTCCACACCAGAGGTCAACCCTTCGCTGGTTAGATCTGACCATAAACACATCAATTTGGATATCCACATTCTGCCCCCACTCCTGGACAAAAAAAACACAATGAAAAACTTTTCAAAAGCAAACTTCACGTTACTTAAGACTGAGGTGGAAAGTCTGAAAGTCCCCATGCTGAAGGATAACACTGTCCATGCTGCAAAATCCTTTACTAATGCATTCTACAGGCACCTACAAGAATGCATGGATCATGCCATCCCAAGCAAAACCAAGACTCACTCCTCCAAGAAAAGGAAACCAGTCTGGTGGTCTAAGCTAAGGCCTTTGACACCATTCCCCATTCTGATATTATAGACAAGCTCACCAGCCTGAACATAAACCCCTATGTCACAAGATGGGTTGCCAACTGGCTCATGGACAGAGCCCACATGGTGAGAGTTGCGGGAGCTAGGTCCGACTCTAAACCGGTTACAAGTGGCATTCCCCAGGGCTCAGTCCTAGGACCCCTCCTGTTTGGCATATACTTCTCAGAGGTACAGGTAAGCACAGGAGGACTATGGCTGACCAAGTTCACAGATGGCTGCAAACTAGGGGTTATAATTGACTCTCCGGCTGACACAGACATCCTCCAAAAGGGTCTCACTGAGACAGATACTTGGTGTCAAAATCATGGCCTCAGGCTAAATACCAAAAAGTGCATAGTCAACCCCTTTGGAAAAAACAAAGTACCCACAAACTACAACATAGGTGGTAGTCCCCTAAATATGGAAGATGTAATAAGGGATCTGGGGACCCAAGTAGATAGTAATCTCACCTTTGATAATCACATTGCCAAAGTGGTTAGAAAATCCTTCTATGTGGCCCACCTAATCACAAAAGGGTTCACATCCAGATCAAAAGAAGTCATTGTGCCCCTCTACTCATCACTCATCAGACCTATCATAGAGTACAACACCCCATTTGGGATGTACCTTACAAGACACCTGCAACAGCTGGAAAGACCACAGAAGTACCTCACCAAGAGGATCACTGGCCTCAAACAGATGCCCTAAGCAGCTCAACTGAAGAAACTCCAGCTGTACTCGGTTGCATACCACCTACTCAGAGGTGATCTCTGCCTGACATACAAGGCCAATGTCCAACCCAGAATTGATGGACATGCTCCACCTAAAGAAAACCTTATCCCCTTGAGCCACATGCTGTAGAGATCTAAACCTCACCACAACAATAAATAGGACGTGCTGGAGGGATAGATTCCTGTCCCAGAGACTTCCCATGCTTTGGAACAAGATTCCAATCTACATTAGGCAGAGCTCCTCGCTAACACTCTTCAAAAGAAACCTTGACGAGTGGATGGGAAACAGAAAGTTTACCCCAGGGATCACTTCAGTGGCTCTGCTGGACAGAGGCACAGGGAACTAATCTAAGGGGGCGGCGAAAGCCAACACATTCTGGATAGGCTTATAAATGCCTTCAGGCAGATAGCCTAGTACCTACCTATGAACCTATGCACCTAGAATGCCAATCATAGATAGATAACAACAGTAATCAAAGAACATCTTCTGAAATATCTGAAGTGACAGTTTTCTTAAAGTGATATACCACAATTGTGACAGGAATCAAGTAAAAACACTCAACATACTATTATTATTATAACATAAAAATAAATGTGAAAGTGTTTTCCAAAACGGGTCTTATTTGTCAGACATTAAACCTTGGCCAGCTGCTGTTCCAGAGAACCCTCACAGCTTCATCTGCATGATACAACAATAAAGTACTGAAGATTTTAGTTACTCTGGCTGTTTTTATAGTTCCCTCCTAACGGACTCTTCTTATAGTCAGCCAGAGTGACTGCGTAGATGGGGGTCAGAACTTTGGGAAGCTGGACGGTTGCTGTATCCTTGCCAGGATACAATCCATAGAATATTACAGCAGTGAGAATGATGAACGTCAGAAAGTATGAGGTGGTATTTACAATACAGTTCTTTATGCTCTGCTGTTTGATTATGTTAAATAATGATGCTGATCAGCTGAGCTAGTCATATGGGTAGCAAGCAAGCAAAAACATGAAGAAGCTTGATTTGCATGAATACAGTGGAATGTACTTTCCCTGGAGTGTTGATATTTAAGTCACAAAATGAATGGTGACTGGATATTTAAAAAGTCTTAAAAGAGAAGAGACTGGGACATGACAACTTCATTAAAAGGTGATGCACTTGAACACAAAACAACTATTACTGAGTTCAAAAATTTGCAGAGGCTGAGTTGTTTGTTAAGTGTCATTCAGCATAGAAATAGTTTTATTCTCTTTTATTTATTTATTTAGTTAGTTATTTGCATTTGTTGGCAGGGAAAGCCCTTCTAGGTTATTCATCCCTTTTCCTTGCAGATATGGGAAGAAATACTCCACAAATTAAAGATGGATTTAGAGAAATTACACAAATATTTACAGTAGAAATAACAGTTAAGATAAAATATACAAATTATAGACATCTTTATATGAAATCCAAGCATCCCCTTATAGAAGTAATAACACTTGGTTAACTAAGTGAAAATAGGGTTACATATTTTTTAAAGATATTTATCAGTCATGGTATAATTTGTTCATCTCAGATGCTATGCAACTTTAACTCCAATCAAATACTATATCTATCTAAAATTACTTTCTTCATTGTTAGTAATGTAATTTGTAGGCATATCACTCTGTTCAAGTTTAAGAGGGCAAGAACACAAACAGGTATTTGCAGAATTAATACGTTTTTTTCAATCACAGTTGTGTACATGTTCACAGCAGTAACATAAAGAAGGAAGGGCAACTGGGGCAACTGCCCCATGTGCAAAGTTTGAGGGGCTTGATCAGCCAATCTGGATCTCTCTTTAATGCAATACAAGCTTTTAAAAGCTGATATTCCATTTGTGGTGAAACCTGAGTGATCAAAACTGTAGCAACTACTTGCTACATTGTAGCAAGCAGTTTGCTAAAGTTTAAAAGTAAAAAAAAAGAAAATCTCTTATTTTCTATACTAAAACCTGAGCTCTGTGGTTTAAAAGAATAATTTTTAACTAAAATATGAATTCTGTAATGCTCTGTGCAGGCAGGGTATAAACTGCAGCAACTGTTTGCTATATTTGTGCAAGCAGTTTACTACAGTTTAAAAGAAGAAAGTATGTTTAATTTTTACACACAAAAAAACAAGAAAACTTCAGAGTGTGGAGGGTGTGATGTTCACTTTCTGAATTATGTTAAGTACTTAGTTCATTAATAAAAATCAAACTGTAAAATAATTGCTACATAATAATAAAAGAGAAAATAGTAGGTAGTCCACAGATGAGTTAAAATGGTAGGTAGTCCACAGTTGAGCTAAAAATAAAATATCCTTCAATGAAACACACAAACAAGTGTTGCTAGTTGAGTATCATGAAAAACATTCAAAACACTCATTATTTATATATAATCAGGTTATTTGGAACAAGGGAGTGGTTACAGAGGGTGGTTCTAAGACCAATAAAAGCATTACAATCATTCATTTAACCAAGACCCCTTCCCCCTTAACACTATAGTGTAATCAGGGACTCTGCTACCTAAACCTCAAACTAAAGAGCTAGAGACAGATTATAATCTAAAACCAGCTTATTAACACTTTATATAGGCCAACCAAATAATCAAAACTATATTAATTAAGAAACTAACTAACAAAATGATTAGCTAACTAACAAAAATATCTACCAGATATTTAGACATCTATCAGCATAAATATAAACTAAACCACTTTTAACAAAGATCGCTTTCGTATCAAATAAATGTTTCATTAGGTTTGTGAGGCAATAACAAATTATAAAATGAATAAACACGTGCAAATCTACAAGTGAAAACCTAAGTAAGATGAAAACCAAAATTGTACTTGTTAATGTGGACTAGTGTTAAAAGCTATCTACCCTTTCCATAGCAGAGGATAGTTTCGATCCATTGACCTGTGGGTTATGGACCCAGCACACTTCTCCTGCACCACTCTGCTGCTCTTCTAACTTTTTTTTTTAAATAAAATGTGGGTAAAGAGGGCTAGGGCAGGGAATTTTCTTTTTTTTTTTTTTTTTGCTTTTCAATGGAAGAACTGGGGGATACAAATCTAACTGTAATAAGCTGATTGGTAGAATGAAGCAATTGGCTTATTACATTAGAGTGCTTTTTTTTTTTTGCCTTTCACTAGGTAGCAGCTACAGGCTGACTCCACTTTAGTATTAGAAGTAGTTATATTTATTGATTAGAAAAGGGGACTATAAAATCTGATTGGTAGACTAGCCAGGTTCTATTGGATTTATGAAATTAATTGGTATTTAAAATGTTATTAAAATGAAGATCATTTAAGTTCTGCTGTGTTTAAATGTGCTGATTAAGTGTTTATTGGGATTATGCATAGACTATAAATATTGAGAATTACTATCACTTTTGTGATACAAGGAATATGGATTTGCTTGATAAAAAGACATTTAAAAGAGACCTTTAACGTCAAAAGACTGAAATTAGTTATCTGATGTAGCTTCATTCAATATGTTGCTACGGATGTCTTCTCTTTTTCACTGGTCAGAATTTTAAGCTTCTTGGGAAACTGTGATGAGAGAAAATAAAAGTATGCACATTATGAAGGCATTTAAATCTTGAGATGCTCTTTGATTAATTACTTCTGTCAGGGTGTGTGTGGGGGGGGATTGCTTATCTCTGATAGGGAATGGAATTAGGGACACCAAGCTTAGATGTTGTGAGACTGGTGGAAATACAAAATATTAAATCCTGTACATGTTCATTTTATTTTTAGTTGTACTGTATATATATTAATGTGCATGTTAAGGCTATCTGTTCTGAATATTTTATTAATTGTGGGTGTAATGGGAATGTTAAATCTGTAGCAATCTTCAAGATGGTAAATCCAAGCAGTTTTCTATTAACCTGTAATATATTGATGGAGGGGACGTGAGGGAAGTAGGATTTTTGAAAATGTATTAGGAACATTGCACAGATAAAGCAACTTAGAAGTCTGAATGGCAAATAATGATGAGCAGAATGGTACAAGAAAGTACCCTGTTAACTAAAACATAAGTCCCTATATGGGGGGTGAAAACAGGTTTATAGGTTAGTAGTAGTATGCTAATTGCTTTTGTGGGCCATTCTAAGCCAAGTCAGTTACCCCATTTGAAAATTAACCTCTGCTCCTTGTGTCTGCAAGGTAAACACCTTAACCATTATGCCAACCTTCCTATCTCTCAAACTAGAACCCTGGGAAATACTGGAAGATATAGGACTTTCATCATGGGGTCTACTCCAATATGATTAGGTTACTTACATTAAATGTAAACAAAATAACCCATCCAATGAATCTTGTGGTGGTTTTGATATTTATCAAGGGGTATGAGCCAGAAATATTTCCATTACAAGAGAGTCATTTAGGACCCTAGGAATATGAAAAAAAAGTGTCATAAGAGGCTATATCATGTGCATAGCAGCCCCTTTCATGGTGCCAGATGGAGAGGGCATTATTTTGCGCTCTGGGAACGTAGGTTTCAGATCATGGAAACTTTGGTGAACCCATGTGATCCATATGTTTTAATAAGGGAATATTGGAGAAGACTCTCTAACCACAGACTCCCTTTGCATTCCACTAGTGATTACTTTATTTGAACTTTGTTTCATTTCAATAAAAATAATGATATTTTATGAGGAATCATTTTATTTGTGACTGGAATTTGACTGCTAGATTATCTGGCACAGATTCTGTATTTAGGGAAGGAGGCTATTAGTGAGCTAATGTGGGCATAATATTACCTTATACATGGGCTCCATGTAGAGTTTTGTCTCATGGAGGGAGACAGTTCATTCCAGATATGGAAAAAGCTCATGAATGGAGTACTATGGAGAGAGATATCCCCTCAACCTGGAAAGAATCATTTTTCTCAGTAATACAGAAGGAAGGAAATTACATAATACTGCCATCTTCATGTGGGTCAGTGTCAGTACTAAACCACAGTTACAAGGTGCTTGTGTCATTACTAGTGGTGGGAATAGTGAAAGCAGTTCCAAAGTTAGTTGTAAATAAGACGGCAGACCAATGATAATGTAGTTAGGACATTATTCTTCTTGCACAATGTTCATTTCGAAAGTATATATCCCATGTTACTGAGTATGAATGCTAAAAGGGTATTTGATACAGTCAAGTGGCCTTTTTTTCTTTGCAGTATTGAGAATGCATGTAATAGTGTACTGCAAGGATATCACCAGGAATTTCAACAAATTTTAGATAGGCCTTTACACAACTAACTATGTGCTCTAATGCCTAATTGAAAATATCAGCTACACTATCACAGCATTCACATATAGAGAAGTCCATTGTCTCTGCTGTTATTTGCTCTATACCTAGAATCACTAGGAAAGAATATTCTGCAGTCTGATTTGTGTAGACATAATTGGAAAGGTAAGCAGACAAGTACTGCAGCATTCATAATGATGTCCTAATTAGTATCTCTGACATATAGCATCATCTCTTTAAACTGGTTTACATGCTAAAGATGTATTTTAGTCTTTCTAACTAGATAGTCAATCATGCTAAGGCAGATTCACTTGGGATTAGCTGTCAACTTATTAATGGCATTCACCAGCAATTTCCATTTCTCTGGGATTATATTAAATTTAAATATCAGGTAGTGTGGATCAGGGAAACAATAGATTATTCTATAAAGATATCATATGAAGCCTTGCCCAGAAATTAATTTTTTGTTTCCTCATCTTGGAGAACATTGATTTTGGAAATGGCGCAGAGACTGTGTGCCTTGATTTGTTCATACCCCTTAAGTATTCTGTGTGAGGCATCATATATAGACACAGCCATTCACAAGTTTTAAGTGAGCTTAAAACAACAGTCTATAAATATATATTCTGGGACAGTGAACACCCCAGGGTGTTATGGAAGCAGCTTTTGCTTGTGAAGCATCTTAAGGGATTCAGATTTCCAGACTGCCAGTAGTACATGCAGGTGATACAATTGGAAATCTGTTTTCATTTAGTTGAAAATAATTATAATTCTATTTGGAAGGATATAGTACCTTTAAAGATGGGAAAACAGTTAAGCCTTGACACTTTGGATGGGGGATAAGAGAAAAGATAAAGGGAGTTAAAATTTTTTTTTTTTCATTTAATGGGCCTTTTGGAACCAGTTTAAGGGATATTTCAAGATATCACTATATAGGAAATGGTCAGTAGAGCTGATACCTCCTGGGAGTAAACTGAAAGGTAAAGGTAGGCAGCAGAATATATTTTGGCACTGAAAATAGAAAAGTACAGATACAAGGTAGAGCATGTTTTGTTATGAGAGATGTCTAAGGAAACATATAGGCCCCAAGAATAGGATAGGCAGATATTTTTAATTCTATGCTAAGCAAAGAACCATGCATGCAAGGTTTAAGGGATCTGAGGGACCTAAACTAGTTCATTATATAGTTAAGGTAAGGAAAAAGGTTATGCAACATAAGTAGTTGCAGTCAAGGCTTTATTCTTCTAATCCATGGAGTTTCCCTCATTCTATCTTTGCATACTGTCTCTCATATCTAATTCCTTCTTACTTCCACCCCATTTCAACATACACTTTCTCTGACATATTGTGTCAGCTTTACCCCAGTATTATTTTTACATTATGTCTGATGTCCTGTGCATGTCTTTCCTACACCGTCTATCTGCAGACTTCCTCAGATGTCTGTCTGCCCATTCCCCACCCATTTCAGTGCTGTCTTTAATGTCTAATGTTTGCTTTCTGGCAACTTCAGTATAGCAGATGACTTCTTCTGATATGTTATGTCTGCATGTCCCACAACATATCAGTACATTTTCTCTACTGTCTCGTGTGCCATTTTCCCTGTCCCTGTTAGGAAACTGTCTCTTATGTCTCATGAATGCCATTTTCTACTCCATTTTAGAACATTGACTGTAACATCTGTGCTTACCTTCCCTGGTCCATCTCAGCACACTGTCATTGATGTCACATATCTGTTCCTCCTCTACTCCTTCTTAGCACACTGTATCTCAAGTCTCATAACTTCCTTTCATTCATCTAAACATGTTGTTGTGTCTGATGTTCCACTACCTCAGTACATTGTCTGTATCAAATCTCTCCCTCTTTCTTCAACTATCTCATCTGTGCACACTGTTTATAACTCTGTCCTTCCACTACCCCACCACAGCATGCTACTGCACCTCTGCCCTTATCCCACCCCATCACTGCAACCTGTCTCTGAAGTCTCCCACCTGCTTTCCCCACCTCATCTGAGCACACTGTCTCTGATGTCTTGTGTCTGCCTTTCCCCGTGTGCATTTCAAAGCTGACATTTCTGGCATTCAGTGGTTCAGAAGTTGGTATTATAGACTCATGGTCCTTAAGTGGGCCTTCAATGATTTTGTCTCCTGCTCCCAGGGGTTCAAATTTAGTTCTTACCACTTAACAATATAACTTAGTTTTAAATAATATTTTAACTACTCTAACATGAAAGTATTTTTAAGCTAGAATGTGACACAACTATTTGTAACAATAAATCTTTATTTCTGGTATTTACAACATGAGATAAAATGTTCAAAGGTTCATAGGTATGTACTAGGCTAATGACCACTAGGGATTTTTTTAAGCCTAGCCATTGCATACCAAATGTCTGACAAGTTCTGGTAGCCTTGATAAGTATAAGCAGAGACATGGGAGATAAAACATTTACAGGCTGCCTGTGTCCATTAGAGATATAGGTGCCAAACCAGGGATGTATTTCCTGTTCCCCATAGGAACATAGAATCATAAGAAGTTACTAGGCTATTGGCCCTGAGGCCCTTACAAGTGTAGCCAAGAATTTAGCCCATGTTCCAACAAGTAAGCACCCTATGCCACTGTCCAGCAGGGACATAGGTGGAATCCCAGGGGTGTACTTTCTATTTCCCATCCAATTAACCAGGTTGCGCTTAAAAATGTTTAATGAGGTACTCTCCTTTACATGGAGAGGGAGTCTATTCCACAAAACAGGGAGTCTCTGGGACACAAATCTGTCCCACCAACAAGTCTTATTGATATCATAGACCAGGGTGAGGTCTCACATGCGGGTTACTCGAGTGGAGCTTGACTTGCAGATATGCAGCAGTCCCATCAGGGTGTGGTCTGAGATTCCTTCCTATGCCAGACAGAGGTCACCTCTGAGGAGTCTGTAGAAGACTGAGTAGAGGGACAGGGCTTTTAGCCTGTCTGTTTAGGATAGATTGTTTGAGGCCCTGGATTCTCTGGGTGAGGAATCTCTGTGGTTTCTCCAGCTGCTGCATGTGCTTTGTGAAGTACATGCCAAAAGGGGTATTGTATTCAATAATCGGTCTTATAAGGGAAGAATACAGGGATGTTATGACCACCTTGCCCCGGATGAGATACCCTTACTAATGAGGTGGGCCATGTAGAAAGCTTTCCATACAAGGGAGGCAATATGGTGGTCAAAAGTCAGTTTGCTATCAACCTGGGTTCCCAAGTCCCTCACAAATGATTGCATGCTTAGTGCCTTATTATCAATGTGATAATTTGTGGGGACACCATTCTCCCCAAAAGGGATGATGATGCATTTTTTTGCATTCGGTTTGAGGTCATGTTTCTGGCACCGGTCATTTGTTTGGGTGAGACCCTATTGGAGGATGTCCACATCACTAGGGGAATTGATGACACCACCCAGCTTGCAGTCATCTGCAAACTAGGTCAGCCACAGCCCATTAATTTTGGCCTGCACCTCTGAGAAGTATATCCCAAACAGCAGAGACCTCAAGACTGATCCCTGAGGTACACCACTTGTTACGGGTCTACTACTTGAGGTGGCTTCCCCTTTTTTGACTAGGTGGGTTCTATCAGTGAGCCAGTTTGCTACCCATCTGGTAACATATGGATTGATGCCTAGCTGACAGAGTTTATCTATTATACCTGAGTGGGGAATAGTATCAAAGTCCTTGGCCAGGTCAAGGTAGGTGGTATGCACCATCTTCCCCTCATCTATGGCCTTGGTGACTTGTCTCAAAGAAGTCGACCAAATTTAACAGGCATGACCTCCCCTTGACAAAACAAAACTGTGTGGGATCTAGTGTCTGGAGGTTGCCAATGTCCTTGTTAATGAGGTCCATGATAATCCACTCCATGGCCTTGCAGATCAGGCTAGTTAGGCTGATGGCGCTATAATTTCCTGGATCAGTGGATGTTCCACCTTTGTGCAAAGGGATGACAGTAGCTGTCCTCCACTCAGCTGAGATGAAGCTGGTACTCAGGCTTTGGTTGAATAGGGTGCCTAATGGTGCTGCAAGTTCCTGCCTGAGTTCATGTAGGATGCAGTCTGGGGTGTTATCAGGTCCCATGGAGGCTGTATTTTTTGCCTTTGAGAGAGCAGTGATGACTTGCTCCATAGAGATATGCGGAGGGGGTCAGGTACTGGGGATGTCCTGTTTTACTGATAGGGGGGACAGAGGAGTGAAGTTTTCACTGAACCTGTCTGCCAGCAGGTTGGCTATATCTACAAGGTTTGTGTATGTGGTGCACTTAACCACCAGTTCTGAGCAGATCTGGGTGCGTCCCTTGATATTGCAGACATATGTGAAGAAAGCCTTATGATTGTCTTTAGTAGATGTGTCCAGTCTGGACTCGAAGTTTGCTTTGGAGGATTTCACTGGTACTCTTATTTGCTTGTTCAGGCTAAGGAGAGATTGCTTCCAATTAGACACCTGCTCCTTCTTGGTCCTGGACAACAATTATTTCCTTTTATTATAGAGTTTATTAATTGTAGATGTCCACCAAACAGACTTACGCTTCCTTGAGGAGGAGGATTTCATCCTGTCTGGTATTCCTGAATCCATGCAGCTATATAAATGCTCATATAGTACTTTGGTGTAAATTTGGACATATGTGCCAGTTTCTGTGAAGGGGAGGGGGCTGTGAAGCTGTTTATGCCTTCCCTCAGGAAGTTGTAATCAGCTCTGGAGAAGTTTTTTTGTTTAACCCTAGTTAGGGGGATCGGGGGAGATGGTGACTTTGAAAGTGACTGCTTTGTGACTGGATCTTACCAGGGATGATGACACTGTAGGGATGCTGCAGTGGTTACTCATGTTGGATAATACCAAGTCCAAGATATTTTCACCTCTTGTGGAGGTGTCAACCAACTGGTCCAAGACATTTGCTTTGACAAAATCAAGGAATCTCTGGGCATTTTCTTCTAATCTATGGCTGGATAGTTAGTCACCCAGGATTAGGGTAAAGGGTTGAATCTTGATAGATTCGAAGAGGTCAGGATAGGTGGAGTGGGCATCTTGAGTCAGAGTTGGATGCCTGTAGTTAGCTATGATTTGAATAGGGGTCTAGTCGATTGTTAATTGCACCTGGAGTATTTCCTGTGCATCATACTGTCTAACCAGCCTAGAGGTGTGTATGTTTTTATATATATTGCAACTCCACCTCCTTTTGTTTCGCTGCCCACGACTTGGGGTCTGAATGACTGATAGGATGAGTAATATGGTATGGGTGGGGTGCTCTCCACAGCTTTGAACCAGGTTTCTGTGACTGCACAAATGTCAGCTTCTTCCAGGGTTAAGAATGCTTGCAATGAGTGTAGCTTCATGTTTAGACTCCTAGCGTTTAGCAGCATAACCTTTAATTTACATTTTTATGAAATTTTCATTTTGGTAGTTTTGACCTCATGACATTGCCTAAAAAAGGTACTATGGGGAGGCAAAAGCTTTTGCCAGGAGCCTGAAACCCAAGGGAGACAGATGCAGGCCATCTCTGGCAAAGCATCGTGGCTTGTCAAGCATGTCATCCCAGGCTGTCAGGTACTGGATCCCCTGTGAATGACACCAGAAACTAAGCCAGTTGTTAAAGTCAATCATTTTCTGTTTGTATTGAGGCATCATTCTGGGTAACGGTAGAATGCTACTTAAGGCTAGGGACATACCTGCCTGGGACACATACTCAGCGAGCATGATCATGTCTCTCTTCATATAGTCCAGGGAGGTACAGCTCAAGTCATTCAGTCCAACATGGACTATGACAGAGTATTAACAGTACCTGTTGAGAGATTTGAGTGCATTGGTGATATGGTGGATTCTGGCACCTGACTAACAATTAACCGTGACTTTCGCCTTATCCAGCCTGGTGAGGGGCACATCTGTGTGTCCCACGATGGAGTTTCCTAAGACTAATATGTTGGGTTTATGTTTAGGCCTTTGTGGCTGTGAGACAGAGGTGCGTGGACCATGTGTGGTGTGGTGGGCAGTGGAGTTTGCGTGCGTTTATGCCTCTGAGGTCTCTTTTGTTTGGGTATGCTTTTGTTGAGGGCCTCTGCACATGTGGGAGTGTGTTGTATATGTGTGGGTGGTGTTTGAGGTGTGGTGCTCATGTTACCAACCTTCTCAGTGCCAGATATGCTGGTTTGTGGGGGAGAGAGCAGACACTAGGTTTTTGATGTATTTGCATCTCTCACAAATTGTGTTCCTAGGTGGTAGTAGGAAGGGGTTGTCCGTGTACATGAGGCAGTTGCTACACTGCCTCAGGATGCCCATATTGACCAGAATGGCAGAAGAAAATGTAGGAAATTGTCCATCCATATTTGCCAGAAACTAAAAGAGCTAAGAGGGTAAAGGGAGGAAGGTCTAAGAGTAGTACTACTAGATGATAACACAAGTGCTACTAAGGGAAAACTTGTAGCTGGAATACCTCAAAAAGGGTTAAAAACCATCCTTTGGGTTAGGGAGGAACTCTATTTAGCTTGGATGGGGAGCCTGTTCCAGAGAAGGGGTAGTCTCTGGGATACATACCTGTCTTGCCAGCAGGTGCTATTTATATCACAGGCAAGGTTTAAGTCTTTAGAATGGGTAATTCTGGTGTTGTTTGTTTAGCAGATGTGCATGAGGTCCAAGAGGTTGGGGTCTGGCAAGGTCTTGTATGTTAGGTATAGATCTCCTCTCAATAACATGTAGGAGACAGAATATAGGGATAGAGCTTTGAGAAGGTTTGCATAGAATATGTTACTAACACCCTGCATTTTTTTTAGTGAGAAACCTCTGTGAATGTTCCAGTTGTTGGATGTGCCTGGCTAAGTACATACCAAATGGGAAATTGTACTCAATGATAAGTATGATGAATGCTGAATATAGTGGAACAATGACCTCCTTGGACCTGGATGCCATACCTTTGTTTATAAGTTGCACAACACAATATGACTTCCTCACCACTGTAGACATGTGATTGTCAAAGGCTAAGTTATTGTCTGTGTGTTTCCCCAAGTCTCCGACTACTGGTTCAACTCTTAGGGTCTTGTTGTCAATATGATAGATACAAGGGGTGGATGACTTCCCGAAGGACACTATTACACATTCCTTAGCATCTAGCTTTAGTCGAGTGCTCTGACACAAGTTATTTGTCTGTGTCAGCCCTTCATGGAGAGCATTAGTATTAGTGGGTGATTTTATTCCTGCTCTTAATTTGCAATTGTCTGTTAATATTAAAACAACTTGCTGTGATATCATTATAATACTAGTTAATAATCATAGATTTATGTCTTGTCACCTCATGCATCTACACCTGTAAATATTACACAAAATTTTGTCAGAAATAAAATTTATTACACAATATATAACTTCACAGAATATTGAATGTTGTATCATTCACAGACTATTGAATATTGTATCATTGCAACAAATCTATTGTATTAACATTTCTTGCAATATTGTACAACTTTCACACTGGGTAACTTCTCTTGTATTATATCTTATTTTATGATTTATGTTTTATGTGCTACATTTAATGTTTATGGAGTTTTTCTCCCAGGCTTTTGCTGAAAAGGGGATTTGTCTCAGACAGACAAGCCCAATAAACAAAGTAAATAAACAAATAAAAGTAAATTATGTACTACCATATGAGCTTGTATTACATCTTCTCTCTTTAGCCCTTAACAACTATAATACAACTTCAACATGTCATACCTTTTTGAGTATGGAAGTAACCTTACTGAAGCCACCTTCCTAGTAAATATACATTGGATCCTTTCTAATGTTTTTATTTGATTTGATATTACTTAACCTCATCTGATTTATAATACCAAAATGAGGACACTGTCAAAAGCCTTACCAAGATGCTACCTAGAAAAATAGCATCCAGAGAATGACCTTATTATATATATAGCAGTACAGTATTGAAACAAATCATTTCTGCAATAGCAGCTGACTATGAAGCCATGCTCATATATGTCATTTTTAATTACATTTGCAAGCATCAGTTTTAAAATGATCTTTTCAAAAACTTTGTATATTACACTTGTAAGACTAATAGGCCTGAAATAGATTACATCATTATGACTACCATTCTTATACTACGGAATGGCAATTGCATTTTTCTAAACTTATAGCACAAAACCAGAATTTAACACACTTTAGGTACTTGATATCTTTGTGAAAAGATTATATTCTAAGCTGTTTCACTCAGTCAGCCTTTGGTGCACCATTTGATTTTAGATTATCAACTACATCTTGCATTATTCCTTCTGTCATTTCAGGACAATCATATCCCTAAGTGTTAACTGACATAGTTTATAATCTTGGGTTTCCTAATATTTTGCAGACACCTCGGTAAAAGTGATAAATTCACATTCCTTAATTATATGAATATCCTTATAATCCAGCTGACATGGTGTTTTATTAGTCCTGGTATATATAGCATAATTGAAAATTACATTATTATTAGTAGTAGTAGTAGTTATACTAGTAGTAACATTAATAGTGAGTAATTTTTCATATTTCAATTTAGCTAGGTAGATGGCCTTGAATTATTCCCTTACCCATTTAAGTTTTACTTTCAAGCCTTCAAAATGATGTACTTTAAACAATCTCTGTAAACATTTCTCATTAGAGTGTAGGGTTTGGTTTTTTTTTGGAACTTGCGTTCTGCCTTATGCCTATTTTACCCATTTCAGCACTCTTTCTTATATGTTGCACACTCCTCCCTTTCCCATCCCATCTCTACACACTGCATATTACCAGTATTCTTCCCTTGCTCCTAGGGTTGCCACCTTGTCAAATTCCCAAAGTAGAACATTTTTTTGCAGGAATATGAGATTTCGCAGAACAATCCATACCCATAACCAATGTAAAAGTCAAAACTTCATTTTTTTTTTTTTTGCTGTTGTTTTTTGCCAAAATAAAAGCTCACTACTGTAGAATTTGAATTGTTTGTTTTATTTTATATCATACTACGGTATTTCTGACAGAGAATGCTTATTTTCCTAAAATATCAGAATTTTTGTCTTTTTTGTGTCTTTTTTTGTGAGACGTAACTGCCCAAAATAGGGACTGTCCTGTGTAAGGAGAGAGACATACTCCATCTCAGCATGCTACCTCTTTTGTTAACTCTGTCCTTCTTCCCTAAAACACTGCATTCTTTCTCCAAAGATTCACATCTGCCCTGTCCTTTCCTAATCACATACTCTCTCTGACTTTCTCCTATCAATCCACTACCACATCTCAGCATGCTATCTGTCTCATAGCATTACTTCTCCCCATCACAGCTCTGCTTCCAGTCACTTCATCTTAGCTCATGCTGATCCTACCACATATCATCTGCCCCTCCTCAGCCCATGTGTACAAACTGCAACTCTGAAGCTTCTCTACCTGCTTGCTGTGGCTTCTATTTTACCCATTTTGTACACAACTCATTATGTGTGCATTCTATACCTCCTCTAATGAAAACTGACGGCCTCAGTCTCTGTGTTCTAAGTCAGTTACCTATGTGCATAGCCCACTCTTTCTGTACATATTTATGCACAATCTTCTTTAAATGTTTGCGTTTTCCAATATATATATATATATATATATATATATATATATATATATATATATATGCATATTGTGAGCAAACAATTTCTATACTGAGCTGAATTTAACTCTTCAAATTACCTCTAATGACCTTCAGTCACATTTCAGATTACTACCAGATTGGTTCATAACAAATTGCTTATGGTAGATCAGTTATAAACTGTTTACTTCATATCTGGCTCCAAAATACTCTAGAAGGCTGCCCAAACTAATGAAAGCACTGATAGTGCTATTTTGAGACCAGTGTCTCAGTACAGATATCTCAGGATTTTCTACGGCCAGTGCTGCACCTGTCTTTACAATGCTGTAATGTCCTACAGCCAGTCTCTATGTCTTTCTCTCTCTGTCTTTCTATCCCTCCCTCTCTCTCTCTCTCTATGTAGAGAATGATAGTGTTTCTCTAGGCAAGAACTACAGTTTTACACCTATGTTTTCTCCTTCTTCATAAAGTGTAAATGTACACCATTTAAAGTGTTTAGCATTCTCTCATTTCCTCACTTCTAGCAGCAAGCAGCTATGTGGTCACTTTTTTCTTCAGGACATATCTGAGTAGTTTGTCATAACCTGGCCTAGGGCAACAGAAGATAACCTTCCAGCAAACCCATTTTCAGATGATTCCTGAAAAAGACTCATCAGGGTTTGTCCCTTGCATAACTCTGCACCTTGTTACTATTCACTAGTCTATCATATTCTGATTATCATTATGTTATCTTGTAAGTGTTATCCTGTGTATTTACTGTAAGTGTGATACACTTACATAAGTACTGCAAAACTACATTGTATTTCTACAGGTATTGTATGTACTTAGAAAAAAAATGCATCCGTCTTCATTCTAAAGCATCCCAAAACATTTTTTATGAGGAAAAAAACAAAAATATGAGTAAAAAATCTGAACATTATGTGAAAATCTGTAAAGTTGAGCAGTATGAATTATGAATCCATCTTCATTCCTAGGCATCCTGAGAACTGTGTAGGCTTCCATTGCAAAGACCATGTTCTGAACTGCTTTACAGGTGTCTGTCCACTTTCTTTCTACTTAAGATACTACCTGAGAATGCCTCCTACCAAATGTCAGATGTACAGTATACAGGACAGCAAGCTGAAGTAACTGTAAGTGGGAATATACAGTGCCTTTGGAACTACTATGAATTCCTTCGCTCTGAAGTTTTGGAATTGAAAGCTGTCAGAAGTGAGGAATTTCTGTACGAATTGTGAATTTTTTCACTTAAACATGAATTGTGCTATTCGTGAAAAGCACAGTGTGCAGACTTGCTCACCACTCTGCAACTGTACAACAAAAGAGTTAGAATATCTAAGTGGGTGTGGTAGGGTGCAGATAGATGTAGCTGCCCTGAAAAATGCTCGGTGGAATTTTTTCCATTGTATGTTTTATGAGATATGCATTTGTTTCACATTTTACTTTAATATTTTAATTATGGCAGGTTTTCATTGAATGCCTATGTCATTTTTTTTCATATAAGGGGTTCAGTTTGTTTGTCTTTGATTCTTTCATATGAATCCATTGTAAGTCTGTGCCAGAGTTTTATTTACACTTTATGGGATCTGTCTGAGAGCCAGTTTGCGATCCATCTTGTGACGTAAGGGTTTATGCCTAGGCTGGTGAGCTTATCAATAATACCTGAATGGGGAATGGCACTAGTTTGTGGGACCAGCACTGAGTGCTAGCTGAGTCAGTTATGCCTCTTCATCAAACGCAGATAGAAGGACTTCCAGCACTTTCTGAAAGAAGAAAACCCCACCGAATCCGTAGTGGTCAATGCAAATCTATGATGAAATAGGTAGAGGAACATACTGTAGAAATCAGAAAAAGCTAAAGACTCAAATGAAGTCACAGTATATATGATCAAGATGTTGGGTGAGTTAGGGAATAAATGGCTACTAAGGGTAATTGTTGCGTAATGGAAAAAAAGGCATATGCCAGGTGATTGGAAAATAGTCTAGTGCCAAAGTACTGGAACAAAAGGGACATTCACAAATGTGGGTAGTACAGAGGTATAAAACACATGTCGATGCATGAAAAGTGTTGGACATGATGATAAAAGAATATGCAGAATGGTAGAAATTAAAGATGGGGGGGGGGCGGCCGCAGTCGTGCAGCGGTTAGCGTTGCTACTTCACAGCAAGAGGTTCTCTGGTTCGGTCCTCGGCTGGGGTGCCTTCTGTGTGGAGTCTGCATGTCCTCCCTGTGGTCGCGTAGATTTCCTCCGGTTGCTCCGGTTTACTCCCACATTCTAAAGACATGCTGTAGGTGGATTGGACACTCTAAATTGGCCCTAGGTGTGAGTGCATGCGTGTGTGTGTGCCTTCGGTGGAAGGTTGGGTGCCGGGCTGGCAACTCAACACTGTAAAACTCCACTGCCAATCATGAGCAGACAGGTGATCTGCTGTGGCGACCCCTAACTGGGAAAAGCTGAAAGTAGAAGAAGAAGTAGAAATTAAAGATGGGAGAAGAGCAGTTTAGAATAATCATACCTCTCAACCTCTTAGAGCAAGAAATCTGGACAAAGCCATAAATAATGGGGGGACAAAGGCCCAAAAACAGGGACAATTTTTAAATATTGCTCTTACAAACTTAGAAAGTTGATAGAATAACAGGTTTTGAATTAGCATGGACTTTATGAAGGGTTTGAAGCCAGATACTCAAATGTCTGACATCATATTTTGACTTGAATCCTCCATGAGTTGCCAATGATTTGCTAAAAAAATATACAGAAAAAATCTGGATATTCTGCGAAAATCTGGACAGTTGAGAGGTATGAGTTTAGATTTAGACCAAACCAATGTTTGCTTTGAACCAAATAATGGGAAGTTAGAAAGGATGAAAGGATGAAAGACCTCAAATAGGCATTCCTAGACTTAGAGATAGCATATGACAAGGTCCTGAGAAAGCTGATTTAGGCAGTTCTGTAATAGTTGCTCAATAGTTTGAAGTCCCAGAAACATTTTGGTAGAATTAACACAGGCTATATACAAGGACCTAATGATGCAAATACTAACAGTTTATGGACTGACAGAGGGGTTTCCAGTGGGAGTGTATGTGCATCAGGGTTCAGCTGAGAGCCCACTCTTATTCATACTGGAGATGGACCACATTAGGAAACAGACTGGGAGTGAGCAGATCAAGAAAGCTCCTGTATGCAGATGATTTGTACTACAAGCAGACTCTTTACAGGAACTTTAGCAAACGCCAGGGGAATGTAATGCAAAACTGAAGGCACACTAGATGAAAATGAGTACAGACAAGACAATTGTCATGATAAGCTGAAAACCTAGAAGGAAAGACAGTGACAGTGGAACAGGCTAACAGTTTGAGTATCTGGGAGGTGTGGTTGAGGAGAAGTCAGAATTAGGACATCAAACCTAGAATCAGAGGTGCTGCAGCTAGTTGCCACAGAGTGTCAGAGGTAGTGTGTGGCAGAAGAATTCTAAAGAAGTGGAAAAGCAAGGTGTACAGAATCGTGGTGTGACCACTGTTTTTGCATGGCACAGAACCTGGGAAGTGAAGACATTGAGGAAACTTGAGGTGATGGAGATAAAGTGTCTCGGGCAGGTAGTAGGATGCACGCTTTTGGTACAGTCGAAAAAATCTGCAGATCAGAGTAGAAGCCAAAGTAGTCTGAACTGCAGAGAAGTTAAAGAAAGAGAAGGATAAATTACATAACAGAAGACACATGACATTCAGGCATTGCTGTTGAGGGACTGAACTGAGAGTAGTGGCAACAGTTGGCACAACACCCCAACCCCTTTTAGAAAAGAGGGAAAAGAGGATTGATGATGATGATGATGATGATGATGATGATGAAAAAATTCCCTGTATGTTTTCTTGAGCCCAGGATTCCTTGTGAACTGTAGTTAATATTTTGATCTGTCCCAGTTGCATTGAGTGCTCCACTGTGAGACTTCTGACTGGCATTTCTCATTCTGATCATGTTACCCAGCTCCTACAAGATCTGCACTGCCTTTCATTTGTGGTCATGTGTGCCTTTAAGATGTTGACCCCCCCACCTAGCATGCCCTTCACAATTTGGATCTTATGAGGTTCACTTATACTGTCATTAGATGGTTTAATATTTAGTTAAAAATATATACTAGATACTCAGTGGACTAAACTTTAGCCAAAGGTGATTTAGTCATATTGACTAAAGTTAATGTAACACCCTAACCTCATGTAAAAATAAAAAAAAGGGGGTTGGAAGGGTGGCCTAATGGTTAAGATGTTTGCCTTACAAACACAAGGTGCAGAGTTCAAGTCTCACAAGGGATAATTGGCTAGGCTTAAAATGGCTCGTAAGGGCACTTAGCTTAGTACAAACCTATGAACCTTTGATGATGAAAATTATAATATCCTGCAGTTTTAACTTGGATTTGCCACATTTTAATGGTGTGCTGTTTGTTTAATTTTCTATTTAGTCAAAATGCCTATAATTGGGGCACTTGAATACTTTTAATAAATAGATAAATATACATGTCCATTAGCATGAGATTCACATGTATTAGCTGTATGTATGACATCATAAATATTGTTCCGTATGTGTGAAGTATGCCTAGGATTTTGTTTGGCACTCTATAGGAAATGCAAGACCTGGTACAGTGAGTCCCGATACTAAACCAATTATGTCAAGAAACAGCAGATTCTGAAAGTCGTTGTACTTTTAAAATATTTCTGCAGAGGAGGCCTTGCCTCCCTACACCACCTGATGTGGGGCAGGGGTGATCCTCAAACCCCTGCTACTAATCTCTAACCTCACTGTACCTCAGAGTAGGGGGAGATACTCCAAGGTACTGCAGGCTCACAATAAGTATAGATTTCTCCTATTCTCGCTTTAATTCTCACTGCTCCAGGTTTCACAGTTCTTGTCTATCGATTCTCAATAAGCACCCCATTTGAGTCATATCTGTTATTTCAAACTCTGATATCACTGTTTAGTTTATATTTAACTGTAATTAGATTTACCTGTGTAACTGTATGTTAAATGTACCTATATATTGTATACATGCTGTAAATGTGATACACCTATATAACTGGTTTATGTGTGATGTATACTTAACTGTATGATAGTGTAACAGTAGTATATAGGATATGCCTTTACATTGTATACTTAATGCAGATTAATACTTCTTTACAATTACATGTAGAATATCTGCTTAGGGCTACTAGAAGTAGGAAATCCTTTTATAACTTGCCAAATGTGTGATATCTATCTTTAATTGCTGTTTGTGTGATACTCCTGCATACTGTATACTCGCTGTACGATATTCATGTATAACTGTTCTATGTGTGATCTATAATGAATTTGTATGGTTACTGCAAACATAATTTGCCCGTATAAGTAGACTAAGATGACCAGAAAAAGAAACAGACTACTGCATCTACACAAATATACAGTTAGTTCTTTGTTAAAAGATTCCATATACCCTGCCTGTTATGCCAAGTGCTGTCAACCAATCAGACTACTTCCTCCATTTGCACCATGAAGCTGTCTCTGCTAGATCTCCTCTGCACTTTTCTAAGAGACCGCTGCCCATGGCAGTAGGCTTCACTGGCTCATCAGTTTCTCCATGAATCCCTCCACTCTTGCTGATAACAGTTTTGGTTTCTGTTCCTTTCATGTCCTTTGATAGCTCACACTCTCCATACCTCCTCGATGACAGTATTTGACTTCCTTTATTTCATTGGTTTACTACATGATGTTGGGCAGGCCACGTAACCAGACAGTGACAATTCTCTTGGGCTGCATCTGAAAAAATGCACTCATGCCTAGGGACATGTACCTGATTAACCAATAAATACAATAAACATGAATGTAAGTGAATTAATTCAAGCTGACCTTTCCAGCCATAACTAATGTATTTATCAATCTATATTATACTGTACGTATATATCTTGAGTATTCATTGTTAGCATAGTAGTACAGATTGTACCTATTGTGGCATTATACCATGACAGTCAATTACTGATTCATCATTAACTCTATGGTTAGGGGGAGCATTATTTGGACATGGAGGCACAGCATTCCCTTCATTACAATGTGAATCACCCAATACAAAACCAAGCTGTATTGCAATTACAAATGGTATTAGTCTAAATTTGTTTTCTTTTTAAATGGTGTTACCGTATAATGCAACCCTCACTGCCATTTTGTCTGTGCAGAACCAAGTCAATGGGGACTGCTGTTAGGCATACTACATATGGACATGCTTATGAACTTGGCAATACATCCATGTTGAGTGTAGCTGCTGAACTCATTTGTGTGGGATATGTCTAACACCCAAGTAATACTACTGTGTATGATGTGCTAACATTCAGTTAGAAAAACTGATATACAAGATTATGTATATTAGTTCCATATATCATTATACAGTGGGAACGCTTTGCCACCCCTTGAAGTGCAATGCAGTCAAAGCTGGAGGTAAAACCAAATATCCACATCACTGAGTTTAGCAGCCATACTAAAACACATAGATTAATGGAGCTAACAAAAAAGAAGTGAAACTCACCTGTATTTTTAATCCTTCCAAATTGGTGTAATTTAACTGCACATTTTTTGTCTTAATGGACTCCCCCAAGCATAACATAATAATAAAAAAATAGTCCTGCTTCTCACTTCTTAAAAATGAGTGCCCAAACATCCACTTCATATTTTCATATTATCCCATAACTTTAAAGTGACCACATGAAGAGTGGCATTAAGTACAAATAATGTTAATGCATCACCATGTTAGTAGGCATGCTCAGTGTGTCTAAAACCCTGCCCTGTTTCCTTTAGCATTTAAAGTGGACAAGGAATTGGGTTTGCTTTATACTATGCCATTATTTTAAAAAAAGTAAGATATTTCCCAGGATTCAGCAAGCTCTGCACGGCGTGCAGGAATAGTGCAAGAGCCACTACAGACAATCTGGCTGACGTGCGATCCAGGAATGAGTTCCCAAGATGTGCACGAGCGCTCCTGCACTATTCCTGTACAAACACAGCCCCGGTATGCTAATTACCTCATTTGCTGGTGAAAACCTTGCAAATGAGGTGAATTAGCAATCCAGGAAGCAGGCAGGCATCCGTGCAAGAATAGTGTAGACTGCAGAAATGTATTCACCCAGTAGCTGAATACATTTCTGCAAACTACAAAACGGAAGCATAACAGCTCATAAAAATGCATGTATTAGAAGGGTTAGGCATGCCAAAGGCCAAATATATGGCCATAGGCATGAAAATTCGTTGCAAAATTATAAAAAAATAACTTTTTTTTAGCAGATTTCGGCCGTTTAAGTGTAGGGCAGCAGTGAGCAAACGGGATTGGCCCGAAAATAATAAAAAAAGCTGGAAATAAGCTTTTAAAACAAAATCATAATTTTGCCATAATAGTCAATGGCATGCATAACACAAGACCATGCAATAGTGGTTGCTAAGGGGGAAGGCTGAGTGTCAGTTTTGTAACCATGCATTAGTAGTCACTCCTATGCAAATGAGGTCAATGATGCTGAATTACAGATTTCCCCTTAATGCTAGCTTGCACCCAACCATGTAGGTGCAGTAATACCATGGTGCAAGCCTAAAAGCTAGATGACTTTATAAGGGGGAGTGTCATGCATGCTGTAAGCTTATTGGAGCTCTGTGGCCCGTGTTTGCCCTTAGCTAAGCACAGCTAAGGAAGGGGGTGTGTCTGAAGCTGCTTAGCAGTATTTACATTGCCTAAACAGGTGTGAAAAAAAAAACAGGAAATATCAGCTCCATTCACATCTGAGCACTGGGTTTGCACGGTGTGCCTCTGGGCTTAAACAGGAAGGCAATGGGAAGGGAAAACAACAGTAGGAAGGTAATCAAGGAGAACTAGCATAGCTGGCAGGTGAAATGTATCAGAATCAGAATATTACACAGGCAGCAGCCCAGCCCAGCCCAGCAAACTACTATAAACTATGCAAACACCTTTCCCTCTGTTTTTTCCAACAAACTCTACACCACCGGTGTACACAAACGGGGAAATTGTACCTAACAAAAGCAACAAAATGATAGGGGCTGCTTTCGCTCTCATAAATCAATATGTGGAAGAGGCTGAGAGTGGTATGAGAATGCTGACAACCAACTCACAGTGAGGAGAAGGAGAAGAGTGTACAGACCCAGGGTAACATAAGGGGCTACATAAGCTGGAGATAGTGGAGCATGATAGGGTGGACAGGGACCTCCTACAGCAAATTGTTGAGCTGTGCCGGCCATGCCTCACACACAGAACTAATAGAGGGGAACCCATCCCAGTGGATACCAAGGTATGTGTAGGCTTAAGAATACTAGCCACTGGTACCTTCCAAAGGCCAACTGGGGATATCATGGGGATCTCACAGGCATCAGCATCCAGGGTACTCCACCAGTTCCTGGAAGCCATGTCAGCACATGTCAGTGAGCACATATATTTCCACAACACTCGTGAGGCGTTGACCAGCAATATACGTCTCTTTCACCAAATAGCAGAATACCCTGAGGTAGTGGGTGCTATAAACTTCATGCACATACACATCAACGCACCACCCGGTGAGTGGGGTAGGGTCTACATAAACCACAAGGGCTTCCCCTCCATCAACTGCCAGGTCATGTGTGATGCACAGAATATTATACTGAATGTGTGTGCTGGCAACCCTGGAAGCTATCATGACTCCCACATCTGGCATATGACGCAGCTGTACCAGAGATTTGCCAGTGGGAACATCCCATATGGCCACTTAGTGGGGGATGCTGGTTATGCACTGGAGCCATGGCTGATAACACCCATCAGAAATGCACACACACCCGAACAAGAACTCCATAATGAGGCACATACACAAACCAGAATCATAATAGAGCATGCGTTTAGGATGTTCAAGTCATGGTTCCAGTGCCTGGACATATCTGGTGGAGCCTTGCAGTACTCTCCCGCTACATGTACCCAAATTGTCATTGTATGTGCCATGCTACACAATATGATCCTGTGGAAACAGCTGCAGCAGGAACAGCATGGGGCAGGGCCACACAGCCCCCCATCATTGCCAAGGCCAGCATAGGCGCAGACTGACTCGGAGGAGGAACAACATGAGCCTGTCCCTGTAGGCAGAAGGAGGCATGCCCAGTATGCCCAGGCCTTGGCAAAGAGGCAATGCATAGCACATACACTGACACGGTAGGAACCCAGGGAATGACACCTCTCTCTCTGACTCATGCATACAGTAAAAGGGGATGCCAAACATGACACTACCTGTGTTTAACCATGTATAGGGAGTGTACTATGTGCATCTGACATAGTCAGCCCTCCAGCATCATCCTCAATACTAGCACAGCCACAAGTTAAATCACTCTCCTTATCAACTGCTGAATGGAGTAGTATGTTCTGCTACTTATATGTATGGTACGGATGTGAGCATGCAAGAGAATTGCGTGGCTGAATGGGATGGCAGAAGATAGTAGACACCTATATGGTCAACATTAAATCTGTAACAAATACTGGTGTCAACATAGTAGGCAGTACTATCCAAGGTGACAAATCCCACTGCAGGACATGTGGTAGGCCAAATGTGTGTCCATAGGACACACACACACACACACACACACACACACACACACACACACACACACACACACACATACACACATGCATGTCAGTGAGGCTCACATACCCAACAACAGTCTCAACCAGCAGGATAGATGTAGATGACCACAAAGAAAGGCTGTGCTAAGGCCTCCAATTGATGGCAATGGAGAACAGCACCCTCCAGACCTAAACAGACAGACTACAATAGGTCAGGCAGTTGGATGTTAGTTCTGAAGGGTAAGAAGTCTGAAACTGAAATGTAGGTCAATAAAGCCTAAGATCTGTACTACACTGATATGCCTCTAGTCTGCATAATAGTTCAGAATACAGAATGAAATGGAAGCCAACAGAGTACCTGAAATACCAGTACAGTCATAACAAATGTTTACAGTTGTCAGGTGTGCCCCCCACAAGCCTATGTAGAAATGTAGTAACATGTACGTGTGGGTATAACAGTGGAGCACAGATTACCTGAGCTGGCCAAATTAGCAGGATAGATTGTTGCACATGTACAATATGCAGGGCTCTGTGTGTTAGGTTGTTGTGTGTTGTATATTATGTGAAAGTGGACAGCATGTAGGCATGGAGGATTGTGTCCCGGTGGCCTATGGCCAGTACTGTCGATGACAGGGCCAAGTTTTAACAACTGCAGTGCCAAACACAATGCATCCCAGCAAGGCTCAATCCAGCAATAATCCATGCTAATTGTTCAGATGTAATATCTGTCACCATCTGAAAGATGGACATGGCATGAATGTGGGCCCAGACATACACACAGTACACAGGTGGAAGTACCCTAGACAGAGACTGTATAAAATGTTACTATCAAATGGACACACCTTTGGTACTGTACATATGGGTTAGCGGCACATTAGTTGTCTGTGTAGAATGAAATACTGATGTAGTCTGGCCAAATACTGGCAGACCACAAAAGGCACGGTTATAAATTACTGAGAAACTGCTGATGCCCCCGCACAACCAGCATAAGGAGAATGCCCCACATATATATGTAAGTCACCTGAAAGAAGCTTCCATAGCACACATGCACTCAGCTCACCCCACCATCAGCCACAGGTTTATCACAGGTCATATCCGTGCTATTGGGAATGAGTACAATATGACCCCCACATCTGTATGGGAATATCCACAGAATGCAACATGCTGAAGAGCTGTCCCGTGCAGGTGTGTCCCTAGCTGTAAGCAGCACCCTGCCAGCATCCACACCAATGGATTAATAAGGGCAGAAACTATTGTCATTAACACCTTGCACACCTACCCTGTCACCCCAGGGGAATCCAGTGGCTTGCAGCCTGGGACTGTAGGATTGACAGAATGCACTGGCCTGCAACAGATAGCCTGCATCATTACCAAATGCCCTGCAGTCCTCTGTCAAAGGCCCGTGTCTCACCCATACTGCAAATGCATGTTATCTCATGGAGTCCCAAATAATGACATAATACAGTCCACAGAACACAAATGCAAGGCCATGTTTCAAATCCCGGTAGCATGTCCACCATGTCCTACTGCATGAACTGTGTACCAACCCTTAAATACTGCTGGGATGAAGTGATAACTATAGGGATACTTATCAGATATCACTTGCATAATGTTAGGAAGAAGATAGAATAACAGAGGAGGGGGTAGAAGCATGGATGCCATGGAGTGTGTGAAGTCTGAAACTCTGATGTGTGCCCATACTATCCCTGCCTGCAAACCCAGGAATGGGTGGCTACAAACCTACTCGTAAACCACAATGTGATGGGGACATGACCAGATATGTGAGCCTTGCCTCTGGGTAACATGTGTGAATCTGTACAGCTGAGAGGTGTGGACACAGCAGGATATGGCCATTCTCTCACGTCAATAGATGTATAAGCATGGGATCCTCAGCCACCACAGTATCAAGGTGCTGGACCATTTACACAGACCCATCAGCAAGTGTCTGCAGCTCCCCCTCCAGAATGGCATGATTGTGCAAGAATATGTAGGCTGCAGACCACAATACTGGACACAACTTCATTCATCTTGTATTCCCCTAGAAATTACTGCGAGCAAATATGTATATCTGTCAGTAGTTGATGACATAACACATCACGGTGTAAAACAGTGCATATGTCTGAATATCTCTGCTAACACCAAAACCATGTAGCAGAAGCAGCACAGACACAATTAGTTACAGTATCCCACTATCCTTTGCCCATTGTGACTCCATATTGTCAGCCTATCTACAGATATCCTGCAGAAACAGGTTGCTAGCTGTAGCTGTAGAACACAAATGCCTGCACTGGAGTACAACCTACCTGGAATGGATTCACACATTTAATACAGAAGGTCATACTGGACATGCTCCCACACTTAGAGAAATGAAGCCCATGTCTGGCAACAACAGTGGACTATACATATCTGTCAGTCGCAGATGTCTGTCCATGCACACCACATTGCACACCAGTCATGCTTTGCACACACATTGGCTAGGAATGCACGCATATATCCAAGGACAACACACTATAATAGGTCAACATACACAAACAGTGATGTGAGGAAGAGAGAGACAGACAGTGACAAAGAGCTTCCCATCATGAGGCCTGTCCCACCCACCACACATCCAATTGGCCAGTATCACATGATGTGCCAATGTCTATCACTGTAGACATTTGCTTCTGGTAGCCCTCAGCACTATAGTGTCTGTGGTGCTTGTGATAACTGTGTAACATGACAGTACAAGTCATTATTCATCTAGCAGTCATATACACAGTCCTGTCAAATGTAACGTGTGTGGCTAAGTGTTGTGTGTGTGTTTCCAGAGGAATGGTTTATGGCCCATTCACACACACTGCACTCCCCATTGTCCTAGTTTAGCTAGCCTGCTGATGTCAGTCACCTTGAAATACCCCTTTGGACAAGGATCATCCCTATAAGCTCTGTGGTTTGTGCAATAACTGTGTAATGCTATAGTGTGATGTATTAGTTAGGTAGGAGTTCTTATCTCAGATATGGCAACTGTGAAACTCTGTGTGTGTAGGGATCAATGCTTTTGAGGCCATTCACAGTCACTACACCTTCTATTGCCCTACTTTAGCAAGCCTGCTAATGTCTGTCACCTTGAAATACCTCCTTGGACAATTTTCAGCCCTGTAAGCTTAGTGGTGCATGCGATAACTGCTTAATGCTATGGTGTGATGCATTAGTTAGGTACGAGTTCCAATCCCGGACATGGCAACTGTGAAACTCTGTTTGTTTCTGTGTGTAGGGATCAATGATTTTGAAGCCATTCATAGACACTACACCTCACATTGCCCTACTTTAGCAAGCCTGCTGATGTCATTCACCTTGAAATACCTCCTTGGATAAAATCAGCCCTGTAATCTCCGTGGTGCATGCAGTAACTGCATAATGCTATAGTGTGATGCACTAGTTAGGTAGGAGTGCTAATCTCAGACATGGCAACTGTGGAACTTTGTGTTTGTGTGTGTGTGCATGTGTTTGTCTGTAGAGAGTAATGCTTTTGAGGCCATTCACAGTTGCTACACCTCCCATTGCCCTACTTTAGCAAGCCTGCTGATGTCAGTCACCTTGAAATACCTCCTTGGCCAAGATTCACCCTGTAATCTCTGTGGCACATCCAATAACTGCGTAATGCTGTAGTGTGATGTACTAGTTAGGTAGGAGTTCTAATCCCAGACATGGCAACTGTGCAACTCTGTGTGTCTGTGTAGAACGTAATGCTTTTGAGGCCATTCATAGTCACTACACCTCCCATTGCCCTACTTTAGCAGGCCTGCTGATGTAATCTACCTGGAAATATACCTTTGGAGAAAGGTTAACCCTATAAGCTCCATGGTGCATGCCATAAATGCGGAACAACGTAGTAGCAGTAACAACACAGCTATGGGTTTGAATCTCATCTGTGGCAAGTGTTTGTGTGTGTACCTCAAAGATTTTGTCCCTAGTTACAGCCAGTACACATTTCAGAGCCTGACTTTAGCAGTCCTGCAGATATCATCCACCTTACAAGTATCTGTTGCGAAGCCTATACCATGTCACGTCATTAGTGCATGTGGTAAATGTGTAACATAATGGTCCATAAAGGTTGTAAGACAGAGGTTTGAACCTCACACCTGGCAAATGTAAATGTGTGATTAAGGTAAAATTATTTTTGGGATCTCTCACCCACTACATGACCCAATGCCAGTATTTACAAGGGCTGTGATGTTCCTTACCTTAGATGTACCTTGGGACAACATCCATTCAATAAGCTCCATGGTGCATGTGATAAATGGGGTACACTGTAGTAGCAATACATAGCTAGGTAGGGGTTTGAATCTCAGTATTGACAAGTGTGTGTTTGTCATCAGTATCCTGTGTGGAGGTTGCTGTGATTGTGTAATGACAGGATGCATTGTTGGGTGGGTTTTGCTAAATTATTATATTAAGGACCTACTATATGTCACAATGTCCACCTTACAAGGACAACAGATGTCAAACAGCAGAAAGGCTGGTGTAGACAATCCATAGCCCTACATGTGACATTATGGATCGGTGAACAATATAGGCAACCCGTGTATTACTCAGACAACACTCTCCACCTATGTCTCATACACAAACAGACTTGGCTAGGCAACAACCACTATACTGGTAGTTCCCTGCATATTACCCACAGATAGTAACCACGGATTGATTGCAGTGGACTACATGCCTGTCGACCACAACACTGCCACTGACATCAGAATGTACTGTGATGTGTAACATCTCCTGACTGTGTGTTATCCAGCAAGTAAAAGGACATGTCACCCTGTTCCATCCCTACAATAGGCAAATAATTGCTTACAGTGTTCCTTTGCTATGTTCCCCATTGGACACCTGCAACAACTGTAGAGTCTGCAAATGTAACCCACAAAGGGAATACCATGCCTTATACACATGCCCTGTATCGACAGATGCCACTAACTCCACCGAATACCTGTATCATCCTGTCAATGTAGGTGCAGGCATGACCTCAGTTCCATAGCCAGGTCTCACCACATGAGGTCAGGAATGCAACATCAAATGATAATCTGTCCACACAACATGCCCCAGAGACCCCAAGTACACTTCCACACATCACAGAACATACATGTGGGACATGTGCACAACCCAGACACTGTCCATGCTATGGAATATAGATCACATACATGGCAAGCATTGCATAGTACTGGCCACCCACAATAGTAACCCAGATGAGTGGATGGTGAATGCAGTACCCACCTGTGTGGGCCAATCTAGGGACTAGACCCTTGAGCCACACTGGAGACCACTGTCATGTGGATGATGCCAAGGTATTCCCTTTGCCTAGCCTTGTACAGCCTTCTGGCATAGTCAACTGCCACACACATGTGAAGCAATGAGCCCATACATGTCAGTACTGGCAAGTGTGTGTGTGTGTGTGTGTGTGTGTGTGTGTGTGTGTGTGTGTGTGTGTGTGTGTGTGTGTGTGTGTGTGTGTGTGTGTGTGTGTGTGTGTGTGTGTGTGTGTGTGTGTGTGTGTGTGTGTGTGTGTGTGTGTGTGTGTGTGTGTAGATTAATGATTTTGAAGCCATTCACACTCACTACACCTCCCATTGGCCTTCTGTAGCACACATTCTGATGTCAGTCACCTTGAAAAAACCCTTTGGCCATATGTCAGCCTGATAAGCTCTGTGGTGCATGTGATACCTGCTTAATACTGTAGTATAACAAATTGGTTAGGTAGGAGTTCTAATCCTGACTCTGCCAACTGTGACAATGTGTGTGATTCCCTGAGAGAGTGTGGTTGTATCTTCCTTGACACCTGCTTTTGTGGACAGTCACATGAACTACACTTCCTTATCCCTCTTTTATCACTGTTGCTGATGTCACTCACCTTCAAAGATACCTTTGGACAGCTCTCCAACATGTAAGCTCTGTGGTGCGTGCAATAACTGCTTAGCAATGTAATAGCAACACATAGTCAGATAAGGGTTTGAAACTCAGTACTGGACAGTGTGTGTTTGTGTGTGTGTGCTATCAGTGTCCTGTGTGGATGTTGGGGTGATTGTGTAATGACAGAATCCATTCCTGTATGGGTTTTGCCACATCATTATATTGAGGAGCTACATGTCCCATTGTCAACATTACAAGACCAACATGTTCAAAACATTGTAGAGATTCTTGTTGACAATCCTCAGTCATAAATATGTACAGCCATGTCCAATTACCATTTGACAGTATGGATTAGTACCCAATATAGGCAACCATCATAATGCCCAGATACCACTCTCCACCCATGGATCATGCACAAATATTGGCTCTTACTCTTCTACTCCCTTCCTTTCTTACTTTGTCTCTGTCTGTCTCTCACTCCCTCTCTGGTGGATGTGGAAAAGTAAACATGCTTTGCTTAGGCAGTAGCTTGAGTTTTGTAAGTGATGCTCATGATCAGCTGATGGCCTGTGCATGAATTGCAGTCCCCCACTAGCTGATTGCATGTGGAACAGCTGTGGTATCATTCTTATAACCAATTGCATGGAAACACACTCTTATAGTTAAGCACTTCATGTGGGTGTTGACCCTTTTCCTTCACTGTGAGCAGGACTTCATGTGAGTGTTTGACAAACAGCATCACAGAGGGTAGTTGGATATACCTCTTACAACATACACTGTGGAAACAGGCCAACAAACAGGAGGAGGATGTTCCAGACATGAGGATAGAATGTAAGTATTGCTCTTGTACATTTTAAGTAATGTCGGTTTAACAGGGTTTATGTGGATATGGCTGTTGTACATGATTTAATATCTGTCATGACAGTGTTATGTGGTTGAGGAAACTCTCACCTGTAGAGCTATCTGCAGAATGGCCAGTGTTTGGAATCTTACATGTGTTGTGTTACTCACACATTTCCTATCTTTAGAAATGCAGTAGCATACTCTGAGGATTGCAGTCAGTACATGGTGACAGCCATGTGAGTTACTGACTTCATATCCCTCAGAAGACATATGTCACAACAAACCCTGTTACACCAGTAAATGCATGGGTTTATCACAGCAACATGTCAATATTGGCCTGTGTTTGTGCCTCCTGCCACAACTCTGCCAACTTTTGTAGATATGTCATGCAGTAAGAGGTGCATATGTTCAGTACATCATTATTTACTAACATAATACCTAATAAAAAGCCAGTGAGATATCAGACTGCTAGACATGTTATATATAGTAGGCCTTATATTTGAGGACAAAACCTGGACATTCTGTTGTAGTGTGTACAGTAGTGAGGTCTGTGTACTTATTGTGATTGTCGACAGAGTGTGTATTGTGAATATGTACCTTGGCCTATGTACAGACTGTGGTAGATGTCATTGTTCTTGGTCCTGTTCTATGTGATGTTTCATGCTGCTTCAGTGTATGGTACCCTATTGACGTACATATTTGTAGGGCCAGACCGACACATGTCCCATAACACAGTCAGGCAATGGAATACACTGTGTATTGGCCCAGTATACGTAGGGTTAGTGTGTGAGTGGCACATATGAGGATGGTGTTGTTCACACAATCCATATACTGTAATATTAAGTACGCTTACCATATGTGACTGTGGCTGTGTTCAGATTGGTTGTAGGCATGCACTTTCACACGTGTCTGTTACACCATGCTCTTACATGCCTGTAGAGCATGCTATATTTGCAGGTACATGTGTATTCCCCCATAAGAGATGTAGGCCAGTGCTGTGGCAGTCTGTCTGTAGTTTGCACAGTGCTTTGTGACATGCCTAGCAGCTCAGTGTATTTACCCAGCGTGATGTTATGTCCAGATATTTGTGAGATGTACTGTTGTTGGGCAACTATAAATGTTGTGTATTTCTGACAAAGCAGTGGGATGCTGTACAGATATATGTCACTAACTAGTGGGTAGTATGTGGGCTTGTGACCTCTGCTCCTCCAGTTATTATGTGTCAGGACAGACAGGAATGTGTGAATGCATAAACTGTGTGAGCTATCTATTCCAGTATGTTCATGATATCCCCATTTACATGGCTGTAAACATCCCCTTTGTCAGGCTTGGTCCACACATCTTGCACTAAGGGGTTCTGTGTATACCTCTGGATTGACCAGAGTGTGTAAGACTGTCCACATTTATTGGTCATATCTATGCTGTATTCCGCAGGATCATTACTGTGATTTTTGTGGTACTGTACTATGATGATCTTATGATGTCTGTCAGGAACTGATGGCATACATGTCAATATCAGATGTGACTTCCCACACATTTCTGTTAAGACAACCTCTGTTACAGTAGGAACAGTCTACATTTATACCTGCAGTACTTACATGACATCCCCTTGCACTAAGAGGTTGTGACTATTGGTGCTGAGGTATGACTCCACTACATGTTATGGACATCTGTTATACATACGCGTGTGTACATATATATATATATATATATATATATATATATATATATATATATATACACACACACACACACATATATATATATATATATATATATATATATATATATATATACACATATATACATGTATATATATATATATATATATATATATATATATATCAAAAACTCACTTTTTCGAAATGGGAAAGTACATCCCCACTTAAGCGAAAGTGCACTTTAACGAAAGTGCACTTTCACTTAAGCTCACTAGACCGAACCTACCGCACCACAATGGAGGACACTGAAAAAACTGGCTATGTCCTCCACTGTGGTCCGATAGTCACGGACCTTAGGGTTAGGGCACGGGTCAAGGTAAGGGGATAGCCCTGCTAACTATCCCCTTACCCTAACCCGTGCCATAAGCCTAAGGTCTGTAACTAGGACATAGCCTGATTTAGAATGTCTTCTACTGTCGTGCAGTAGTCACGAACCTTAGGGTTGGGCAAGGGTTAGGGTAAGGGGATAGCTAGTAGGGCTATCCCCTTACCATGACCCGTGCCCTAACCCTAAGGTCCGTGACTGCTAGCCCATTCAGTCTAGCTGGTTCATGAAAGTGCACTTTTGCGTTAGTGTGGATGTACTTTTGAAGTTCGAAGTAGTGAACTTTCGTTCTTAAAAAGTACAGCCATATACACATATATATATATATATATATATATATATATATATATATATAGATATAGATATATATATATATATATATATATATATATATATATATATATAAAATGATCACTCCTGTGGCATAAGTTGAAAGATGGCCTGCTGGCAAATGGCAGAAGGCATGATACGACTGTACCCACATCCCCTACTCTTCCCATCTCTCCATGGACAATATCCTGGTACACACCTATGAACACCTGCACCTATGGACCCCAGTACTGACAAATGTGTCAGTGTGCATTACTGAGAATGACAGTGTCTGTGTGTTTGTAAACCTGTAGTTGATAATACTCTGAGGCCCTTCACACCCACTACACCCCCATTGTCATAGTTAGATATGGCTGCTGCTGTAATGGACATTACATGTACCTTGTTACACTCTTCACCCTATGGCTACCTGGAGCTTGCAGTACCAGCACAACACTGTTGTACAAATGGGTAGATAGGTATGGGTTACCCTCTGAGTCCTGACAAGTGTGTGTATTTGTGCAAGTGTGTATTTTTGTAGGATACAGCATTCTGAGGCCACATTCTCCTAACACAGTATACATTGCCACACAGTATAAGGGATAGTGATGTTGCTGACTATAGGAGAGCCATGACAAAGCATCACCCTGCTATCCCTGGGGCATGTGCAATAGATGCATATCCTTGTAGTAGCAGTCTTGAGATAGACAAGGGGTTGTATTGCAGTCCTGGTCAATGTGTGATGGTGGGTATGTCAGAGTATTATCATGGGTTTCAGTGAGTACAATATCCAATGTGGGGTGTGGGTGCTGAGTATACTGTCTTTACACCATGGTACCCCCAGTACATGTTCCAAGGTCCACTGTATGGGGACCACTGTCACCATCAACCATACAGGTAACTGATTACACTATCCAGCCCAATGATGCATGTGCTGTGTGCAACTTATCTGTAACAGAATGGACACACTGACAAGGTAGTTAGCACTGATAAACCCAGGTCTCTCAGATGTGTGTATGACTGCTATGTGTTTGTCAATATGTATATGACAGTGTGTCACACTATGTATCATTCATAAACAAGTACATCCCCCATTACCATACTATACAAGGCCTGGTGATGTTCTTCACTTAACATGTAATCTGGAACACACCTCATCCTAAAAGCTATGTGGTGTGTGCAATTAAGACCACACACATTAGTAGCAATAAGTACCTAAGTAGGGGTTCTAGTCCCAGTGTTGCCAAGTAAGAGTGTGTGTGTATGTGAAGGGATCTACTTCAGTCTGCAGAAAATACATGTTCCAGGAGGTCATCTGTCCGAGAACTGACTGGCAAATGCTAACATTTCACAGGTATCATCTTGTGGAAATTCATTCCATCAAAACTAGTAGTAGATGTATAAATGCCCTCTTCCCCACTGTATATCTGTACAGCGATACTGGGTTTGGCATATATAGTTGTTTGTGGATCTTGTGGACACAGCCACCATCATTGCAGTTATTGTTGAGTGTATCCCCTGCTTAGTCGGCTGTAATACTGTAAAGTTTATGTTAACAGGTTAAGTAGTTGTCAATCGCACTATCTGCAGTTCTACACTACCCCACACCCTCCAAAGGGTAGGGCTGTGCCACCCACACCAGCACACCTATGTTTACCAAGTTGAGGATTGCACTACATTGGGCAGACTGATTATTTCCCAATGTGATGTTGTGCCTATGTTGTCTTGATGGAATTACATAGGCTAAAATGGGTTCCTTACAAAAGTACATACATCCATGTGTACAGTATTCTCTGTGCATTGCATCAACACCAAAACCTCTATGTGTATGTTATACACAAACATGTGGTCTGTAGCACCCAGTACACTTACCATTGTCCACTGTAGAAGGGCTGCTGACATCAGCTACCATGCATTCACCTGTATACACCCCCCAGACCTATCAGGCATGTGGCACATGCAATAACTTTTATACAGACATATGACTTGTGTTCAGCTGTACCCAGGATATATCACAGTTAAGGTGTCACCACAGTGCCATACCCCTTGTAGGAAACAGCAGCAGACCAACATCCTGCTGACACATAGACACCTACAACACAAATGGAATACATTATGGAGACCACAATCACTCGGTGTTAATAACAGCTATAATGCATCATGGCTGGACAGCTACACATCCTGACATGTAAGCATTAAACTTTAGTGCTGAAAACATGTTACACAGCATTACATCAGTACACTGTAGTACAGTCACGCTGTGCATCAGAACCATATTAGCCTGTCCCTGCACCGATGTTATGGATGACAGGGATGTGGCACAGGTATCATCATATGCACATAGTGTGTTGTGGGTTTGCCAGAGACCTAGGCTGAGCCATTTGTTTGACATTGTGTGTGTGTTAGGGGGGTTTCATTATTAATTGGGCTATGCAGATGTGGCGTATGTAGGTATGAGATTACCCTAGCTGTGTGTGTGTGTGTGTGTGTGTGTGTGTGTGTGTGTGTGTGTGTGTGTGTGTGTGTGTGTGTGTGTGTGTGTGTGTGTATCCAGCAACACAGTTCTGCCATGTGGCTGCTCTATACAGGGGTTTGTTGGCAGCTGCAGACTGTACCTGGCAGGGTGTGCAGTTCACAGTCTCTGGCCACGGACACGAGAACTGTACCTGCAAGGGGTTCCACAGGCACTACCAGGTACAAGCCACAATATGGTACTCTCCCCTGATGATGACATATATCTGCTGGATCCAGGTTCCGCTTGGGACCAGCCAGGGCCATGTACACATGGCCTGCTATGTTGTGGTGTGGACAGTGCCCCCACTGCAGTGCTGGGGCTGGTACTGTAACTACGGGAGTGGCTCTGACTTCTTGCACATCCACGTTGACCTCCACTTGTTGGAGTTGCTGGCCTACGTCCATGTGGCCATCACACTACTCCTACCATATGCTCAAGCACAAACATTCCACAGTCGAGGATTCCGACCATCTCACCCAACTGCATATCTTGGACCTCTGCAAAATAATGGTGGGCACCTGCAATATCATGGATGTTGTCAATAACAGCAGAATGAGTAGCCCTTGGCAGCCTCAGACCCTGTCTGGTATACCATTCCATACATGCCTTTCCCTGCATGATGGCCAGAAACATGCATATGGTGAAACCAGCTGTGGCACTTCTGCCAGGGGCATGATGACCAGCAGCCCTCCTACGAGCACCCCTGTGCATCTGCTTGTGGTACCTCGCCAGGCATCTGGCTATGGCTGCTGTGTCCAGACACATGTACCATAGTCACAACACTGTCCTGTTCCATGCCACCACCAGCCAACTGTCAATCATCTATGGCCACTGGTGATGGGGTATGTATAGGCAATGTGACTGTGTGTGGGGAAAGGGTGGATAACAGTGGGATGTCAAATGATGGCACAGCTTCAGTCCCTGACAACCCTGCATGTGCTTCAACACACCTATCATCATTGTCAGAGTCTGTATGGACATTAACATCAGTTTGCCTGCAGGAGGGACCCTGACTCACCTCGCTACCTGTGAGGGGAAAACAAGGAATGCACTTTAAGACCTGTACATCATTGCTTAACTGTATACACACACACACACACACACACACACACACACACACACACACACACACACACACACACACACACACACACACACACACATACACATGCACAGGTGATGTTGCACAAAGATATTACACACAGACCTCTCATTACCCATCTGTCAATATGTATGACATATGGCACTCAACAGCATGCACTGCAGCTATAGTCAATCCCTGTAACCAACATTATACATCTCTGTGATGCATGAGTCCAGAGGGACCTACATAGTTGTGTGAGAGATGTCATGTCAGTAGCCACAACTGTGGCATTGGTACAGGGTGGGAGCAGCATTTCAGTACATCAACACTACAAACCCACAATACTACAGATTATGCACATCTGTTCATTATTACAATGCAGCAACAAACTATATATATTTTATCTCACATATGCATGATTAAACTCTACAGATGCAGATGGATAAGCGACAGTGGTCTACTGATGTGCCCTGGGGCCTTACCTGCATGTTCCTCATCCATTGTGTGGGTGGCATCCACCTCCACAATGCTATCTGCTGGGTCTTTTCTTTGCTGGTGGGCAGGTGCCACGAGGCTGGCAAGGAGCTCCTCAGCATGTGTCGGGGGCTGGATGGCATGACCCCCCCCCCCGTGGCTAGCTGGTCCCTCCTAATTGCAGCAGCATGCTGACGGGGGTGGTGGATGAGGTCAGTGCACAGATGTCGGACCTGCTCATAACTGCGGTTATGCAGGCCAACATCGTTTACCTTGTGGATGAACTTGTTCCACAGGGTGGTCCTCTCCTGCAGATCATAGGCTGTACGGTCAACCAGGGTTTATTATGACATCATTTTCCTGGGGGGGAATAAACTGGCAAACACACTCTAGATATGGTGCCTGAAAGTCATAAAGAGGAAAAAAGGACTGATGACCTCATACTGCAAGGATATAATGGTTGTTAATTGACATCTCTGTCTCCCCCCAACCATATCTGCAACAATAATCTGAACACACAACTCAACGGGTATGTTTACAGCAAACCTACTGCTGGGACATATATCATATTGTATGACAAATTGTACAATGTGTTTCTAGTCATGTTCCATATTGAAACACTATCATTGGTGGTCTGTTGCTAACAATGTCACCTGCATGCCATTATAAGGGCCACTATTGTTCCATATATGCATGTGTTCTGTTTGTTATGTGACTGCTCCAAATCTGGTGTTTTGTGTTAATGGTGATATCTATGCATGCTGTTAGATGTACTCCTGGATTGTGTGGACTATTACTACCCACATATGTTCTATAACTGTGACACAATAGCATGTTTGGGAAGCCTGTTCCCAGCAGAACCACCTCTCCCACCTCATCTGGCCATGTTACCAAGTCACAGCACATCTGGGAACCACCTTGGGACCTCACCATCTGCTGGTCCTGCACTAACTTAAGGTGGTACCACCTCAGGGGATGGCATTTGTTCCCCCCCCTGGCAGCACACACAGACAGGATCGTGTCACCTGAAGTCAGCCCAGGGTCTGATGCATAGGGAGCTCCACAGAGACTTGGGGGATGTGCTATACCACCTTGAGGCCTTCGGTACACAATTACAGGGTCTGCATGCTCCTCCTGCTCAGCCCCCAGCTCAGGCACCTTCAGGGTCATGAATGTGCAGTTGTGGCTGCCCATGGGTGTGGACCTTGGTCCCACTGTTCCCATTTGGGAGTTCATGGGCTTTCACTTTTTAAACATCACCCCATCCAAGTTGTTTACCCACCACATGTGTCACATACCTCCCCTGTATGCTGTCTTGTCTGTCTTACAACCCAACCTACCTAACCAAATATATCTACTATCCTTCCCTAGCATACCAATCTCACCTTCACAAACAAGGGCAATGTGGTCCCAACATGGATTTCAAACCAGACATAACTGTCCATTTCACACCTGCTTACTACTGTGTGTGTGTATATACATACATATATATATATATATATATATATATATATATATATATATGTGTGTGTGTGTGTGTTTTGTGTGTGTGTTTGTATATATGTAGATATACATGTATATATATATATATATATATATATATATATATATGTGTGTGTGTGTGTGTGTGTGTGTGTGTGTGTGTGTGTGTGTGTGTGTATATGTAGATATATATATATATATATATATATATATATATATATATATATATGTCTGTATATCTGTAGACATACATGTATATTATATATATATATATATATATATATATATATATATATATATATATAGAATGCATTCAAACATCAGGTCCACACTCTCTAACTCTCCTTCCTCCACAGCTGCACTGTTCTGGATTGCTACAAAGCAGACTTGTGTCACATGTGGACACAACCTAACATTCAGGGATTATATTTAGGAAAAAATTGCAGGTAAGCCTATTACAAACCTATGACATTTGTGCATGATACATTTCACATTAATATAACTGTCCTGCAGGTGGTGGGGTCTGAAACTCATGTGTCTATTATAACTTCATTATTTCCACCACCAGCTATTTGCCACACTAATATACATGTCTTGAGGTACAGAACACACACGATGATAGCTTACAGCTTGTCATTCAGTGCTGATCTGCACAGTTGCCAGGTATGACCCACTGCCCACAGGGCCATATGCTATGTCCATAGCAGTTGTTCAGCAGAACATCATTACAACAAGTCTTGATGGCACATATAAATCTTTCCACATCATCTATCCCATTACTACAGACCAAGTACTACATACAATTACATGCATATATATTTCACATACCTGTTGTAGTATTGTCCTCTCTTCTAGGTACACTTTTATGTGTCCCTTGTTTTATACACTTTTGTTTCAGTTTGGTTTCTAGTTTTAATTTCTGTCTCTCTCTCTCTCTACTACTACAGGGATTGAGCTGCTTTGAATAGGTTGTAGCATGGTTTTGTAGGCGATGCTCATGATCAGGTGATGGCCTCTGCACCAATCAGTGTTCACCACTTGCTAACTGCATGCAGCCAGCTGTGTAGTACTTCCAATTACCACTGTCATGGCAACCCACTACTATAAATTACTACATCATGGGGGTGTTGTCCCTTTACCTTTCCTGTATGGAAGACATCCTTCCTGTGTGTGGGCAGCAGTGTTACATACAGCAGGTAGCAATACCTCTTACAACAGGACTTGCAGATACAGGCCAACTACATATTTGTATTAGGTTCCAGACCTACGGACAGTGTGAGTATTGTTATATGCATTGTATACCACTAGTTTTACAGGGTTTGAGTGTACATGCTAGTTTTGCATGGAATGCAGTCTGTCTGCATAGCTTTCAACTATGGGCCTATCCACATGATGGCTAGAGGATTGGCTGTTATGTTTTGTCTGTTCACCACACAGGTCTTGTCTCTGATATATTAGTTGCATTCTCTCCGTTCAGTGCTATCAGTACATGGCTACATCCATTTGTGTTTCTTACTTCATATTCCTGAGTAAGGATATGTTGCAACCAATCCTGTAACACCAGCAACTATCACAGTGTATGACAGCAATATTTCAAATATGGCCCTGTGTTCCAGCCTCTGCACTCCACCTATATACCAGGCTTTGTCCATATGTCATGCACTAAGAGGTTTAGTACTGGCCTATCATTATTTAGTGCTGGCAATCCTGCTATCCTTCCAGTGATGTTGTGGACTCCCACACATATTGTGGGGTAGGGTCTATATATATAAGGGATATGGCTGGACAAAACGTGTGCGACCTTGTACAGTCCAGAGTTCAGTGTATGTAACACTGTTATATGCCCTTGTAGGTCATTCTATGAGGGAGGGGTATGCACCATTTTTAACCTAGGCAGTTGCAACATGTGAGGGATATCAGTAGTAAGACACATGAAGGTAGGGCTGTACATTTTCATACATTTCACCATGGGAATAGTGGTGGCCTATTGCTTACTGGCTTACACACAGTTCTGTTTGTCAGTGTAATAGTGATGTTTTAAGTTAAGCATTATATAACAAATACATTTTCATTGTGACAGCTTAATTCTTTCCCCCCCTAGGGGTTGAGTACAGAGTGTAATTGGAGGCTACTGATATACATCTGCAATTAATTAGTGTTGATTGATTCTTATCTTCCAAGCAAGTGTTTTTTTTTTTTTTTTACTGTTGTACTCCTTGAAGGCCTTGGCCTGGACTGCAACATATGCTATGCTTTCAGATTACTGTAGCAAATGTTTTGTTTGAGAGTTGCAGTACTCTGTTATTATGTTCAAACACCTAACTGCTATATGAAATGGCATAAACAACTGAAATAGTACACAAATAAACATTTATATGTATGCAAACTTGTGTGTGGTGCCATATCCTTTGACTTATCTGTGGGTATATGTTTCATGCAATAATTGTCTTTTGTATGAAAGAATCAAACATTGGCCATATTAAAAGGTGGCATCTGTAGGAATACTGCCTGTTCAATATGCTGTGCACCCTCTAAATATATATATATATATATATATATATATATATATATATATATATATATATATTATATATCTTCTTATACATATCTATAAGTAGTAATATATGTATATGTGTATGTATATGTATATACATATATATATATGTGTGTGTGTGTGTGTGTGTGTGTGTGTGTGTGTGTGTGTGTGTGTGTGTGTGTGTGTGTGTATATATATGTATCATTGGCATGTTTACTGATTCCACATTGTACATTCCCTATGGCACACAGACTGTTCTGCATGGTATGTTTTTGATATCATCATGACATCGTACAGCTGAGATGGATTACTGTTAACTTGTTGTGGCTATGTTGTGTAGGGTCCTGGGTATGAGACTTGCAAATGTTGGTTATTGTATTGCAAGGCAGATCTGTTCAGTTGTGGAGGAGGGGATGATATCAATAATTACAAGAGGTATTATTTTGGGCCCCTTCACCCCCATTAACAGTGCCTTTGGTCATATATTTACTTTTTTTTGTTTTATATCTATATCTATATCCTCCATCTGGCATAGGCAGTCATCCAGCTCAGTCTGGAGGACACTGCATGCCATGCCACAGACCTCGTCCATGGTGACAACATCCTCACCATGCCTACATGCAGGGGGGGGCGAGCCCCATCCCCTGCAGTGGTTCCACCCAAGCGTGGTGTAGGACCAGCAGATGAAGGACATCTGGGTTGGCTCCTAGACATTCTAGGACCCGGTGCCTCGGCCAGGTGGGGTGGGAGAGGCGGAACCAATGGGATGGTGTGGAAATTAACAATGAATATTGGTTAGCCATGCACAGCACATTACAACATTAGTCAAAATAGCATGCATAGATATTTCCATTTACAGTGCCATTATAACAGTACCATAGCAAACAGAACCCATGCATATATGGAATGGCATTCAGGGTTGCAACAGTATGCCAGTTAGTGATATGTCAGGCAGGCAATAAAATGATTATTCAACAGGGAATATTAGTATGCAGACAGTTTAAACAATGATAAACCAAATGGAACAACGGTCCCAACAGTAGAGGTTTGTTTAGGAACATACCCATGTTGGTTTTAGTGTGATGGTTGGATCAGATGAGTAGTGGGGGAAGGGAACACATTCAATTGACAACTGCTATCAAGTATATTTGTCAGTACACTACTATTTACTACTCTACTTTCTGACCACACTTACACTCTACCTGGGCCATGGGGCTGCTACAGCACACCATCAGCTGTAGATATCAACAGAGAAATTGTACCCTTATTTGAGTTATACACATCATACCTGTTTCTATACCAATTTCTTTACCTGTGGGCCTGTGCAGATGAATTGTGTTCACATTACATTGCTGTTTCTACACATATTTCAGATTCACATATTAGTTGCAGGCCCTAGAGTATGTGTTGTGCCTTTCACATACATCTACTGTGACATTCTCTGTGTGCAGGTTTCTTGTCAACTGGGGAAACTATCAGTGACAGTGTGACACTTGAGGGGCTTGTCTGGGCCAGACTGCAGAGTGTGGATGTCTAGCTTGCATCTATTTGTGGAACTGGGGCTGATCAACACAGCAATTGTACACCTTTCATAGTTATACACATCATACTAGTATTTCTGTTCAGTTTTCTTTACCTGTGTGCCCTGTATGGAAAATGTATGAGTTGCAGTACATTATATTTTCTATTTAGATTGCAGTTTACAACTGTAGAACCATACTGAGATGTTAGTGGCGGTCCCTGGATTTGAACCGTGGTGTGTGTGCAAAATTGAACTACAGGCCTAGTCCTTATCAGACTGAGCTAGTGGGGAGGGGATGGGTGTTGCTTGTGACATTTCTATCTAGTTCATATTTTTGTGCACAGTACTTTTATTATCACATGCATTATTTGTTTCCCATTTTCAGTACAAATTATGCATACACAACAGACATAGATGCCACTGTTTGTGAAACGTGCACATTAGCTAGATTACACATTTGACTGTTTTACAACTATACATACTGCAATTTAGATTCCTGAGTACACAGTGTAGGTTTTAAGTCTGCACCTGCTAGCCTTATACATTTTTCAGTACATTCAAAGCTACATACAGCTGAAATTGAAAGGTTAACATAGGACAATGCTGGCAGACAAACAAGTAAAACACATTCTGATGGAAATATGTACTGTTGTTTTTTTCATTTATTTGACATACCCATTCTAAAGTATGCAGACAAACAGTGCTAAATCAGTTCACCTCAGTTAATGTATTCTGCAGGACATAAACATTTTTATTTTTCAGGTACAAGTAAGATAACACACACCGGTGTTTGGGATCGCCTTTATTAGTTTTGACATACATATCTGTGTACAACTCAGAAATCCACAATGACTATTCCTGCATGATCTGCACAGGGGAATGCTTTTCATTTCTAACTGTTACAGTAGCCCTGACGTGGCACTTTCTTGGCAGGTTCACTCAGACACATTCATACATATTCTAATATTCCTCTCCTGCATATTGTACCTTGTTTGCTACTGGTATCTGTATTACACAGCAGCTGGGACTATTCCATTGTAACACTGGCAGCCTGACACAGGCATTTATTCCTGACTTTTGCAGCACAATTTTATATATACAGGAGGTAGAACCATTACTATAATTTTGATTTCTTACTGCTAATAGTATGGAGTATTCTGTACTCACCATACTGCCAATGCAGCCAGGCCAGTCACTAGGCATGAGCCTCAGCATTCTGGGACCTCTCCACAGCAGCTGTATGGGGAGACATCTCACATTAATCACACTTGCACAGTCACAAGTTGAACATTTTCCATACTTAGAGATACATAAGACTGCATACTTACAGACAGGTCAGACATCCTGTGCTCGAGCTTCTTGGATTCACTGGTCCAAGAGTGCACCCCTCCTCTGCTCCAGGTCTTTATGATGGTGACGTACCTGCTCACCACTCTGGTGTATGCCATTGGCACTGGTGTGATCACGTGCAAGCTGGTCCCAGGCCTCCACTTTGTACTGCAAGCCCTGGTACTGGCCCTGCAGCAGCTTGCCATCATGATTTTTAACTAGGAGCCCAACCATGACCCTGGACTCCTGGATGCCCCAACATTGCACTCGGAAGCGAACACCTTCACCAATGCCAGACATTTTGGTCCTGCTGTGAGCAACCCCAAATGGTTATGGCTGGATTCCCACCTGTGCAGTTTAAATAGGTTTATAGGTTCATAGGTTGATACTAGGCTATCTGCCCTAGGGCATTTATAAGCCTAGCCAGAGTGTGTTTGGCTTTCGCCACCCTTTTAGATTAGTTGACTGTGCCTCTGTATAGTAGGTCACAGAAGGTAGCCCTTTTAAGGTTAATTTACTGTACCTCTGTCAAGCAGGAACACAGAAGAGATCCCAGGGGTAAACTTACAATCTCCCATCCATTCGCCAAGATTTCTCTTGAAGAGGGTCAGTGAGGGGCTCTGCCTAACATGGATTGGGATTTTGTTCCAGAGTGAGGGGAGCCTCTGGGATATGAATCTGTCCCTCCAGCATGTCCTATTTATTTCTGTGCTGAGGTTCAAGTCCCTGGAGCGTGTAGCTCTAAGGGATTTGGATTTCCTGAGGTGAAGCATGTCCATTAATTCTGGGTTGGACATGGCTTTATACGTCAGACACAGACCGCCTCTGAGTAGGCGGTACGCAACTAAGTAGAGCTGGAGTTTCTTTAGCTGAACTGCATAGGGCATCTGTTTGAGCCCCTTGATCCTCTTGGTGAGATACTTTTGGGGTCTTTCCAGTTGCTGAAGGTGTCGGGTAAGGTACATCCCAAACGGGGCATTGTACTCAATTATGGGCCTGATAAGTGATGAGTAGAGGGACACAATGACCTCTCCTGATCTAGATGTGAACCCTTTCATGATAAGGTGGGCTATATAGAAGGTCTTTCTAACCACTTTGGCAATGTGATTGTCAAAGGAGTGATTGCTATCTACTTGGGTCCCCAAGTCCCTAATTACTACTCAGATTAATGGATTACCACCTATGTGGTAATTTGTGGGCACTTTGTTTTTCCCAAAGGGGATGACTATGCACTTTTTGGCATTTAGCTTTAGGCCATGGCTCTGGCACCAGTTATCCATCTCTGTGAGACCCTTTTGGAGGATGCTTGTGTCAGCTGGAGAGTCGATTACAGCACCCAGTTTGCAGTCATCTGCGAACATGGTCAGCCATAGTCCACCCATGTTAGCCTGTACCTCGGAGAAATATATACCGAACAAGAGAGGTCCCAGGACTGAGCCTTGTGGGACGCCACTTGTAACTGGTTTAGAGTCTGACATGGCACCTGCTATTCTGACCATGTGGGTTCTATCCCTGAGCCAGTTTGCAACCCATCTTGTGACATAGGGGTTGGTATTTAAGCTGGTGAGCTTATTTATGATGCCCGAGTGGGGTATTGTGTCGAAGGCTTTTGCGAGGTCCAGGTAGGCTCTATGGACTACCTTCCCTTCATCTATGGCTTTGATAACTGTTTCAAAGAAGTCGACCAGGTTCAAGAGGCAAGATCTGCCCTTAACGAAGCCAAATTGGGTAGGATCCAGTGTCTGGAGGTTCCCAATGTCTTTGTTTATGATTTCCATGATGATACACTCCATAGCTTTGCAGACCCGGCTAGTCAGGCTTATAGGGCGATAGTTTCCGGGGTCTGTTGTGGCACCACCTTTGTGGAGTGGGACCACTGTTGCTGTACGCCATTCCTTGGGTACATATCCTCTAGTAAGGCTGAGACTGAACAGTGACTTTATATGAGGTTTTAGTTCTTCTTGGAGCTCGTGTAAGATGCAGCCCGGGACACTGTCTGATCCCATTGATGCTGTGTTCTTTGCTTTGGAGAGGGCAGTGCACACCTGTGCATCTGTGATCTCAGGAAGGCTACACTCTGTTGGGATAGACATTTGGTCTTTTGAGTGGGAAGGGGGGGAGAAGTTTGCACTGAACCTTTCTGCCAGGATGTTGGCAATGTCTGTGGGTTCAGTGTATTTTTTGTCATTTTGCACTAACTCAGAGCATATCTGGGAGTTGCCTCCCAAGTTTATGACATAACTAAAGAAGGCCTTGTGATTATCTTTAGTGTCTTGTGCAATTTTTCTTTCGAAGCTGGCCTTAGATGATTTTATGAGGGATCATAGTTTCTTGCTAGTACTGATCAGTGACGCCTTCCCTTTTTGGGATTTTGCTCTGTCATGTAGTAGCTTTTTCCTTCTGTTGTATAGCTTATTTATGGCTGGGGTCGACCAGATAAGTCTCCTGCCTTTGGAGGAGTGAGTCTTGGTTTTATTTGGGATAGCATGCTCCATGCATTCCTGTAGGTGTCCATAGAATGCTTTTGTAAAGGATTCTGCATTTTGGGCCATATTTTCCACTGGCCCGGGGGCTTTGAAGGATTCCACCTCAGTTTTGAGAAGTGTGAAGTTTGCTTTTGAGAAGTTTTTCACCATGGTTTCTTTGGCTAGAGGTGGGGATGGAACATGGATGTCCAGTGAGATTTGTTTATGGTCTGATCTTACCAATGAGGGGTATACCTCTGGTGTGGAAAATAGAGACCCCATGTTGGTGATGACCAGATCCAATATGTTTTCCCCTCTTGTGGGAGTGGTGACCAGTTGTTCCATAGCATTTGAGTTTATAAATTCTAGGAACCATTGGGCGAGGGTGTTTGGGCTTGAGTAGTTTTCCCAATTGATGTTAGGGTAGTTGAAGTCACCCAATATAATAGTGTTTGGAGAGACCTTCATATTCTCCAGTGTTCTCAGGAAAGCCGAGGGCCATAATAGAGCAGTCTTCCCACACTTTTTCTTGATTGGCCAGTTTTAATATGCTGAACTATGCTTAGCTCCATGCAAATCTGCATAGCAATGCTTACACCAGTTAAGCAGAGCTGACAGCAGGTAAGCAATGCTTACACTAGCAAAGCATTGCTTAAATCTATTTTTTCATTAAATTTATAAATTATTTTTTATATTTATATTTTACATATTCCTACTCCTACTGTGCTATATGTGAGCCATATGATTGTCATCTATCATTCAAATTCCTTTAAAGTTTATTAAAAAATTTGGCAGAGGGGGGATTCAAACCGAGCATGCTCTACATGCTGTATCATGGCAGTACCACTACATGACAGCAACTTGATGACATTTTCTATCACAGTAACACTTGTCTATCCTTTTCAGGATTTCAGCCAGGCTAAGCATAGCGGCGAGCCGCGCTAACAAGCTGCGCACTGCTTAAACTTCGAATTTATTTGATGAAAACAAAATATTACTTTTTTTATTTCTATTCCTTTCCTCTTGCCCTACTGCTTCCATGCATGTAGAGCAAGAGTGCATACATTTGGGGGTGTGCACTTGATGGCTGCTGCCTTCTAGGTGTTTATGTTTTTTTTTCTTTTTCAGTGTCTGCAAACAGTGAAATGTTGCTATTTACATTTCAGTGTCTGCGGACAATTGTTTACTATATAATATTAGAGCCAGGCTCTAATATTATATAGATTGACACTCATCTGTGTCAAGCATTGCTAACACACACCCCTGGTTCATGTCCATTTAGATTAGATAGCAGCGCACCTTCATGCATATGCAAGGCGCGCTGCTATCCTAAATGGAAACAAACCACTCCATGCAAGAATAACCTTATTCTTGCATGGAGCTTCGTGAATCCTGGCCATTTACTCTTCGTATCCCACTGAATAATAGCAATACATCATGGGAAGGGTCACTGATAATTCATATTTTACCCATAGTGGGTGGGTTTAGTATGGTCATTTGGGATGCACTCATGACCAAATAATGTTCGCTAAATGGGTAAAATATAAATCATCAACTCCACTTAATGGAGTATTTCCATTTTGGTACAAGTTGGGTAAGTCATTGTAGAATATATATATATATATATATATATATATATATATATATATATATATATATAAATAAATATATATATATATATATATATATATATATATATATATAGTTCCACTTTATAATCTTGAAATACTGAAATCTCGAATTTCAGTATATCGAGACCATAAAGTGGAATTTTTGAAATCCCGAAACTCCATAAGCACAAATCTGGAAATGTCATATTTGTAGTTGTGGTGTTCTGGTATTTGATGCTGCATGTTGTGTGTACAGGATGTATCTTGTAGTGTGTGGATTTAGCTGGTATGTAAGGTAAGTGGGTATTTTGTTGGGTTTTAGATATGTGTTTGAGTGTATGTGAGTGCGTTTGGAAGTTTTATGTGTGGGTTAGGGTAGGCAGGTAAAAATATGACTAAATGTTGAAAGTGGTGGTGTTCGTATATTTGTGATGTGTGCATGTGAGGTCACTGTAGAGTATGTAGTGGTGAGTTTGCTGTCTTTTTCTGTTTGGTGCGATCTCAGAATAAGTATATATAAGTAGGGGAGGTGTGGTGGGGTGCAGGGAGCTTGCCGCCCTGCTTATACGTAGTGTAGGTTTGTGTTGGTTTGTGTTTTTGGTTTGTGTGCTTTGCTTGTTGGTTTGTTGTAGTGTGGGTTGGGTGATGTATGTGTTGTGTGGTGCATGGTGTGTTTATGTTCGTGATTTTGTGTTTTGTGGTTCTGGGGTTTGGAACATTCGACTTTATGGTCTCAGGATACTGAAATTCGAGATTTCAGTATTTTGAGATTATAAAGTGGAACCATGTATATATATATATATATATATAGATATATATATATATATATATATATATATATATATATATATATATATATATATATATATATATACATAGAGAGAGAGAGAGAGAGACGCACACACACACACACACACACAAACACACACACACACACACACACAAAGAGAAACACAAAACTGTGTTATCATTAGAGGAATAATCTGCAAGATAGTGTAGCTATATGTATTGTGAATTCAGTATATGCATTAGTGAAACATGGATAATATGAACTGGTGTTATAAACAGGCTTCATCTATTGGACCACAAGTACCAGTATGACTTAGTCATAGTCCATGTGGGTGTAAATGATCTGAGACATACCTCCCTAGACTATATGAAGAGTGACATCCTGGAGCTCTTGGAATATGTGTCCCAGGCTGGTGCAAGTCTAGCATTGAGCAGCATTTTACCTTCTCCAAGGATGATGCAATAGTATGAACAGAAGGTGACTTACTTCAATAACTGGCTTAATTTCTTGTGTCATTCTATGGAGATGCAATATTTGTCAGCATGGAAGAAGATAGTGTACAGTCCATGCTGGTTTACCAGAAATGGTCTGCGCCTCTCCCATTTAGACATTTGAATATCAGCTAAAACATTGTCTTCCCCCATAGTGCCTATTTTGGCCAGTGTCAAACTGAAAGTACTTCTTCCATAGGAAATCAAAGCCAACAAAATCTAAAGCTGTTGCTGCTTGATGCTGGCAGTCTAAACAAGAAACTCCACTCCCTACAAGTTCTCCTCACTCGAAAGAATGCTGACATCTCTGCAGCCAATGAGACATGGCTTAAAGCTGTGGAGAGCACACCAGCTGTGCAAGGCTATAATGCCTTCCACACATTTAAACCAACTACTATATAGACAGGGACTAAAGGGTGAGATGTCTCTATTTACATCAAAAATAAATATATCTCAATGCTGGTCAAACAGGACAATGCATTTGAGGTTCTCCATGTTCAAATCACCATAGGCAAAATTCCATATCACTTCCTTGCAAGTTATAGGTCCCACTCTATGACCTACGAAACCCATAACATGTATTTAAACTTATTGGAAACACTCACCATCCAACCTAATACCATATTCATAGGTGAATTTTAATTATTCCACTATTAGCTGTGAATCATATATGACACCAAATATCTAGACACTGGCCCCAACCCAATTTGGTTTCATCAAGGGCAGTTCATGCCTCCTCAACCTGGTGAACATCTTTGAAAAGGTCATCAAAGCAATGGATGAGGGCAAAACAGTTCAGGCTACCTATCTTGACCTGGTCAAAACATCTGACACAATACCCCACTCTGGCATTGTTGACAAACTCAAGAGGTTATTTATAAAGCCTTTTGTCACCCAGTGGATATCCAGCTGGCTCACAGACAAGACCCAGGAAGTTAGAATTGGGGGCCCCACATCTACAAAGAGGCCAGTCACAAGTGGAGACCCTCAGTGATCCATCCTGGGGCCGCTTCTTTTTGGCATTTACTTCTCTGAAGTCAAGGCCAATATCAAAGGCCTCTGCCTGACTAAATTTAAAGATGATTGCAAATTAGGAGTAGAATGTTCTCCATGAAGTGCTGACCAGACAAATAACTGGTGTCAGAGCCATGGACTAAAATTGAATGCCAAGAAATGCATAATAGTATCCTTTGGGAAGTCATCCACCCCTGCTAATTATTGTATTGACAATGCACTCCTAACAACTGACCCAGTAGTTAAGGACTTGGAGACACACATAGACAATATTCTAGCCTTTGACCGTCAGATGTCTACAGTAGTGAGGAAACCATTTTATGTTGCACAAGGGTATGGCATCAAGGTTCAAGGAGGTCATTGTTTTACTGTATTCAACATTCATCAGACCTATCATTGAGTACAATGCTCCTTTTGGTATGTACTTAAGCAAGCACATCCAACAACTGGAACATCCACAGAGGTTCTTCACTAAAAGAATACAGAGCATAAGTAATATGTCCTATGCAGTCTGCCTTAAAGCCTTATCCCTGTATTCTGTCTCCTATAGGCTGTAGAAGGGAGACCTCTGCCTGGCATACAAGGCATTGTCAGACCCCACCCTGATAGGCTTCCAGCATATCTACAAAACAAACAGCACCAGAATTACCTTTTCTAAAGACTTAATGCTTGCTTGTGATATAAATAGGGCCTACTGGAAAGGCAGGTATGTATCCCAGAGCCTATGCTTTCTGTGGAACAGGCTCCCCATCCATATGAAGCAGAGTTCCTCCCTAACTCAATTCAAGTGTAACTTAGACTACTGGATGGTGAAGAGGAAATTCATCCCTGGTTTGGCACCTATGTCTGTAATGGACACTGATAGCATGCAAATGTTTCATCTCCCAAACCCATGCTTACACTTGCCAAGGGTACAAGAACTTGTCAAAAATTTGGGATGCATGACTAGGTTTAAAAAATCCCTTGTGGTCATTAGCCTAGTACATACCTATGAACCTATGAGTTTTAGCATATTTGTTATGATAACACAGTGTGAATATAAGGGCTTTTCTACTATAGATTGAGTGTAATAAATTTCTACTTTCCCAATCACATTTCATCAGTGTTACTATTCATCAAAGCTTTTCCTGTTGCAAGGTACATTTATTTATTATTTGTCTTTTGTTAACTGGGTTAGTCCACTGGGCTTGTGGCTCATTTTCAGTGGTGACTCGAGGAGAAAAGCTCCAACACTGAGAACAAAATAACAGTGTTTACATAGCAGTAATGGGATCATGACTACATACATTTATACAATATAAGAAATATTATTACAAAGCCACAAAGTATTTAAGCAATAATGAAAAATTAACAATTCATAAACTCAGTATAGGCAATAGCTAAAAATTATAAGAGGTAGAAACCTGTGGTAAAAAAAGTGTAGGTTTAGAATGGGTCCCCTGAAATAAAGCCCTTAAAGTATTTTTAATGATTAAACTAGGGTGGTAGAGTAGAAGAAGAGTATTTAACAAAGGGGTAGAAAAATAGAGGGAAGGGAAGTAGAGCTTAGGAGAATCAAGAGAGTTGTTGTTGTTGTGTCTTTCAGCTTTTCCCGGTTAGGTGTCACCACAGCGGAACTCCGGTCCGCTAATGATTGGTAGTTGATTTTTACGTACCGAGTTACTAGCCCTGACGCACAACCTTCAATGAAGGTACGCCCATTCACGCATGTCTGCACGCAGAAGACACTCTAGCTGAGAATCAAATCGGACAGCGTCTTACTGTGAGGCGACAACGCTACCGCAGCACCACCACAGTGGTACAGGAGAATCAAGAGAGTTGTTGTGTCTTTTGGCTTTTCCTGGTTAGGGGTTGCCACAGCGGAACTCCGGACTGCAAATGATTGGTAGTTGATTTTTACGTGCCGAGTTACCAGCCCTGATGCACAACCTTCAACGAAGGTACACCCATTCACGCATGTCTCCACGCAGAAGACGCTCTAGCTGAGAATCGAACCAGACAGCATCTTACTGTGAGGTGACAATACTACCACAGCACCACCACAGCAGTACAGGAGAATCAAGAGAGTAAAGAGAGAAATTCAAAACAGTTCTTGGAGGGGGGCAGATGAGATTTAGGTAGAGCATTGTTCAGCAGCACAGCTGAAGTACCATAGTGCTAGTATTTATAAGAATTATATTAGAGTCAGGAGAACTATTATACTGTATCAATTGGGTGAGTAGAAGTTAGGTAGGGTGGTGACAGGTACAGGAAGGAGAGTTAGCAAGGAAGCTCTTCAATTCTCTTTTGAAAAGAAAGGAAGATTGAATAGAACGTATGGAAGGGAGTTTGTTCCAAACTTGAGATATGGAGCATTTGTAAAGTAGTCGACCTATAGTTTTGTTAGGTCTTTACTGTCAAGTAGCTGTTGGTCAGTGCTGCGGAGAGATTGTGAAGGTTTGTATAGGGATAGGAGGGTAGATAAGGAGGGACAGTCTTGTCAAGCACAGAATGTGCCATCTGTAGCTGAGAAAGTTGTAGTAGTTGAGGGAATTCAAGCCACTGTAGTTGTTTAAGGCCTAGGCAATGATGGGATTTGTAAGGGAAGTTACAGGCAAATCTGGCTATTTGGTTGTAGGTTTGTTCAAGTTTGGTTAGAAGATTTGCAAGTATAGGGGAGCATAGAGTAGGCAAGGAAGGAAATAGTCTTGTGCTAGTGAGGTCCTTGAGGTGATGGATAAGAATTGTTTTGTTTCTATACAATAGACTTGAGTTTTTGATTGGTCTTTTTGATTGATTGTTGAATATGAAGGTCAAATTTCAGTTGATCATCAATTGTGATTCCTAGAAGTTTGGAGTGGGAGTCAGCATAAATGATAGTGTTGTCTAGGGAAGAGAGAGTAAAGGAAGTTTTTAGGTTGGACATTGATTTTGGAAGGAAAAGAAGAAGCTTAGTTTTCTTTGGGTTAAGAATGAGTTGGTTAGTGCTTAGCCAGTGCTCAGTGGTGTTAAAAGAAGTCTGTGTGAGGGAGAGAAGGTCAGTAGGGTTGTTGGAGAGGGTAATAAGAGTAGAATCATTGGCGTACTGGATCAGTGATGAGGTGCAGCAGGTGGAGCGTAGATTGTTAGTAAAAATATTAAAGGGAAGAGGGCCTAGAATGGATCCCCGGAGTACGCCTGTTTGTATAGGTAAGAAAGGTGAGCAGGAGTTCTGCCATCTAACTGATTGCTGTCTGTTAGTAAGATAACTAGAGAACCAGCGAGTAGTGGATGTTAAGAGATTGAGCTCAGTTAGCTTAGTAAGGAGCTTAGGATGGGAGATGGTGTCAAATGGTTTGGAGAAGTTGAGGAATATGCATGACACTAGTTTATTATTATCTCTTGCCTCTGCTATAGTCTGGGTGAAAAATAGAAGGGCTGCGGATGTGCTGTGGTGGGACCTAAATCCATGTTGAGGTGGTGAGGAGATTTTCCTGGAGTAGCTATTTAATTTTCCACACAGGGAAACAAGTAGTTTGGCCGTTAGCGGATTTTGCCCTTTCTACAATGTGGAGTGATCTTGGATTTGGTATATTTAGTTGTGGGGTGTGGGGGGCACAGCCCCCGACTTGATTTGTGTTTATTCTTTTTTTTTTTAGGTGGGACAATGGCATTGTTTCCATGTGTGGAAACTGACATTCGCGGTTTTGGGTCTTCGACATTTAGTGATCGGTGTTTAGTTATTCGACTAACTAAATGTTCGATCATGTAATATAGACCCAGATAGATGCTATTGCACATTTCTTGCGTGGGTTAGAAAGATGAGCTCAGCAGGTGAGAAATCTGGGAATGGTAGGGAGAGGGGGGAGAGGTTAAGTTGCATAATGTTGCATCACTGTTTATGTGAGGCTGTTGTGTGCTTTATTGGAGATTTTCTCCTTTCCATGTGCTGTTTGACCATAGAGTCAGCATGCATAAGTAAAGGACTATGAAGGGCAAAGTCCCCCACATGGAGGTGTAGGTGTTTTGTCAATTCATTTGTGATTGAAGACCTGCTTCAAGTCATTTGTGCCTCATTTGATCATATAGAAAGCATATGTAAGCAGTAACCATTACAATCTAAAGACAGAGTCCAAAGAATACTGACTGGTTTGGAGATCATAGATATTTTTGTGCAGATCATAGCCATATACTTTTTATAGCTAAATGCTTAATTGTTTAAATATTTATGTCTCTAGTTCTGTATGTGATACCTCAGTTTACACCAGTCCCAGAATCTAGCATAACCAGAACAATGTATAAAAGTGAAGACTTTATTCCAAACAACAGAAGCATAAGTATAGTTTCACTTGCAGCCTTGTTCATCTTCTAGCAGCTTCCAGAAACAAAATCAGACCAGCTAATAGAGGCTCTTGATATATGCACATCTATTAATAAGCTAGGCTTGAGGAAATTCAAGCACTTTAAGGAAGCTGCACTCTGTTCTTTGTAAAACACATTAATATATGTTCCTCCACCATTAATACTGGAACACCTTGTTAAAATATTTACAATTTTCAGGCCAGTTTCCCTATGACTTAGCAAATTTTAATAACATGATTGTTAGCTCTGATCTTATTAGCACATTGTTACACTTAATTCTTAATGGCAGAATGGGACAGTAAGACCTTCTAGTCTGCCCTTTAACTGCATTTAACAGTCTACCTCCCCTCCATCTCTGCCCCCCAATTATCCTTTCCCCTGCCTCATGCCCTCTTGAATACCTCTGTGAAGTCACTTTCCACTGCACATTCCACTAGTCCATTCCATAGGTCTACAACCTTCTCTAGGAAAAAGTACAGTCAAAGCTCCAGAGAGCAGTTAGTCCCTGCAATCTGTAGACTGTGCCCATGTCTTCTTGCTCTGTCCTTCCTCTTCAAAATAACTGTCTTCACATCTCCCTGACATCATTTTGTACATCAGTATAATGTCTCTCCTGTCTTTTATTGTCTCATGTATGAAGAGTCTTGCTCCTCTGGCATCTGGTAATAGCCTTCCCCCTGCATCTCACGGATCTTTCTGGTAGCTTTCCTCATGACTTCTTTCAGTAGCCCAATGTCCTTTTCCCTATATTACCTGCGGAATTGCATAAAGTACTCAAAGTATGGTGTGACTAAGGCCCTGTACAGTGAAAGCATTGCTTCTTTGATTCTGGAGTCTATCAGTTTGTTGTTTTTGTGTAATTTAGAGTATGTGTGGTATGACATTCTTACACAGAGTTATACTTTTCAATGTTTGTTGGAAAAAGGCTTCATAAACTTACTTTAACACTGTGATTTATGTTAACCTATTTAGATGAATCACTGTCTTCATTTTTTTGTTTGAGGTTTGCCTTTTCCTGAAACTGTATTCCTAGAATATACCTTTGGTTTGGTTCATTTATTGTGATTGCAGTTTGTTCTAAATTAGGGTGTAGCTTGGCCATCAGGTGCAAAGGGATGGAACACTGACTGTGACCTAGGTAACGGGGATTGATTAGTGGTTCTGGCATTGGAAGATCCCAGCAGCAAGGGAGACTACTGAAGGGGCATGGCCTGTTCACCTTTCTTTTGTGAGAGGGGCTTGCTTATGCTCAGGTAGCACATGAGCATGGTACAATTTCTCCTGTGGAGACTAAGCAGAAACTAACTATTTTAGCAGTTTAATGGTGAACTCAAAGGTCACATTTTTTTGTCTTTGAAACATTATATTAAATATATCTCTGATATGTGTTAACCATATGCTGGATCTTTGAAAGATTATATTAAATATATCCCTGCTATGTATTAACCATATGTTGGATAACTTTGGAAATGTAAGGGGAATACAGTTAGTGTGGCAATGAGCATTTTTTTTGAAAGGAGAGAAAATTACTTATCCAAAGCACTTGTGATAAAGTGAACATGGTGCTACTAGCCTTTTATCAAGATGGTGCTGTAATGAGTCCAGTGAATGGCAGCAGCTATCATGTAGCCACTTTAACATTTTGGAGTCTCCAGCCTGTTTTTAAAAAGACAATACTTTTTGTAATGATACAGGAACATTTTTTAGTCTGAAATGAATTACAAAGTGCAGTCTGTTTAGCTATCGTACATGCAAAAGATTGTTTTATTTTAGTTAGTTAGTTAGTTAGTTAGTTAGTTAGTTAGTTAGTTAGTTAGTCTGAAATTTAAGAGTCATAAGTCTTGTGGGTAGTACATTTAATCACAGTTGTTAGTTTTGGTAATGAGTGCATTTAACAACTGAGCTACAAAAATACATTTTTATGACAGAACCTGATGATGTCAAATATTTCCTTTTTGATGTAGTGTCCCAGATTCATAAATTATCACATATGCGTAATGTGAGTCTGAAAATATTAACTGATTTATTTTTTGCTAGTTTGCAAGCTTTAGTGATATGCATCCATTCTGCATTTTGAGCTGACAGATTTTCATTTAATTGTCCTTCAAGCAGGATTTGATCCATAGTGCCAATAGAAAATGTTGCTATGAGTGAGATATGTCTTTATGAATACAGGATCCAACTACAAACAGGATGAGTTCTTGTCATCTATCAGGTTAGATCTAGTGGAAGAACATGGTTAATAATAAGTATACTGTCATAAGGCACTTTTTTTCAGCCTGTGATAGAATTAAAGACATAGGATTTAAAGATGGATACCTAATTATTTTTAGGAAGAGGTTATTTAAAAGTGAAAGCTCATATTAGAAAGTCAAAATGCTGGGAAGTAGTTGTGTGTGTGTGTGTGTGTGTGTGTGTGTGTGTGTGTGTGTGTGTGTGTGTGTGTGTGTGTGTGTTTGTTTATGACTTAAATTAGTGCTCCAAAATGCAACAAATATAAAACCATTATTTTTGCACTGTGTTAATAAGCCTGATGTTGCTGTGCTTTGCTAACAACAGAACAGGGAATTTGTTTTTGAATAATTAAGAAGTACAACAGCAGGAGGGATAAGGAGGTGAGTTTTTTGCTGAATGAAAACCTTTTTATGTTTTTTTAAATAGTGGTTCTGGAATGTCTAATGAGTTTTAAAAGTTGATTTACTTCTATTGTAATCTTTGAAATCCACTGTCTATAATTACTTGCTAATATAAGGAATGCACAGAGTTGAAGGTTATGGGGCATGGTGCAGACTGAACAGCAGAAGTATGAGAAGAAAAACAATGTGACATGCTTCTGTAGAAATGAACTGTCCTAGGTATTGAACCCATGTCTTTTACAAATGTAATTTTTTTTTTATTATTTTAATTTAACTAACTTGGTTAAAATACATATTGTATTTTGCTAGCTGCTAGTTACAAAACACGAGAAAATGTAGCAAATTGTTTACATATTATACTACTGTACATCCACTGAAGAGATTTTGTCCAACTTTTTTTTTCTTGAGAACAGCATAGGTGATTTGGCACAGCCTTCTGGCAGACTTGTTCAAGTATATTTTTGTCCTTGTGTAGATAAAAACAGATTAAGACTGTCACAGTGAACTGGAATAGAAAAAAAAGCAGACGAAATGTCAGTAACAGAAAAGTATTAACATCAAGGGGTCCTAGTGTGAAGGTAAGAATAACTACTGAATTTACAGCTCTAAGGTTCTGGACAAACTGATAGATTTCTTTTTGTTTTTTTACAGGTAGTACGGGTACATCATATGAACTTTTATTTGGCACTCACTAAAGTTGCCAGGTAGCTGCTAGATTTCTAGGACAGCAGTGTGTCTTTATCTACACTGAGACTGAGAGGGCACAAGTCAGTGGATATTGATTTATTTAATTTACATAGTGAATTTCTGCCTAGCAGGTAGAGTGGTACAAATGTGTATACAATGAAAGTATGATTAAGCTGCAGAGACTTAACTTGAATAAGCACAGACAAGAATTTATAAATAATTTAATTTTTTACAGAATTTTTAGAAAACTGGAAGATTATTATATCATGTGGCTGTAATGTCTATGACGAAAATAATGTATGCAAAGGAAATGGCTTTGATTTTTGCTTATGGCTATTTTAGCCATTTTGTTGCCAGGCAGTGTCCAAGGGTGGTGGTATATCTTATTGTGAGGCTGAATTATGTTGTCTTCAGTTTGCACGGAAAAGGTTATTGTTTTGTATAGCTGAGCTTTTATGATGCAGTAATGGGCAGTTTGCTTCTCAAATGATTTTTTAACTCTCATTTAAAACATGAGTATACATAGTGAATGCTCTTTTGGTCTTACTAGAACTTTTAGAGTGTTTTGTATAATTTGGTTTTATGTGTATGTTGTATGAAAATTTCTTTAAGCTTTTATTTTGCCTGCTAATTTGCAGCTGCTTGTAAGATTATTGTGGAATGCTGTGTGTGCAAAGTGCCCGAATTGTTTAGATTTTGTAATTGAATGGTGCTAGGAGAATCAGTAGTAGGAGTAATACCAAACTGCTGACCACTAGTTACACAACCTGGGGAGTCTTTATCAGGAGGTTGGGGGCAAATGGCAGTGGGTACCTTTTAGGTGAAAACAAATGTAACATCTGATTTTTTTAGCTCTTTTAATTGGTATGATCCCCACGGTCATCCTGATTAAATTAAGACTCTTTAGCAAACTATTTATTGCTCTGTTTTTGTATTTTACCTGCTTTTTTTTCCTTGGAAGCATTATATTTAAAAGTTTTTACAATACATTTCTTTTCTTATTTTTATTTTTATTTTTTTGCCCATCATTAAAAGTTGCATAAGAGGAGGTAGGTCCATTTATTTATTTATTTTTTTATTTTTTAATTTAAGCTTACCTAAGAAATCTTTACTAAATGATCCTCCTATAGGAAATTTAAGTGCACTATCATTTTTAGTGAGCTCAGACCAAACCGTTTAGACACATGTCTTGCTGGAGTTCCTTTCCCCTTTCTCGCTCTTTATTTCAAATAATCTTTGTGCCCATTTTTACTTTATACTCACCCATTACACACATTGTTTCATCAAGACTGATCCACAATTATAAATTGTCATTATAATCTCACTATCCCACTTGAAGAAAAGAGAGAAACACTATCACTTAATGTAAAAAACACTTTTGTATGTATAAACCTACTTTCATACTTGAAGGAAAGTGAGAAATTCTCTCTTTAATGCAAAACCCACCTTCATACAGAGAAAGTAGTACTCCCACACCCTTACTTGTAAAAATTTCACAAGGTGCTGAACTTGAAAGCTGCTGCATGCAGGACTTACTGAGGCAGGAAGAAAACACCAGGCAAAAATCTGTATTTTGGGCAGAAATGGCGGTTTCTGCCATAGCAAATTTAAAAGTACCAAAATCCAAGTCATGGCAGATACTGCTAAGAAACAACACAAAACTTACATTTTAGCCAAGCAATATTTTTTTCATTTAAGAACACAATCATGGGAGACCAAGTGAAATAAACCTGTGTCTCCCTGAGCTAAGAGAGGCCGCTTATTTTTATAGTGAAACTCACAGTCTGAATGAAACAATTATTATTCAATTTCAGCTCTCTGACCAGAAAGAACAATACATGTTTCTGCAAGATCCTACTGACAGCACACCCTCATGCTTTCTTTTCTGCCATAAGGGTTTTTGCTGCTGTAGTACTAATCCCTCCTCCAATGGCTGACATCTGTGCTTGCATACCCAAGGCCTGCTATGCCTTCTACTCTGGGTCTGTACATTCCAATAGATAATCATAAAGGCCACTGCATGAACACTTGAATGCCCTCACTCTCCACTTACCTTCTGTATAATACTAATATTGACCAAAACTCCCTCCTACAACCTTGAGGCCTTTCCAAGATGGCTGCATACTGCTCAGCAGCTTAGTTTCAGTTTTCCCAGTGAGAATAATGAAACTGAAAGACAAGGGCCTGGAAATCTATTACTTTTAGTAAATTCAGTTACTAGCTAGTAATTACACTTCCTGGATACCAGCAAATAAGAAACTAAGAGAGCCTGAAAGAAAATCAAATAGAAAAGGTGAATAGAAAACACTGACTGGGAAGAATCTTGCAGCTGTTCAGCAAAAAGCAGTTCAAGCTCCAGCTTTGTAGCAAGCCATACCTTCCAGTAATCTAGAGGAAAAAAAGTCAAATGTGCTCAGAGCTGATTAAAATAAATGAAACACTGAAGGAGGACATCAACCCAAATAACAAAAGTCTGGAAAAATGAAAGATGTTTTATACAGATATAAAGTTAAGCTGATAAAACTACAAATATCAGAGGTTAAAATGAAGAAAATGTTGACTAAGTATGAGACTGCTCAAGAAGAGACATTTCAAACATGTTAGAACTAGAGTACAGTGTGTATAGGAAAAATCTGAGATTTTCTGCTACACCAAAGATACTAGAAGGAACAGACAGTATTAATTTTATGAAAGCACAAATAAGCAACTGGACTGGTATTCCACAGCAGGATCTGTTAATTGAAAGGGCACACCATGTGTATGCTCCAAACCTGACCATAAAAAAGCAGCCAAGAGCTGTATTAGTAAAGACGCAAACCTGCCACCAGAAAGAGTTGATCCTGACAAAACTTTGGCAAAACAGCAAAGTATTAAAAGTTGGAGATAGTACAGTATGTGTGGGAATGATTATTCGGTGTACACCAGACAGAAATAAACACATTTATTCCAGCAATCAGGGAATGTTGAGAAGCAGGTGTGAGATTCAAGCTGTTGTATCCAGCTGTCTTCAGAATATTTTGTACTGGAGGATCAAAGTAATTTTTTGATGCATAACAGGCTGAGGAGGAAATACAAAAGTTTGTCCAACAAAAAGTGAACCATGAAGCAGAAAGGGGACTCTCCTTCTCATTCTTCTGATAATAAAGCATACTAAGAGATTTTGCCAGTGAAACCTTTTCCATTGTTCCAAAGCAATATGCTTGAGAGACAGAGAAAAGCACAAGAGTTGTCTAGAAGAATTGGGAATTAGAACTGAAACATAGTTTGGAGTTAGGAGATGGAGATGAATGGGAAGAAGACCAGCAACAAGGAAATTAGTAAATAAATGTGAGTCCAAACAGCATCAATCACATTTGTAAAATATGGATGTATAGGAAAAAGTGGAAAAAATTACTTTTATTGACTTTATTAAACTTTTTGGGAACTAAAAGGCATTTGCCTCACTTCATATAATTAACGTTTGGAAGGGCACTTAGGAAAGGGGAAGAGGAAGGTAAACTGTAACTATAAGTAAACAATTTCTGCTCTTAACAGTATTTCTGTTAACCGTTTCATGATATAAATTTCATGTTTTACAGTAAAACCATTTTAGTTTTTCTTCTATTTAATAAAGTTACTAAAGTAAACTTATGCCCTTTTTCTTTCTTTCTTCTTTTTTAGTGCTAAGAAATGTAAGGATTGCAATGCAAAAATACCGTAATGGTGACATTTTCTGTACTATCTTGGAATGTGAATGACCTCACAAGTATAGACAAGAAGGAAAATATTTAATTATATTAAAAATGCAGAGTGCAAATAGCATTTTTAAGTAAATAGGCTGTAATCAGTTGTTGAGGTGGGGATGATGTGTAAAAGTACAGAGATCAGAATATATGTAGAGCTGAGTTTTCTCTTACTTTTGCATAGACAAATGTCTGGATTAAAACATTTGCCTTAATCTAATAACAAGTTTTAAGTGGAAACAAGTAAATAAGAGAACACCAAATATAATGAAAACTTTTCCTTTACCAATAACATTTTCAGCTTGTCTTGAGAAGCCTGCAGCTGAGGACTACATCTTTTTTCTGTTACATTTCCATACATACAAGCTGATTGTAGGGCAATAAAAAGCCAGACTAAGGAATACTTCAAAGCTAAAGGTTAATATTTTCTAAAGTATGCAAGTTGTTTTTCACATCTGGGAGGGGAATAAAGATAAAAAACCAACAGACATCAGTTAGTGTAACTAGAAGCACAGGCAATAACATGCATCTTATCATGAATAACCTCAACTTTAGGTTTATTAAGGCCTGTTTTACAGCTGTCTGTTTGGGACAATTGTTCCTATTAGGACAGTTAAACTTCATTATTTGAAGATGTACATAGTTTTGCATGTTTATATTAAGTTAACAGGTTATGGGGGTGTTCTGGAGTGTGTTTGAGGGGTTTAAATTAAAATAAAATGTCTTGTAAAATATGAGATAGGTTCCAAAGCTGATGATAAGAAAAAACTGTGTAAAGGATCAACCTGCCAAACAATAGTGGGTGCATGTATCACAAAAGCTAGAAACTAAAACAGCTGTTGTATTTTATAAGTGGAAAGAATGACTTCTTACCATAATGCTGACACTTTCCATATAATCTTAGAATGTGAATGGCCTCTCAAGTATAGACAAAAAGGAAAGAATATCTAATTACATTAAGAAATGTAGAATGTAAATAGCAATGCTACAGGAGACACATTTGGTAAAAACTGAGCATGTGAGTTTGATAAAGAAAATATTTCAGGACAGATATTCAGCAGGATATCAAAGAAAAAGGAAAAGTGATGTACTTATATAAATTGCTAAAGAAGGAAAAAAGATAATATTGGCAGATTGTTGGAAGTAAGGGGCTGCTGACAAGGGATGAGGATTACACTGGCATGTATTTTTATTCCTCCTAAAACTGCTATTCTGGATCTTTAAATGATTAAGAAAATAATCAGCTTTGAGCAGGAAATATTACTAATAGGTGGGGACTGGATTTGGATTTGCAACAATGAGGATGTATCTTGGGGCTCTAGGTGGGAGAATATAACAAAAGAGGATCAATTTCTGAAACATTTATGAAAATATTTCATATGGAAGACGTGAATTCAGTAATAGGAACTCAGAAAGGATTTGCATATTATTTCCCAAGGTACAATACCTGGATAAAATGCACCTATTATTCCCCAATGTACAATAACTGTTTTAGACTAGATAAAATTTATATTTCACAGAACACCTGCATTTAATTGAGAACTTTGTCACACATCCAATAACTATTTCAGATTATGCACCAATAGTTACTTAGATAAAAATGTAGGGTAATAAATAAAAATGAGACACTCATGCTTCCCCACCCACCTGTTTATAAGAGAATCATTTAAGAAATTTGTAGTGGAAATTATGCAAGAGTTACAAAGGAAGTTAGAAACTACTACAGAAGTTATAACTAGTGAATGGGATAAAAATGAAAATGTAGTTTAAAATAGAGTAGAAATTAGAGAAAAAGAAATATGGTTAAGAAGAAACAATAATTATTTAGAGGGGCTGATAAAGGTTAAAGTATTACAGAATAAGGTCAATCTCACTCTGATGCCCCTGCACTGCCCCAGTAACCAAGGAGCCTCAATCCTCACCACTGGCAACAGTAAGGGATGTACACAATGGGAGGATGACAAATACACACACAGTAAAGTACAATTTCTCTTAAGAGCACACAGAAATCACAGTCAGTCTGGGGCTGGTTTCTGCCTCTTTCTCCAGATCCCCAATAAGCCCCCCCACTAGCACAGCTATAGGGTTGAGATCTCAGTTGTGTGGTCAAGCCAAAAACCTCCAGTACCCTCTCTGTCTAACCCACTTCATGCCCTGCTCAAGTAGCTCACACACACACACACACACACACACACACACACACACACACACACACACACACACACACACGCACACACTTTGAGATTTGATTTAGATACAAATGCACACACACTGTTGGCATGGGTTTACTAGCTAGGCCCCCTTCTGCCCAGACTATAAGGTAGTTATCACTGCCATCAACCAACTCTTATCAACTGCTTTAAGGCCCTTACAAATGGTGTCCAATCCTACTGTGTAGTGTTACCATTATCCAAATGGAAGTTTTGACCAAGAACAAGGCTATTGAGGAGTGCCCTATACAGTGTCACCAAATATATATGCAAGTAAACTAAGAGCTTGAATATCTCAAAACAATTCAGCCACAAAGATAGGTTTAAATATATTAATAAATAATAAAAGAACAAGACAATACTCAAGAACAAACACAGTTACTTCAGAGTTCAGAATCACAGGAAATATCTTAAAACAACATTGCAGGACAGTCAAATAAATACAGAAAACATCTGAACCAGTCTTTACTATATTCCTGTCTATATCTAAAAGAGATACTATGCCCTAAATAACTAACTTACAGAGTGAGGCAAATACAAATGATGATGTGTGGATGTTCTCGTTAGGTCCAAGACAAAATACAAAATGCCCAGTATCTGTCTGAGAGAGTTTTTAAATCAATATCAAATATTACTCCTGGGTTAGGTTGGATGACATCACTCTTTGTCACCTGACTTCAGTTCTCAAACCCAGCAGAAACGTAACACCTCTGTGTTAGAAATACATATCTCTCAGGTGTGCAGCTGCTAGGAAGTCATAAAGCAATTAAACACTTTACATTTTAAACCAAGTAATCACTTTTCTGTCAAAACAAAAGAAAAACTTCTAGGTCTAGACATTGTGTCTGCTTGCTGCATTGTAACTAACATTTATAGCACATTGTAAAGCACCTAATTTCAACTTATGTTCTTAAAGTTTTGTAAGATAATCTTCTATGTTCTAGCAGGGTATGTTGTGGTTACATTCTTGAAGTTCAGTACATCACATACATTTCTGTATAAATTATATCAATATTCACAAATGACATAGAATTATTTACAAAATTCCAGATAGCCGGGCTGGCAGTGTCACACTCACATAACAAGAAGAGACACAATTGCAGAGTGTTAAAGACAAAATAAGGGAGTACCTGGATAATATGAATGAGTTTAGAAATATTGCTGTTAAGCAACTGTTTTTTTCATAATAACTCCAGAGCACAGAAAACGTTTGGCACAAATAAGGCAACAGAAATTAGAAGGGGTTGTTGCTAAAGTTTAGTAGCCTATAACAAAAAAAATAACTAGAGATCCTGTAGAGGTATTAGAGATATTTCAGAAAGTTTTTGAATATTTGTATAAAGCAGAGAAGTGGGGAAATCAAGAAAATGTACAGATGTGAGTATTTATGGAATACTTAAATATGCCAAAGTTACAGGCTCACTGATTAGCAGTTACGACAGTTGAAGATGAGATAAAAATGGTAATGTATAGCCAATCTAAAGGGAAAGTCTCCAAGAATAAATTATATTCCTGTGAAAGTCTGAAATATAGGGAGGAAGAAAGTAATAAAAATCACAAAGTTTTTGTTTAATGGTATTTTAAAAGGAGGGGAAGCATCAACATCCTGGAAAAAGCTATACTGGCTATAATTCCTAAAGATAGTAAAGACCCATCAGATCAAGATTTATATAGGCCCACTTCAATTTTAAACCATGATTATAAAGAGTTCATGTCTATAATACCTAAAGGAATGTTGCAGGTGTTGCCAGAATTGATAGATATGGATCAATGTGGTTTTGTGGAGGGGAAGAAAACATTTGACAACATTAATAGAACAATGATGATCCAGAGGGAAGCAGAATGTTAGAAAATAACCACTGCTGTTTGTGGGTCTTGATGCAGAAAAAACATTCAATAGAGTAAACTGGGACTTTATGAATAGTGCAATGGAAGCATTTGCATTTCCTAATACAATAATAAGGTTAATTTTAAGGATATATGAGGGATTTGATACAAAAACATCAAAGTCAGGGGGTTCCTGTGTGATAAGTTATGTCTGAACAATGGAACCAGGCAGAGATGTCCTCTTTCTCCTTTGTTATTTGCATTATATTTAGAACCATTGGCAAATCAAATAAGGGACTCAAAAATTCAAGGATATATTTGGTATGGTGTTCAAGAAAAGTTGGCTTTATTTGCAGATGATATTATTTTGTACCTGATGAAACCAGAAAAGGACATCTCAGTGTTGTGGAACATTCTGAGACAGTACTTTTTTCAGAATATAAAATTAACAAAGGTAAAACAAAAGCTTTAGCTCTAAACTATGTACCAGCACATGAATTGGTTCAACAATACCCATATTTATGGAAACATGATAAAATTAAGTATTTTTAAGAGTATGGGTTAAATAGGATGTTGTTATGGTACTAAGGGTATGTGGGAAGAGACTAAATAAAAGAAAATGCAAACATTGAGAAAATGGAGCTCTTGCCTATAGATAGCGGCAGCAAGACACAAGTAGTAAAAATGTTTTAGTCACTTCAGTTTTATACACAGGTCAGGCATATTTTATCAAGCAGAGGAGAAGTTGAGGAGAGTAATTAATAAAGAGTTGAAAAATTTTATCTGAAGGGGAAACAGTCAAGTGGAATAAGATAATCCTTCCAAAAGAACAAGGAGGTTTAGGATTTCCTGACTTGAAGGTATATTTTAGAGCTACACAGTTAAGACTCTTACACATAACACAAGCAGAAAGACACAATTCAAATTGGAAAGGGATGATGATGATGAAGGGAGGGATTCAAGAAATAAGGAAAGAGTAGGATTTTGGATGCATATTTTTAAGGAGAATAACAACAGTCATACATAATATTGTAATCATAAAGTAGCAAAAAGTGTACTAAGAACTAAATCAGCAAAGGAATGGAGAAAGGAGATTTTGCTGATAAGGATGACTGCAAATAGGGATGTAGAGAACAGGCAAGAGGGGTCTGGAATTTACTGGAGGAAGCTGGCAAAGGAACCAAGCTATTTGAAACAATTAATTAGAGATAGAAGGGTAACAGAATGAGAAGAGACCAAGGAGATGTTTGGACTGCAGGCTAAAGACTCTCTTCCCAATCCAGGATTAATATTAGAGTATAGGCAAAGAGAAAGGGATAGGGGAATCCTAAGTAAAAGACCTGCACTGATTGAGTTTATAGTTGAATCTAGAGCAGAAGCTTCTGTTAAAAAATATTAATTAGTAGAACAAATAAAATATTGCATAATAATTGTAGGAATCAATCACAGGAGGTCAGAAAAGACTGGGAAGAGAGATTAGATAAGCAATTTACAAAGAACCAATGGGAGGACATATTGATGGCTCCCAAATATGCAACAAAGTCTAGAAGGTTTAGAATTTTTGCCTGGAGTTGTTCACATAGCTACTTTTATACCCCAAGATGACGCCAAATAATTTTTCCTCAGGGAGATGGGAAATGTTGGAAGTGTAATAGGGAAGAAAGAGGTAAATGGAATCATATTATGTCAGGGTTTAATGAGCTGGTGAGCTTTAAAAATCCCCTAAAGAGTACTTCTTCAGTAATATTGGACAAGTAGTTAAGGAAATTACTTTTTTTGAGCTGGGATTCAGTTAAGTTTAATTCTGGTGGCTGCCTAAAAAGACATTACTAGACAACGGAAATCAAAGTCTAAACCAACTATACTTGAAATAGTGAATATTATAATGGAGATAAAAGAACAGGAAGTGGGATCTTTAGAAAAAGGAAGAAGTAAATTACATAAAAAAACGGAAATTGTGGGGACAATACATGCAAAAAAATGTTTGGAGGAGGAATGACATCTAAATGCAGGCAGGAACTGAACAAGTTTTATAATGTTGGATTGATTATATTGTATAGAACAATATATGTGATGTATAATGTCTGTAAATGTGAACTTATTAATATGGTTTGATTACTTTAATATAAATGTAAGTTTGCTTATGTCACAAATGATAATTAGGTAAAGGTGTTTAAAAAATTCCTACAACCTTTTATTTTCTCTATCTATCCATTTTACATTCACAAATTATATTTATGCATAGTTCGATTCTATGTGCAGTTCTATAATTTAATAGTTTTGCTGCTGTCATTCTGAAAATTTACTTCATAATTAGCTGTGTTTTTGTATCTTGCATTCATATATTAATTAGCAAATAATATTGTTTTCTATTTCTTACATTCATATATTTGTATCTCCTGGGCTGAGGCTGAAATCTGTCTGTTGTGATAAGAGCTACACTTCAGTAAGCAAATTCAAATATGTGTGTGTGCCTGTGTGTGTGTGTGTGTGTGTGTGCGCGTGTGTGTATATATGTATATATATATATATATATATATATATATATATATATATATATATATATAGTTCCCTATCAGAAGCCTGAAACACTATAAGCTTGAAAATCAAAATCCTGAAACCAAAAGCCTGAAAACTCAAAATCCTGAAAACCCAAAATCCTGAAACTCAAAATCCTGAAAACACAAATAATGCTAATATGCCAATACAAAGACATTAATATCTACCGACTGACCTTGACCCTAACCCTAACCCTAAGGTCCATCACTATGCACACTCACCTGACCAGCCCTAACCCTAACTCACTTAAACCGCCCAAACCCTAATTTTTGTCACTATTGCATACATGCCTAACCTGCGCCCTAACCCTAACTCACTTAAACCGCCCCTAACCCTAACATAAAACCAACCGCACACTTACCTGAACCCAACGCATGACCTAACACCACAGGGCTAACAATAGCAAAGCCACAATGACGTCAGTATGTCCATTTTGTGTTTTCAAGATTTTGAGTTTCAGGATTTTGGGTTTTCAGGATTTTGAGTTTTCAGGCTTTTGGTTTCAGGATTTTGATTTTCAAGCTTATAGTGTTTCAGGCTTCTGATAGGGAACTATATATATATATATATATATATATATATATATATATATATATATATATATATATATATATATATATATATATATATATATATATATATATATATATATATATATATATATATACCTTACAACATCAAATCCACAGAACATCGAATCACAGCTCATTGAGATGAATGTGTCAAAACTGCAGAAGACCAAAACTCCATATCATCGAACCACACTTCCGCAAACACCCCTGGATTAAATCAAAAAACTACTCAAGCTCTGCCTACAGCATACCCCCCCCCAAAACACCAGAATCCTACACTACCCCATCCTACATTTTAGCAGGGGGCTCCACCCCCAGACCTCCTGCAACTTAAATATACCAACTCTGAGATCGCACTACATTGTAAAAAAGAGCACACACCCATGGTATGCCCACAACACACAGAGCCACCCAGTGAACTGCACATTTACAGTATCTCTCTTACCTTCACTACTGTTTCTACAGAGGAACAGGAAGTCCCTTCCATTCACGGAAGTGTGATTTGATGATATGGAGTTTTAGTCTTCTGCAGTTTTGATACATTTGTCTTCATGAACTGTGATTCGATGTTTTGTGGATTCGGTGTTATTAAGTAGACCTATATATCTATATATATATATATATATATATATATATATATATATATATGTGTGTGTGTGTGTGTGTGTGTGTGTGTGTGTGTGTGTGTGTGTGTGTGTGTGTGTATATATATATATATGTATAGATATATATATATATATATATATATATATATATATATATATATATATATATATATATATATATATATATATAAATATATATAGACACACATACAGCTTAGCAGGGTCAGGAGTACATTCTCAGCCCATATGCATTCTATAGACAACAATCACCAGTAGGTGTCTGCATTACAGCCCAGTGGACCACCACTATCCTCAGAATGGGACAGTTGGAGTCAGCTTTCCATGCTTACTCTCACCCACAAGTTTTCTAATTGAAATCAGATTATCTGAGTTGTATCCAGGGTTTCATCCATCTATGCCATGGAGATGGGCATTAACTGATTTGCCTGGGTTTGCTGCAGTAAGTACTTAATTACTAATAGACAGAGGTTAAAGTGCATGATACATCTGCATTTTAATTATTTGCTGAAGCAACCACAGATTGAGAATAATTAAAGGCATTATAAGATCAAAGCATCTACAGTGGATATAAAAAGTTTACGCACCCCTGTTAAAATGCCAGGTTTTTGTGATATAAAAAAATGAGACCACAATAAATCATTTGGAAACTTTTCCCACCTTTAATGTGACATATAACCTGTACAATTCAATTGAAAAACAAATCTGTTAGGGGAAAAAACATAAAAAATAAAAAATGTACAATAAGCTGGTTGCATAAGTGTGCACACCCTTAAACTAATACTTTGCGGAAGCAGCTTTTGATTTAATTACAACATTCGGTCTTCTTGGGTAGGAGTCTATCAGCATGGCACATCTTGACTTGGCAATATTTGCCCACTCTTCCTTGCAAAAGTGCTCCAAATCTGTCAGATTGTGAGGGCATCTCTTGTGTACGTTCCTCTTCAGGTCACCCTACAGATTTTCTATAGGATTTAGGTCTGGGATCTGGCTGGACCATTCCAAAACTTTAATTTTCTTCTGGTGAAGCCATTCTTTTGTTGATTTAGATGTATGCTTGGGGTCATTGTCATGTTGAAAGGTGAAATTCCTCTTCATCTTCAGCTTTCTAGCAAGCACCTGAAGGTTTTGGGCCAAAAGTGACTGGTATTTGAAATTGTTCATAATTCCCTCCACCTTGACTAAAGCCCTAGTTCCAGCTGCAGAAAAACAACCCCAAAGCATGATACTGCCACCATCATGCTTCACCATGGGGATGGTGTTCTTTTGGTGATATGAAGTGTTGTTTTTGTGCCAAAGGTACCTTATGGAATTGTGGCCAAAAAGTTCAACCTTGGTCTCATCAGACCATAATACATTTTCCCACATGCTTTTTGGAGACGATGTATTGTTTTGCAAATTTTAGCTGGGCACGGATGTTTTCCTGTGTATGAAAAGGCTTCCATCTTGCAACCCTACCCCATAGCTCAGACATATGGAGAAAACGGGAGATTGTTGACATAGGTGGTACGCGACCAGTACTTGCCAGAAATTCCTGCAGCTCCTTCTGTGTTTCTGTAGGTCTCTTGGCAGCCTCCCTGACCAGTGTTTGTCTTGTCTTTTCATCAATTGTGGAGAGACGTCCAGTTCTTTGCAACATCACTGTTGTCCCATATTTTCTCCACTTTTTGATGACTGTCTGCACTGTGTTCCATGGTATATCCAGTGCTGTGTAAATTTTTTGTACCTTTCTCCTGACTGATAATTTTCAACAATGAGATCCCTTCGATGCTTTGTAAGCTCTCTGCGAACCATGGCTTTTGCTGTAGCAGGCAACTGAGTAAATGTCAGGAAAATCATACTACAGGACAGCTGAACTTTATTTGGGGTTAATCAGAGTCTCTTTAATTGATGACAAGTGTGTACCCAAGAAGACTGAATGCTGTAATTAAATCAAAAGGTGCTTCAGCAAAGTATTAGTTAAGGGTGTGCACACTTATGCAACCCATTTTTTATTTTTTATATTTTTTCCCCTATTAGATTTGTTTGTTTTTCAATTGAATTGTACAGGTTATAGGTCACATTAAAGGTGAGAAAAGTTTTTTAAATGATTTATTGTAGTCTCATTTTTTAGATCACAAAAACCTGGCATTTTAACAGGGGTGTGTACACTTTTTATATCCAGTGTACATGGTGGGAAGCAGAGAGCTTGCCCACTACAAAATCACTTGGTTTAGTTTTACTTGTTTGTTTTGTTATTTTTAATGACACTGTACGTTTTGTGTAGATGTGCATGGGTGTTTGTGTGTTACGTGTGTGTGCATGGGTGTTTGTGTGTTATGTGTGTGTGCATGTGCGTGTGTGTATGCATATGCATGTATGTGCATGTGTGTATGCATATGCATGTGTGTGTGTGTGTGTGTGTGTGTGTGTGTGTGTGTGTGTGTGTGTGTGTGTGTGTGTGTGTGTGTGTGTGCGTGTGTGAGACCAGACCTTGTTTGTTTTTCAAAAAACTGTATCAACAGATCTTCTCAACATTCTTTCATTACTAACTCCCACAGTGTTGGATGTGGCAGTTGTTCCAAAATTGTTTCTGTCATACCTATCTAAGAACTTTGAAATATTAAGCATGCAAAAAATTACGTGACCTACGTTGCCTGTTCCCCCTTGGTATTTAGCAGGTTAGGCTGTCTTCAAAATCATTGTGGGCCCCTCTTCAAAACATCTTGTATTTGAATCTGTAGCAAAAAAATATACTGTTTTGTATAGGCAAAGGAGATGGAACACTGGGAGCCCATTGTGGTTAAAATTATTTATTTTTAAAGTGAAATTTAAAAATAATTCCAGGCAGATGAGCGTAGCTCATTTTGTTCAAATTACAAGTCTGGCACTGATTTTTAAAACAAAATATTAGAAGAATGTAAAACATTTGTGCAATGCCCAGGTGGGAGTGTTAATTGATTGACATTTATGTAAAGAAATCTACAAAGGCTCCAACTTAGTGGCATCTAGGTGTGTATTTAAGATTAAATTAAGTTAACTTCATTAATTAATAACAAACCAGTCACTCAGGTCATGCACTTTCTAGTTTTAAATACATTATTAAATCTTATAAGCCATAGTTTTCATTAGAAACTCAAGTTTGGCTGTGAACAAATGGAGCAATACAAGTGGGGAGGGAGGGTGTTATAAACTTTATTACAGCACATGAATAGAAGTTGCAGGAGCTTGAAGAAACTGGAAAAGTGGAACAAGGTTGGGGGGAAGTGTAGTGGAATAATAAAGATAAACATTTGTTACTGGTTTCACTCGGTTTAGTCTCTAGAAGGAGGAGTATGTATTTCTATATAAAATAAGTTAGATTAAACACTTTTCATCTGTATGGTTCCAACTCAAAAATAAAAAAGAACTAAAGCCATCTGTGCTCATAAGCTTTTGCAAATGCCTCATCAGATCTGCCTGAAAACTTCTCATGGGGACAAAAATATACATGCAACTTATGAAGGAAAAATAATAGATAAATATTGGGGGAAATAGATCTGGGAAATTGTAGCTTTAAAGGAGTTGAAGTGAGCTGCTGGTGAAGGCTAGAGCAGGCACTTGTGCTGGGGTTAAAGCTGGTCTATTTCAAGCTTGAGTGTGACATTATTAAAGGACAGAGTTGAAATACCAGGTAACATATGACAGAGTTGCTGTGAAGCTAGTCTGCCTTTAAAGATTGAGAAAACGTAGGGGTCAGCTATACCATGTGGGGTCAGCAAGTATAAATTCCTATAAAAATATATTAAAAATAAAAGTCAACCAAAACGGGGGAAGGGGGTGAGCCAGAGGAAAGAACAGACGTGCATCTTAAGTTACACAAGTGAGGAACAATAAGATTTTGTGGTATGGTGGTTACAAACGCATAGAGGTGTCATACAGGTTTTGATCAAATTTAACAAGCAAGATATTAAAGATGTAAAAAGGAGGGGAAAAAACAACACTTACAGCACATGGAAAAATTTGATTTAATAATAATTTTGGTGGTTCAGCTTTCTAAGGTTTAAAATACAGTTAATAGAAGAGATTGTGGTGTTAAGTCCTGGGGGTTTCTTTGCCACCAGATGGATCTGCCATTAAATCTCCTTTTTCTCAAGTCTGTCATTTGTATTTCCTTGAAATAGTTCATCGATGATTCTGTCTATTATGAGAAAATGAAAGACCCTGTGACTAGGTTTTTCTCTAGCATGTTTTGCCATGGGGCTGGAGTTTATTCTGTGTCATATGGTTTACCATCAAAATGTAGAATTGAGGTTTGGTGAATATGGGAATGCTGAATGTGTGTTGGTCGATTTCTGTATTGCTGAACTACAATTCTATGAGCTTTCTGTGCAGCAAATGCCACTGTGCATTCGCTCATATGTGGTCGTCGTTAAGACAAGAGATCTTGGTAAAGTGTGGATCGGGAAATATACCCTTTTCCTCACTGTAGTGCAATCTTGGAGTTGGAATATATAAGTGGGGTGAGTGCAGGGGGGGCTTGCCCCATGCAAAAATGTGAATGTCAGGTACTCATACCATTGGACAGCAGGTAGTTCTAAGTGGCAGCAGGTATAAGTAACAATGATATCAAAAATACCAAATTTGATATCATCAGACATTTGTTTTCCTTATTTTCACCTAATTATTATGCAGCACATCAGTATTCTGAGTCAGTAATGTGAACACTTTACACTGTGAATGTCATTGTTTTGATAGTAAACCATGCCATATATCACAGTAGTGTCTGGCCATCCTTGTTTTTAATTTTTTAATGGTTTTGTCCACATAGAAAGCATTGCAGTCATGGCACTGGGCTCTGTATACTATTTTGTCTGTGCTGCAGTTGCCTAACTAGGGGATCTGAAAGTCTTTTTGTTGTTGGGGGCAGTAGACGGATGCTTTATAGAACATATATTTACAGTAGGTGCAGTCTGGGGAGCCACAAAGGTAAGTACCTGGTGGTAGTTGGATCAGGTTACTAATGGGGGAAGGTTGTTGTTTTCAATGAAGTCCCAGATATTTTTGCTTCTGTGGGTGGTAAAGGTTTGTCTATTTGGGAGTATCTTATTGAGGGAATTGCTTTTAGTTATGATACACCAGTTGTTCAGTATTGCCTTACTAAGTTTGTGGTAATCCGATGAAAAAGTTAAAGTCAAGCTGGTGCTCATTTTTTGTTTGTCCTCTTTTTGTTGGATGATTCTTTGGATGTGGCATGAAGTGGTGTTTCCCAAAGTAAATAGATCTGCGTTATTATATATATTTTTTGATGACAGGGTCAAAGATTTCCATAATTAGCCTCTAACTGTGGCCTCTAGCTAGAAAATCCTTTTCTATTTGGATGATGTTTCTAGTGAAAGAGGAAAGTTCCTTAGTGACCCTGGCTATCATGGGACCTTGAGACTTGATGATATTTCTCTTGGTTCTAAAGGGGTGCATACTGTTTCTGTGGAGCAGTAGGTGTACCCTTGTGGTTTTCCAGTAAAAATCATTTGACAAGGCACTTCCTAGAGAAGGTTTTGTGATGGCAATATTGAGAAAATTGATGGAAGTTTGTCTGTGAGACATAGTGAACTTCAGAAAGCTGGTGGTATTTCCTGTGTAATCATAAGATTCTTCCAGTTTTTGGAGAGTGTTACTCCAAATAATTAGGATATCATCACTGTATCTGTAGTAACAACACATGCGTTTTTAATAGGGGAAGGTGTAGATGTTTTCTTCTTCCCATTTTCCAAGTGCTGTATTGGCCAGGCTTGGAGCTATAGCTGTCCCCATAGCTATTCCACTGGTTTGGCAAAAGAAACAGTCCTTGAATCTGAAGTAATTGTTGAGGAGTACGTGGAGTAACCTGCTGATGGTCTCCAGTTCTTTGGGTAAAGCAGACCATTCTTTTTGGTAGGCTTTAATGACAGCATTAATGTAGTAATTGTGAGGTAATACAGTGTAAAGCACTTCTATGTCTATTGTGACTAACCAAGCATGTTTGTCAATCTTTGTTAATTATACCTTGGAATAGTTTGGTTTTGTTGTGTAAGTTGCTCTAAACATGTGAGTCCAGTGGTGGTATTAGGTTGTAGTTTCTTGTTGTATTCTAGAAGTAGTTTTAAGCCAGTTTCCTTCAGCATTGCATTCCATTTACCAGACTTGTAATTTGAACATACCGAACTATGTTTATCTGCCTGGAATTATTTTTAAATTTCACTTTACAAATAAGAAATTATAACCATGACAGGCTTCCGGTCTTCCTTCTTCTGTGCTAGAATAAAACAGTGCATGTTTTGCTACAGATTCAAATACCAGATGTTTTGAAGAGGGACCCACAATGGCGTTTAAGAACACCCTAACCTACTAAATACCAAGGGGAACAGGCAAGGTAGGTCACATGTAATTTTTTACATGCTTAGTATTTCAATGTTGTTAGACCTGCTAGGATTAAGCAGGTAATTCCTAGCTATGAGCTTTGGAATACTCATGTGACCCACCTGAAATAATAAGCACCGATTCTGTAAGTGTACAGAAGTAAGACAGTAAGACTACTACAAAATGTCATATGCAACTCGTGTGTGCGTGTGTGTGTGTGTGTGTGTGTGTGTGTGTGTGTGTGTGTGTGTTTAGATAGATCTTTCATTGAGAACAATGGAACTGTATTACTTTGCAGAGTCCATCAACTTCAGTAGAGGTTTAGTTTTGTACACGTAAAGTTCATTATGAAAACAGTTTTCTCTATTCTTTTTGTCTCTATGGTCAACATATCAAGGAAGCTCATCTCACATGATTAGGTGAGGAGGGTTGCATAGTTGTATTTGTTAGTCGGATTTTATACAAAGAACTTCCTGATACATGAGTAACTGGCTCCCAGACGTTTTTGTTTCTTTGGAGAGGTTCAAAATGCATGAAGTATGTAAGTTTCATGTCTCATAGTGGCTTTCTTTGCTAGATTTTTTTGATTGTCCTGCCAAGCTTGGTGTTCTAGACTAATCAGAACTTTTTAACCCGTTATTTTACGTAGTTTTACATTCTCTGGATACTTGTAGAAAACATTTTTTTGAGATGAATTAACTCATATCTTAGACAGCACTGATCATGCCATGGTTCTAATTATACCTGCAGTGACACAAACACAAACACTGATCTAACAGGCATCTTGATCAAGCTATATGCCAGTGATATGTTTATCACCTGTTCTTTGTTCTCTCATCTCACCATCAAATTGACCTTGAATTCGATGTTCAAAAGGTCTGTACAGATTTGCTGTTAAAAGGCTCAGTGTAAATTATTAAAAACTAAGGCTAGGAGATGCTGACCCACTGTGTAGATCCAAGGCATCTCTTTGTGCCAGTGCTGGTCTGGTATCAAGAAGAGATCCAATAGGCCAGAAGAGTCAACCAGCAAAATATGATGAAGTAACAGACAGACAGCTTTCTCATCATGGTGGGGAGTGTGGGTTTTATCACATTCTGCATGACTTCTAAAGGTGACTAGAAACCTCACTAGCTTCCATCTGTTCAAAAGGGAAGTTACAGATATCCAGCATAAGAAGCACAGGTACATGCATCATGTGTTCTGATGTTACTGCAAGTCACTTCCTCTATCTAGAGCTTCTGAGCAGCCACAGTATGATGGCACCAGCCAACTGCAGTATGATGATCCCGGAGCTTGTGCTCCTCGCCCCTATTTGAGTCTTCTCTTGAACTTTAGGAAACTGCAAGGCTCTTCTACTTGAAAAGTTATACCCACTCCCTCACCCCACCCCTGTGAAGGGACAAATCCAAAATTGCCCTGAGAGTAGCTATTATCATAATCAGGGGAATGTAGGACTTGTAACCTGCATTTTGAAGTAGTTCAGGAAGCTGTATATATGGTTGTCCTGCTATTGAATTTAACTGAATGCCTGAAGAAGTTGAGAAGCATATTAATATCTGTTAAAACATAACCATTTATTTTGTCTGCCCAGCTTAAATATAGGTTACCGTTACTTACCTGAGTGATCACAGTTCACATTTAGGAGTAATATTTAGTTTCAGTTTGGATGCTCCTTTTAATGTTAAATGTCAGTGTTAATGAAATAAAAAATCAGAGTCTAATTAAAGGCCATTTAAGAATTTAAGTATTTAAATCAAGATCAAATACCCTTATAGTAAACCAAATGTCCAATAGTCCATTAAACAATTCTAAACTCTCAATTCTCCTGATAGAAATATGTAAGTCATTCCACAATATACAAGCTCAGTAGTGAAAAAAAAAAAGAATTTTGAATAGATGTTCTGAAATGGAGTAGGATCACAACTAAACTATTACTTCTGATGGCAACATTATGCTGTGCAAATTTAATGCCCAGAGTAGAAGCCAGGGTATTATTCCCATAACATATGATTATCAAAATAATATCACCTCTCATTAACCCATGCCCTATACTGAACAGCAATAAGCATTCAAACCTTTCCTTATTGTTAAGATATTTAACTGAAGAAATCTGTAAGGTTTCCTGAACCCTCTCATGTTTCCTTGTCTGAGATAAATTATATAAACAGAATGACCCACGATATTCTAATAGTGCTCTAATGACAAATTTATAAAAAAGATATCAAGACTCATTCATCCCTGCTAAACATGCAGCAGAGAACATTCCTAACGGCAATATGATTTTCTTATAATACATTATACATGTTCTTCAAAACTGAGTACTTAGTCAACCAGGATCCCTAGATCCCTAGCACTATTGACAGCAGTTAAAATATATGGGCATCCAGCATTGTTACTGCCAAAGTGTATGACCATCTACTTTTTTTAGCATTGAACTTCATTCCCTTCTTTACAGACTACTCATACAATGTATCAAAAAACTTTGAAGAGCACATTAGTCAATTCTCCAAAAATGGTGTTACCCACAAATTTTCTAATCCAGATATTTTGTAGGACAGGAGAAAAATATCGCAAGCAATAATATGCCCAACACTGACACTTGTGAAACACCATCACCTATTTCTTTTATATCTGAAATGGAATTCTGTATCCTAATGTTACAGTTCCTGTTCTTCAACCAGATAACCACCCATCTTACAATTTAAGAATTAATATTTATTTATTGCATGCAACTTACCATTTCATTGTGGGGCACTGTAACAACTTTAAAAAATTCAAATAAAAACATATCTGCTGTTAGATATAGATCTAAAGTGTTCATGATATGTAAATAGGAAATAAAATGTGTTAAAACATGAACAGCCTTCTGAAAATCCATGTTGACAGATATCTAACCCTTGCTTGATCACAGAGGATAAAAATTGTCAAATAGATATTTCAGATCACCTCCCCAGTATGTAGATTAAACTTATAGGCCAATAACTTAAAGCAGAAGAGCTAGACACACCCTTAGGAATAGGGACCAATATTGCCCTTTTCCACACATTAGGAATATAACCAAACTCCACTGTCCTTTGAAATAGTTAATCAGGGGATCAGATGTTCAGTTATGTTACTTAAAACATATCCATGTAGCATGTATGATCCTGTAGTTGAATTCAGCTTATTAGATTTTAAGACCCTAGAGATGTCAACTGCTGAAAACATAGGACACACACACAGATGTAGGGATACTACCCTTAAGTACCTTATTATATATACAGGATAAATGACCAAAAAACTTTTCTGCAAATATATTTTCCAGTTTATCCACTTCTCTAATAAAGTAATCATCAATTTTAAGACTGGTGCTAGTAACCTCACCCATCCCATAATGTCTCAGATGTTTAAAAAGTGCCTTCTATTGCTTCTTGACTGTTGTGCTATTTTCATCTAATTTAGCCCATCTAACGTTTTCCCTAAAAGTTTTCTTAATGATAACAAGTTATGTTCTCAGCATCAGCAAATTCCTTACAAAGCCTCTGTAGTTGTTTCCTTTTAGATCTATACTAAGATAGGATTTTTGACCACCATAAAGGGCATCTTTTCTTCTGTTGTCTCACATGATCAATGGGAACAAATCTATCAATAAGGTTGTTAATAAATTACATAAAGTTTCTCATCTAGCATCAGTATTACAATCTTCTCTAATTGCCCCCCCCCACCTACATGACTTTAGTTCATTATTAAAAGCAGCTAAATCAAATCTGTAAAATTCCTATATACTCTTTGTGTTTGGTTTCCCCTTAAATCTTGTATAATACCTAGGTCCTTAATTCTAGTTCTATAACACAGCTTTGAAATTATAATTTGCTGGTTAACCAAGTTACTTTTAGGATCTTATCTTCTCCTATTGTACCCTATTTTATCTGAGTATAATTATGCTGTAGGCATTCTTCCATTATGTTGTTTATCACCAATGATTTAGAAGGAGGCACATTCTAATCAACACACAGAGTATTAATGTCACTAGTTATTGTATCAAATTTGCTGTTAAAACAACTCTGAATACATTTCCCAACCATATATCCATGCCTATTTTTAAGTTTGGAGACCTGTAAAAAATGCCACATCACATTTTTCTATTCTAAGAAAAATCCTGACCACTGTTAATTCACAGTCCTATCTTATCAATCTAGCATTTGAAGTAAATTCAGCTGTAACAAACATGGAAACACTTCCATTTGTTATTAGTTCTATAAACATTAAATTCCCTGAACGCAGGTAATGTTAAGCATCTATTTCTTTTATTAGACCAAGTTTTCTAATTAGTAATATTTATGATTCACCAACTATCCTAGACTTGAAGTATTTTATTTTATTATTCAGACTTCTAGCAGAAGTCATAAAGTATTTCAGTCTACCTCTGAACTCAGAGGATATTTGCTTAATTTAACTTCAGATGCTAAAAAGGATTTCACTAATTTGGTCATTTTAGACCCAACAACCTTACTCCTTTAGTGGCTAAAATGCAAGTTATCCTTGCAAAAATATCAATTTCTAAACTTTAATTCCTCTCAGAGTGTAATAACCTTCGTTGAGTTAATAAAACATTATCTTCTAATATCATTGCTCACCGAACATCAGTCTAGCCCATGTGTTAACCACCCCAGGATGATGTGAGGATGGGAGATGTCACAAAACACAAGCTTATTTCCAACCACCTTAACTAACGATATGATATCATTGACTTCACTGAGAAATTTTCCCTCTTATTTTTACCCACATTATTACTGCCAGCAACTATAATCACTGTGCCATACCTATATGATTTACCAACAACATTTTAATTATATTTCCTAGCTCTCATTTTGCAATGTCTCTAACATGTCATAGTTATAATATCACACTGAATTCTGGAAAGAAGGTCTCTTAGATCTCTTAGAACAGAGTCTCCTATAGTCAATATCTGAGTAGATACATGGACCAAAAGCGACATCATCCTGTAATCTATTAACTAACATCAAATGCATATAATCTCTAGTACCCCTCTGCCATTGCTCTACTACATGTTTTTGTTTCCAATTAGTTAACTTCAACCTTGCATTCCAGAGTCTCTATTTTACTCTACAAGTCTCTCGCTGATGATAAGTGAGCAATTACTGCTCATAGATTTAGAAGCACTGGTCATAGCACCAGTACTCATTCCAGGCATGCCTATGTAAGTGTCCCTTTTCATCACTGTCTGCGATACTCATACCCTTCATTGTAATAGTAGTATCATTTACCACTTTATTAGTAAAGGGATGAGGGAGCAGTGATTTTAGTTTATAAACTACATAGGTTCATAGGTAGGTACTAGGCTATCTGCCCAAGGGCATTTATAAGCCTAGCCAGAATGTGTTGGCTTTCACCTCCCTTTTGGATTAGTTTCCTGAGCCTCTGTCCAGAAGTGCCACTGAAGTGTCACTAAAGGGATGAGGGAGCAGTGATTTTAGTTTATAAACTACATAGGTTCATAGCTTCATAGGTAGGTACTAGGCTATCTGCCCAAGGGCATTTATAAGCCTAGCCAGAATGTGTTGGCTTTCACCTCCCTTTTAGAATAGTTTCCTGAGCCTCTGTCCAGCAGTGCCACTGAAGTGATCCCAGGGGTAAATTTACGATTTCCCATCCACTCGTCAAGATTTCTCTTGAAGAGAGTCAGTGAGGGGCTTTGCCTAACATAGATTGGGATTCTATTCCAGAGCGAGGGAAGTCTCTGGGACAGGAATCTATCCCTCCAGCATGTCCTTTTTATTGTTATGCTGAGGTTTAAATCCTTAGCGTGTGTGGTTCTAAGATATATGGTTTTCTTGAGGTGGAGCATGTCCATTAATTCCGGGTGAGACATGGCCTTGTACGTCAGGCAGAGATCACCTCTGAGGAGGCGGTAAGCAACCGAGTAGAGCTGGAGTTTCTTTAGTTGAGCTGCATAGGGCATCTTTTTGAGGCCCACGATCCTTTTGGTGAGGTACTTCTGTGCTCTTTCCAGCTGTTGCAGGTGTCGAGTAAGGTACATCCCAAATGGGGCATTGTACTCTATTATGGGCCTGATGAGTGATGAGTAGAGGGGCACAATGACCTCTCTTGATCTAGATGTGAACCCTTTTGTGATTAGGTGGGCTACATAGAAGGATTTTCTAACCACTTTGGCAATGTGATTATCAAAGGAGAGGTTGCTATCTACTTGGGTCCCCAGATCCCTAATTACATCTTCCGTACTTAGTGGATTACCACCTGTGTGGTAGTTAGTGGGCACTTTGTTTTTCCCAAAGGGGATGACTATGCACTTTTTGGCATTTAGCTTGAGGCCATGATTCTAACACCAGGTATTTGTCTCCATGAGACCCTTCTGGAGGATGTCTGTGTCAGCTGGAGAGTCGATTATGGCTCCCAGTTTGCAATCATCTGCGAATTTGGTCAGCCATAGTCCTCCCGTGCTTGCCTGTACCTCAGAGAAGTATATACCAAACATGAGGGGTCCCAGGACTGAGTCCTGTGGAATGCCACTTATAACCGTTTTAGAGTCGGACATGGTACCTGCAACTCTGACCATGTGAGTTATATCCATGAGCCAGTTGGCAACCCATCTCATGACATAGGGGTTAATGTTCAAGCTGGTAAGCTTATTTATAATGCCCGAGTGGGGAATGGTGTCAAAGGCCTTTGCGAGGTCCAGGTAGGCTGTGTGGACTACCTTTCCCTCATCTATGGCCTTGGTAACTGTTTCAAAGAAGTCAACTAGGTTTAGGAGGCAAGATCTGCCTTTAACAATGCCAAATTGGGTAGGGTCCAGTGTCTGGAGGTTCCCAATGTCTCTGTTAATGAGTTCCATAATGATGCACTCCATAGCTTTGCAGACCAGGCTAGTCAGGCTTATAGGACGATAGTTCCCAGGATCTATTGTGGCACCACCTTTGTGGAGTGGGATAACTGTTGCTGTACGCCATTCTTTGGGAACATAGCCTGTGGTAAGGCTGAGTTTGAACAGTGAATTTAGGTGAGGGGTTAGTTCATTTTGGAGCTCGTGTAAGACGCAGCATGGAATACCATCTGGTCCCATTGATGCTGTATTTTTGGCTTTGGAAAGGGCTGTTTTCACCTGTGTGTCTGTGATGCCTGGGGCCTTACATTCTTCTGGGATGGACACAGGCCCTTTTGGGGGTGAGAAGGGGGTAAAATTTGCACTGAACCTGTCAGCCAGGATGTTGGCAATGTCGGTTGGTTCAGTGTATTTTTTGCCATTTTGCACTAGCTCAGCGCAGATCTGAGAGTTGCCACCTAGAGTCTTGACATAGCTAAAGAAGGTTAACTTGACTGGGGGTGGGGTTGGGATGTTGATGTCCAGTGTGATTAGTTTATAGTCTGATCTTACCAGCGATGGGTTTACCTCTGGTGTGGAACATTTGTCCTCCATGTTGGTGATGATCAGGTCCAATATGTTGTCACCTCTTGTGGGAGTGGTGACCAGTTGTTCCAGGGCGTTTGAGTTTATAAACTCCAGGAAGCGTTGAGAAAAGGATTCCAAGATGGCTGCCAGAATACAGGCTGCATATTTGTACAGCACAGCAAACTAACAAATATCCAGCATTATCTGATTTATTAAACACTCATACATCTACAATATTTAGTCAGTATACCAACACAGTTCTTCTCTACAACCTGTGGTTGCCAGTGGACTTCTTGTTTTTTTATTTGCTTCCTCTGGTCACTGACATTGGCAGCATGATTTTCCAATCTGTCATAAGAAAAGGACATCCCAACTAAGGTTCCAGTATTAACAAACATTCTTGTTCTTGTATAAATAAACTTTGCTACTAGACAAATCATCCACAAGGCTGCAGTATCTCTTAATTGAATAATACTAGAACTGAAAACTTTTTTACAAAAGATGGCTCAAGAGCAAACAGTCATCGACTTACAAACTACAAAAAAAAAAAATATTCATCCATTATCAAACCAGAAAAATAAATGACTACTTCGAAAAAATATAAAGCCACAATTAAAGATGAGAAGAAAGCTTCCAATGCTAAACTAAAATTAGAAATACGTTTTAACCTAGGAAAACTGAAAACTGCACTAAGTTCAATCCAGTCAGTCATAAACTCATTGTAAATCAAATAAACTCTATATATGACTCGATTAATGATATCAATACCTGTATAAATAAGTAAGAAAATAGAATATTAGTGTGCAAGAACAGCATCAATAAATTGCAAAACAGCACCGAGGTTCAATCAAAGGACATCACCTCTATCAATAAAAAACTCCTGGATTTGAAAGTGTGAAGGTGGAGAAGCAACCAACGCACTGAGCTAAATGGAGGAAGTTGGGGAAAGGGCTCTGAGCTAACTCATCTGTGATATATAACATTAAGTATCCTGTTTTTTGCTTATTTCTGACTTATTTATAGCACTATTATTGTCTGCATATATTTTGCTAGTTAGTTTCTCTGCATGTGAGCTATTAACTAGAATTTCCTGCAATTGTTAAGCATCTGGTTGGGTTTGTTTGTTCTGATTTCCTGCTAGGAGTGTATCTTATAACTTGTTTGCATTTAAAAGCATTCTCTAGAGTCTCCTTGATCTTTTATCGATTTAAACATTTCTGCAGATTTTTTCTACCTAAGTAGTGTTTGTAGCATTGTCTATATTCAGGCTTGTGTTTTGGGCCTAGTTGTTTGTTAGTAGAGGCTGTATGTCTGAGCACATGTTCCAGGCCATTATAGCTTAGCCAAAGCCAGTATAGCATTTCAGTGAGCGTGAATTGTTTGTGGTCATTGGCTGACTGGGGTTGCCTGGACTATGCCTTGGAGTAAGCACCTCATTGGTTCTTTCAAGCTTTTTTTAAAGTTGTTTCAGTTTTCAACTTTGTTAATTAGGAAGTTAACTTAAGAGTGCTTCTGCCATTTCGCACTGAACTAACTAATCTATGATATATAACATTAAGTATTCTGTTTGTTGCTAATTTCTGAGTTATTTATAACACTTTTAATGTCTGTATATAGTTTGCTAGCAAGTTTCACTGTGTGTGAGGTATTAACTAGAATTTTCTACAATTGTTAAGCATCTGGTTAGGTTTGTTTGTTCAGATTTCCTGCTAGGACTGTATCATATAACTTGTTTGCATTTAAAAGCATTCTCTAGAGTATCCTTGATCCTTTATCTGTTTAAACATTTCTGCAGTTCTTTTCTACCTAAGTAGTGTTGACAGTGTAGCATTGTCCATATTCAAGCTTGAGTTTTTGGCCTAGTTGTTTGTTACTAGAGGCTGTGTGTCTCAGCACATGTTCCAGGCCATCATAGCTTAGCCAAAGCCAGTAGAGCATTTTAGTGAGAGTGAATTGTTTGTGGTCATTGGCTGACTGGGGTTGCCTGGACTACTCCTTGGAGTAAGTATCTCATTGTTTTTTTCCAGCTTTTTTTAAAGTTGTTTCAGGTTTCAACTTTGTTACTTAAGAAGTTAACTTCTGAGAGTTTCTGCCATACTGCACTGAGCTAAATGGAGGAAGCTAGAAGAAGGGCTCTAAGCTAACTAATATGCGATATATAACATTAAGTATCCTGTTTTTTGCTTATGTTTGTGTTCTTTATAGCACTTTTATTGTCTGCATATACTTTGCTAGCTAGTTTCACTGTGTGTGAGTTATTAACTAGAATTTTCTACAATTGTTAAGAATCTGGTTGGGTTTGTTTGTTCTGATTTCCTGCTATGAGTGTATCATACAACTTGTTTGCATTTAAAAGCATTCTCCAGAGTCTGTGTGATCCTTTATCTGTTTAAACATTTCTTCAGTTTTTTCTACCTAAGTAGGTTTGGTAGTGTAGCATTGTCCATATTCAGGCTTGTGTTTTGGGCCTAGTTGTTTGTTAGTAGAGGCTGTGTGCATGAGCACATGTTCCAAGCCATCATAGCTTAGCCAAAGCCAGTATAGCATTTCAGTGAGAGTGAATTGTTTGTGGTCATAGGCTGACTGGGGTTACCTGGACTACGCCTTGGAGTAAGCACCTCATTGGTTCTTTCCAGTTTTTTTTAAACTTGTTTCAGGTTTCAACTTTGTTAGTTAAGAAGTTAACTTGTGAAGGTTTCTGCCATTTCACACTGAGCTAATCAGAAAAAGTCAGAGGAAGGGCTCTGAGTTAACTAATCTGTGATATATAACATTAATTATCTTGTTTTTTGCTTATTTCTGTGTTATGTTTAACACTTTTATTGTCTGCATATACCTTGCTAGCTAGTTTCAATGTGTGTGAGGTATTAACTAGAATCTTCTACAATTGTTAAGCATCTGGTTGACTTTGTTTGTTCTGATTTTCCTGCTAGGAGCGTATCATATAACTTGTTTGCATTTAAAAGCATTCTCTAGAGTCTCCATGATCCTTTATCTGTTTAAACATTTCTGCAGTTTTTTTCTACCTAAGTAGTGTTGGTAGTGTAGCATTGTCCATATTCAAGCTCGTGTTTTGGACCTAGTTGTTTATTAGTAGATGCTGTGTGTCTGAGCACATGTTCCAGGCCATCATAGCTTATCCAAAGCCAGTATAGCATTTCAGTGAGAGTGCATTGTTTGTGCTCATTGGCTGACTGGGGTTGTCTGGACTACACCTTGGAGTAAGCACCTCATTGGTTCTTTCAAGCTTTTTTTAAAGTTGTTTCAGGTTTCAACTTTGTTACTTAAAAAAGTTAACTTGTGAGTGTTTCTGCCATTTCACACTGAGCTAATCGGAAAAAGTCAGAGGAAGGGCTCTGAGCTAACTAATCTGTGATATATAAAATTAAGCATCCTGTTTTCTGCTTATTTCTGAGATATTTATAGCACTTTTATTGTCTGCATATACTTTGCTAGCTAGTTTCACTGTGTGTGAGGTATTAACTAGAATTTCCTACAATTGTTAAGCGTCTGGTTGGGTTTGTTTGTTCTGATTTCCTACTAGGAGTGTATCATATAACTTGTTTGCATTTAAAAGCATTCGCTAGAGTCTCCTTGATCCTTTATCTGTTTAAAAATGTCTGCAGTTTTCTTCTACATAAGTAGTGTTGGTAGTGTAGCATTGTCCATATTCAGGCTTGTGTTATGGGCCTAGTGGTTTGTTAGTAGAGGCTGTGTGCCTCAGCACATGTTCCAGGCCATCATAGCTTAGCCAAAGACAGTATAGCATTTCAGTGAGAGTGAATTGTTTGTGGTCATTGGCTGACTGGGGTTGCCTGGACTATGCCTTGGAGTAAGCACCTCGTTGGTTCTTTCAAGCTTTGTTTAAAGTTGTTTCAGGTTTCAGCTTTCATACTTAAGAAGTTAACTTGTGAGTGTTTCTGCCATTTCACACTGAGCTAATCAGACGAAGTCAGATGAAGGGCTCTGAGCTTACTAATCTATGATATGTAACATTAAGTATCCAGTTTTTTTGCTTATTTCTGAGTTATTTATAGCACTTTTATTGTCTGAATATACTTTGCTAGCTAGTTTCAATGTGTGTGAGATATTAACTAGAATTTTTTACAATTAAGCATCTGACTGGATTTGTTTGTTATAATTTCCTACTAGGAGTGTGTGATATAACTTGTTTGCATTTAAATCATTCTCTAGAGTCTCCTTGATCCTTTATCTGTTTAAACATTTCTTCAGTTTTATTTTCAACCTAAGTAGTGTTGGTAGTGTAGCATTGTCCATATTCAGGCTTGTGTTTTGGGCCTAGGTGTTTGTTAGTAGAGGCTGTGTGTCTGAGCACATGTTCCAGGCCATCATATCTTAGCCAAAGCCAGTATTGACTATCAGTGAGAGTGAATTGTTTGTGGTCATTGCCTGACAGGGGTTGCCTGGACTACACCTTGGAGTAAGCACCTCATTGTTCTTTTCAAGCTTTTTTTAAAGTTGTTTCAGGTTTCAACTTTCTTACTTAAGAAATTAACTTATGAGTGTCTCTGACATTTCACACTGAGCTAATCTGAGGAAGTCGAAAGAAGGGCTCTGAGCTAACTAATCTGTAATATATAACATTAAGTATCCTATTGTTTGCTTTTTTTCTGAGTTATTTATAGCACTTTTATTGTCTGCATATACTTAGATAGCTAGATTCACTGTGTGTGAGGTATTAACTAGAACTTTCTACAATTGTTAAATATCTGGTTGGCTTTGTTTGTTCTTATTTCCTGCTAGGAGTGTATCATATAACTTGTTTGCATTTAAAAGGATTCTCTAGAGTATCCTTGATCCTTTATCTGTTTAAACATTTCTGCAGTTTTTTTACACCTAAGTAGTGTTGGTAGTGCAGCATTGTCCATATTCAGGCTTGGGTTTTGGCCCTAGTTGTTTGTTAGTAGAGGCTGTGTGTCTGAGCACATGTTCCAGGCCATCATAGCTTAGCCAAAGCCAGTCTAGCATTTCAGTGAGAGTGAATTGTTTGTGCTCATTGGCTGACTGGGATTTCCTGGACTACACCTTGGAGTAAGCACCTCATTGGTTCTTTCAAGCTTTTTTTAAAGTTGTTTCAGGTTTCAACTTTGTTGCTTAAAAAGTTAACTTGTGAGAGTTGCTGCCATTTCACACTGAGCTAATCGGAAGAAGTCGGAGGAAGGGCTCTGAGCTAACTAATCTGTGATTTATAAAATTAAGCATCCTGTTTTTTGCTTATTGCTGAGTTATTTATAGCACTTTTATTGTCTACATATACTTTGCTAGCTAGTTTCACTGCGTGTGAGGTATTAACTAGAATTTCCTACAATTGTTAAGCATCTGGATGGATTTGTTTGTTCTGATTCCCTACTAGAGGTGTATCATATAACTTGTTTGTATTTAAAAGTATTCACTAGAGTCTCCTTGTTCCTTTATCTGTTCAAAAATTTCTGCAGCTTTTTTTTCAACCTAAGTAGTGTTGGTAGTGTTACATTGTCCATATTCAGGCTTGTGTTGTGGGTCTAGTTGTTTGTTAGTAGAGGCTGTGTGTCTGAACAATTGTTCCAGGCCATCGTAGCTTAGCCAGTATAGCATTTAAGTGAGCATGAATTGTTTGTGGTCATTGGCTGACTGGGGTTGCCTGGACTACGCCTTGGAGTAAGCACCTCATTGGTTCTCTCAAGCTTTTTTTAAAGTTGTTTCAGGTTTCAACTTTGTTCATTAAGAAGTTAACTTGTGATTGTTTCTGCCATTCAACACTGAGCTAATCAGAGGAAGTCGGAGGAAAGGCTGTGAGCTAACTAATCTATGATATGTAACACTAAGTATCCTGTTTATTGCTTATTTCTGAGTTATTTATACCACTTTTACTTTCTGCATATACTTTGCTAGCTAGTTTCAATGTGTGTGAGATATTAACTAGAACTTCCTACAATTAAGCATCTGGTTGGGTTTGTTTGTTCTGATTTCCTACTAGGAGTGTATCATATAACTTGTTTGCATTTTAAAGTAGTCACTAGAGTCTCCTTGATCCTTCATCTGTTTAAACATTTCTGCAGATTTTTTCAACCTAAGTAGTGTTGGTAGTGTAAAATTGTCCATATTCAGGCTTGTGTTTTGGGCCTAGTTGTTTGTTAGTAGAGGCTGTGTGTGTGAGCAGTTGTTGCAGGCCATAATAGTTTAGCCAAAGCCAGTAAAGACCTTCAGTGAGAGTGAATTGTTTGTGGTCATTGGCTGACTGGGATTGCCTGGACTACGCCTTGGAGTAAGCACCTCATTGGTTCTTTCAAGCTTTTTTTAAAGTTATTTCAGGTTTCAACTTAGTTAATTAAGAAGTTAACTTGTGATTGTTTCTGCCATTTCACACTGAGCTAATCAGAGGAAGTCAGAGGAAGGGCTGTGAGCTAACCAATCTATGATATGTAACATTAAGTATCCTGTTTATTGCTTATATCTGAGGTATTTATAGCACTTTTATTTTCTGCATATACTTTGCTAGCTAGTTTCAATGTGTGTGAGATAATAACTAGAACTTGCTACAATTAAGCATCTGGTTGGGTTTGTTTGTTCTGATTTCCTACTAGGAGTGTATCATATAACTTTTTGCATTTAAAAGCATTCTCCAGAGTCTCCTTGATCCTTTATCTGTTTAAACATTTCTGCAGTTTTTTCTAACCTAAGTAATGTTGGTAGTGTAGCATTATCCATATTCAGGCTTGTGTTTTGGGCCTAGTTGTTTGTTAGTAGAGGCTGTGTGTCTGAGCACATGTTCCAGGCCATCATAGCTTAGCCAAAGCCAGTAAAGACCTTCAGTGAGAGTGAATTGTTTGTGGTCATTGGCTGACTGGGGTTCCCTGGACTACACCTTGGAGTAAGCACCTCATTGGTTCTTTCAAGCTTTTTTTAAAGTTGTTTCAGGTTTCAACTTTGTTGCTTAAAAAGTTAACTTGTGAGAGTCGCTGCCATTTCACACTGAGCTAATTGGAAGAAGTCGGAGGAAGGGCTCTGAGCTAACTAATCTGTGATTTATAAAATTAAGCATCCTGTTTTTTGCTTATTGCTGAGTTATTTATAGCACTTTTATTGTCTACATATACTTTGCTAGCTAGTTTCACTGTGTGTGAGGTATTAACTAGAATTTCCTACAATTGTTAAGCATCTGGATGGATTTGTTTGTTCTGATTCCCTACCAGGGGTGTATCATATAACTTGTTTGCATTTAAAAGTATTCACTAGAGTCTCCTTGTTCCTTTATCTGTTCAAAAATTTCTGCAGTTTTTTTTTCAACCTAAGTAGTGTTGGTAGTGTAACATTGTCCATATTCAGGCTTGTGTTGTGGGCCTAGTTGTTTGTTAGTAGAGGCTGTGTGTCTGAACAATTGTTCCAGGCCATCATAGCTTAGCCAATATAGCATTTAAGTGAGCGTGAATTGTTTGTGGTCATTGGCTGACTGGGGTTGCCTGGACTACGCCTTGGAGTAAGCACCTCATTGGTTCTCTCAAGCTTTTTTTAAAGTTGTTTCAGGTTTCAACTTTGTTAATTAAGAAGTTAACTTGTGATTGTTTCTGCCATTCAACACTGAGCTAATCAGAGGAAGTCGGAGGAAGGGCTGTGAGCTAACTAATCTATGATATGTAACACTAAGTATCCTGTTTATTGCTTATTTCTGAGTTATTTATACCACTTTTACTTTCTGCATATACTTTGCTAGCTAGTTTCAATGTGTGTGAGATATTAACTAGAACTTCCTACAATTAAGCATCTGGTTGGGTTTGTTTGTTCTGATTTCCTACTAGGAGTGTATCATATAACTTGTTTGCATTTTAAAGTAGTCACTAGAGTCTCCTTGATCCTTTATCTGTTTAAACATTTCTGCAGTTTTTTTTCAATCTAAGTAGTGTTGGTAGTGTAAAATTGTCCATATTCAGGCTTGTGTTTTGGGCCTAGTTGTTTGTTAGTAGAGGCTGTGTGTGTGAGCAGTTGTTGCAGGCCATAATAGTTTAGCCAAAGCCAATAAAGACCTTCAGTGAGAGTGAATTGTTTGTGGTCATTGGCTGACTGGGATTGCCTGAATTACGCCTTGGAGTAAGCACCTCATTGGTTCTTTCAAGCTTTTTTTAAAGTTATTTCAGGTTTCAACTTTGTTAATTAAGAAGTTAACTTGTGATTGTTTCTGCCATTTCACACTGAGCTAATCAGAGGAAGTCAGAGGAAGGGCTGTGAGCTAACTAATCTATATATGTAACATTAAGTATCCTGTTTATTGCTTATATCTGAGGTATTTATAGCACTTTTATTTTCTGCATATACTTTGCTAGCTAGTTCCAATGTGTGTGAGATAATAACTATAACTTGCGACAATTAAGCATCTGGTTGGGTTTGTTTGTTCTGATTTCTTACTAGGAGTGTATCATATAACTTTTTTGCATTTAAAAGCATTCTCCAGAGTCTCCTTGATCCTTTATCTGTTTAAACATTTCTGCAGTTTTTTCTAACCTAAGTAATGTTGGTAGTGTAGCATTATCCATATTCAGGCTTGTGTTTTGGGCCTAGTTGTTTGTTAGTAGAGGCTGTGTGTCTGTGCACATGTTCCAGGCCATCATAGCTTAGCCAAAGCCAGTAAAGACCTTCAGTGAGAGTGAATTGTTTGTGGTCATTGGCTGACTGGGGTTCCCTGGACTATGCCTTGGAGTAAGCACCTCGTTGTTTCTTCCAAGCTTTTTTTAAAGTTGTTTCAGGTTTCAACTTTCTTACTGAAGAAGTTAACTTGTGAGTGTTTTTGACATTTTACAGTGAGCTAATCGGAGGAAGTCAGAGGAAGGGCTCTGAGCTAACTAATCTGTGATATATAACATTAAGTATCCTGTTTTTTGCTTTTTTCTGAGGTATTTATACCAGTTTTTATTGTCTGTATATACTTTGCTAGCTAGTGAGGTATTAACTAGGACTTTCTACAATTGTTAAACATCTGGTTGGATTTGTTTGTATAGATTTCCTGCTAGGAGTGTATCATATAACTTGTTTGCATTTAAAAGGATTCTCCAGAGTCTCCTTGATCCTTTATCTGTTTAAACATTTCTGCAGTTTTTTCAACCTAAGTAGTGTTGGTAGTGTAGCATTGTCCATATTCAGGCTTGTGTTTTGGGCCTAGTGGTTTGTTAGTAGAGGCTGTGTGTCTGAGCACATGTTCCAGGCCATCATATCTTAGCCAACCCCAGTCAGCCAATGACCACAAACAATTCACTCTCATTGATAGTCTATACTGGCTTTGGCTAAGATATGATGGCCTGGAACATGTGCTCAGACACACAGCCTGCATTTTTTTCCACCTAAGTAGTGTTGGTAGTATAGCATTGTCCATATTCAGGCTTGTGTTTTGGGCCTAGTTGTTTGTTAGTAGAGGCTGTGTGTCTGAGGACATGTTCTAGCCATCATAGCTTAGCCAAAGCCAGTATAGCATTTCAGTGAGAGTGAACTTTTTGTGGTCATTGGCTGACTGGGGTTGACTGGACTACGCCTTGGAGTAAGCACCTCATTGGTTCTGTCAAGCTTTTTTTAAAGTTGTTTCAGGTTTCAACTTTCTTACTTAAGAGTTAACTTGTGAGTGTTTCACCCATTTCACACTGAGCTAAATGGAGGAAGTTGGGGGGAAGGGCTCTGAGCTAACTGACTTGTGATATGTAACATTAAGTATCTTGTTTTTTTGCTTATTTCTGAGTTTATAGCACTTTTATTGTCTGCATATAGTTTGCTAGCTAGTTTTACTGTATGTGAGGTATTAACTAAAATTTTCTACAATTGTTAAGCATCTGATTGGGTTTGTTTTTCTGATTTCCTGCTAGGAGTGTATCATATAACTTGTTTGCATTTAAAAGCATTCTCTTGAGTCTTTTTTATCCTTTATCTGTTTAAACATTTCTGCAGATTTTTCTACCTAAATAGTGTAGCATTGTCCATATTCAGGCTTGTGTTTTTGGCCTAGTTGTTTGTTAGTACAGGCTGTGTGTCTCAGCACATGTTCCAGAACATCAAAGCTTAGCCAACGCCAGTAAAGCATTTCAGTGAGAATAAGTTGTTTGTGGTCCTTGGCTGACTGAGTTTGCCTGGACTACGCCTTGGAGTAAGCACGTCATTGGTTCTTTCAAGTTTTTTTAAAGCTGTTTCAGGTTTCAACTTAATTACTTAAGAAGTTAACTTGAGTGTTTCTGCCATTTCACACTGAGCTAATCGGAGAAAGTCGAAGGAAGGGCTCTTAGCTAACTAATCTGTGATATATAACATTAAGTATCCTGTTTTTTGCATATTTCTGACTTATTTATAGCACTGCTATTGTTTGCATATACTTTGCTAGGTAGTTTCACTGTGTATGAGGTATTATCTGGAATTTTCTACAATTGTTAAGCATCTGGTTGGGTTTGTTTGTTCTGATTTCCTGCTAGGAGTGTATCATATAACTTGTTTGCATTTAAAAGCATTCTCTATAGTCTCCTTGATCCTTTATCTGTTTAAACATTTCTGAAGTTTTTTTCTACCTAAGTAGTGTTGGTAGTGTAGCATTGTCCATATTCAGGCTTGTGTTTTGGGCCTAGTTGTTTGTTAATAGAGGCTGTGTGTCTGAGCACATGTTCCAGGCCATCATAGCCTAGCCAAAGCCAGTATAGCATTTCAGTGAGAGTGAATTGTTTGTGGTCATTGGCTGACTGGGGTTGCCTGGACTACACCTTGGAGTAAGCACCTCATTGGTTCTTTCAAGCTTTTTTAAAGTTGTTTCAGGCTTCAACTTTACTACTTAAGAAGTTAACTTGTGAGTGTTTCTGCCATTTCACACTGAGTTAATCAGAGGAAGTCAAAGGAAGGGCTCTGAGCTAACTAATCTGTGATATATAACATTAAGTATCCTGTTTTTTTGCTTATTTCTGGTTATTTATAGTGCTTTTATTCCTGCATATACTTTGCTAGCTGGTTTCACTGTGTGTGAGGTATTAACTAGAATTTACTGCAATTGTTAAGCATCTGGTGGGATTTGTTTGTTCTGATTTCCTCCTATAAGTGTATCATATAACTTCTTTGCATTTCAAAGCATTTGCTTGAGTCTTTTTGATACTTTATCTGTTTAAACATTTCTGCAGTTTTTTCTACCTAAGTAGTGTAGTATTGTCGATATTCAGGCTTGTGTTTTCGGCCTAGTTGTTTGTTAGTACAGGGTGTGTGACTCAGCACATGTTTCAGGACATCTAAGCTTAGCCAAAGCCAGTATAGCCTTTCAGTGAGAATGAATTGTTTGTCGTCCTTGGCTGACTGGGGCTGCCTGGACTACACCTTGGAGTAAGCACCTCCTTGGTTCTTTCAAGCTTTTTTTAAAGTTGTTTCAGGTTTCAACTTTTTTACTTAAGAGTTAACTTGTAAGTGTTTCTGCCATTTCACACTAAGCTAACCGGAGGAAGTTGGGGGAAGGGCTCTGAGCTAACTAATCTGTGATATGTAGCATTATTTATCCTGTTTTTGCTTTTTTCTGAGATTCTTATAGCACTTTTATTGTCTGCATATACTTTGCTAACTAGTTTCACTATGTCTGAAGTATTATCTAGAATTCTCTACAATTGTTAAGCATATGGTTGGGTTTGCTTGTTCTGATTTCCTGCTAGGAGTGTATTATATACCTTGTTTGCATTTAGAAGCATTCTCTACAGTCTCCTTGTTCCTTTATCTGTTTAAATCTTTCTGCATTTTTTTCCACCTAAGTAGTGTTGGTAGTATAGCATTGTCCATATTCAGGCTTGTGTTTTGGGCCTAGTTGTTTGTTAGTAGAAGCTGTGTGTCTGAGGACATGTTCTAGGCCATCATAGCTTAGCCAAAGCCAGTATAGCATTTCAGTGAGAGTTAACTTTTTGTTGTCATTGGCTGACTGGGGTTGACTGGACTACACCTTGGAGTAAGCACCTCATTGGTTCTGTCAAGCTTTTTTTAAAGTTGTTTCAGGTTTCAAGTTTCTTACTTAAGAGTTAACTTGTGAGTGTTTCTGCCGTTTCACACTGAGCTAAACGGAGGAAGTTGTGGGGGGGGAAGGGCTCTGAGCTAACTAACTTGTGATGTGTAGCATTAAGTATCGTGTTTTTTTGCTTATTTCTGAGTTTATAGCACTTTTATTGTCTGCATATAGTTTGCTAGCTAGTTTTACTGTATGTGAGGTATTAACTAAAATTTTCTACAATTGTTAAGCGTCTGATTGGGTTTGTTTTTCTAATTTCCTGCTAGGAGTGTATCATATAACTTGTTTGCATTTAAAAGCATTCTCTTGAGTCTTTTTGATCCTTTATCTGTTTAAACATTTCTGCAGTTTTTTTCTACCTAAGTAGTGTTCGTAGTGTAGCATTGTCCATATTCAGGCTTGTGTTTTTGGCCTAGTTGTTTGTTAGTACAGGCTGTGTGTCTCAGCACATGTTCCAGGACATCAAAGCTTAGCCAAAGCCAGTAAAGCATTTCAGTGAGAATGAATTGTTTGTGGTCCTTGGCTGACTGAGTTTGCATGGACTACGCCTTGGAGTAAGCACCTCATTGGTTCTTTCAAGCTTTTTTAAAGTTGTTTCAGGTTTCAACTTAGTTACTTAAGAAGTTAACTTGTGAGTGTTTCTGCCATTTCACACTGAGCTAATTGGAGAAAGTCGAAGGAAGGGCTCTTAGCTAACTAATCTGTGATATATAACATTAAGTATCCTGTTTTTGCATATTTCTGACTTCTTTATAGCACTGCTATTGTTTTCATATACTTTGCTAGCTAGTTTCACTGTGTATAAGGTATTATCTGGAATTTTCTACAATTGTTAAGCATGTGGTTGGGTTTGTTTGTTCTGATTTCCTGCTAGGAGTGTATCATATAACTTGTTTGCATTTAAAAGCATTCTCTATAGTCTCCTTGAGCCTTTATCTGTTTAAACATTTCTGATTTTTTTTTTCTACATACATAGTGTTGGTAGTGTAGCATTGTCCATATTCAGGGTTGTGGTTTGGGCCTAGCTGTTTGTTAGTACAGGCTGTGTGTTTGAGCACATGTTCCAGGCCATCATAGCCTAGCCAAAGCCAGTATAGCATTTCAGTGAGAGTGAATTGTTTGTGGTCACTGGCTGACTGGGGTTGCCTGGACTACACCTTGGAGTAAGCACCTCATTGGTTCTTTCATGCTTTTTTTAAAGTTGTTTCAGGTTTCAACTTTACTACTTAAGAAGTTAACTTGTGAGTGTTTCTGTCATTTCACACTGAGTTAATCAGAGGAAGTCAAAGGTAGGGCTCTGAGCTAACTAATCTGTGAGATATAACATTAAGTATCCTGTTTTTTGCTTATTTCTGAGTTATTTATAGCGCTTTTATTCCTGCATATACTTTGCTAGCTGGTTTCTCTGTGTGTGAGGTATTAACTAGAATTTACTACAATTGTTAAGCATCTGGTTGGGTTTGTTTGTTCTGATTTCCAGCTAGGAGTGTATCATATAACTTGTTTGCATTTAAAAACATTCTCTAGAGTCTCCTTGATCGTTTATTTGTTTATACATTTCTGCATTTTTTTTCTAGTACTGTTGGTAGTGTGGCATTGTCCAAATTCAGGCTTGTGTTTAGAGCCTAGTTCTTTGTTAGTAGAGGCTGTGTGTCTGAGCACATGTTCCAGGCCATCATAGCTTAGCCAAAGCCAGTAAAGCCTTTCAGTGAGAGTGAATTGTTTGGGGTGATTGGCTGACTGGGGTTGCCTGGAGTACGCCTTAGAGTAAGCACCTTATTGGTTCTTTCCAGCTTTTTTTAAAGTTGTTTCAGGTTTCAACTTTGTTACTTAAGAAGTTAACTTGTGAGTGTTTCTGCCATTTCACACTGAACTAATCGGAGGAAGTTGGAGGAAGGGCTCTGAGATAACTAGTCAGTGATATATAACATTAAGTATCCTGTTTTTTGCTTATTTCTGAGTTATTTTTAGCACTATTATTGTCTGTATATACTTTGCTAGTTAGTTTCACTGTCTGTGAGGTATTAACTAGAATTTACTACAATTGTTAAGCGTCTGGTTGGGTTTGTTTGTTCTGATTTCCTGCTAGGCGTGTATCATATCGTCTAAGGCCAGCTTCGAGAGAAAAATTGCACAGGACACTAAGGATAATCACAAGGCTTTCTTTAGTTATGTTAGGAACCTGGGTGGGAATTCCCAGATATGCTCAGAATTAGTCCAAAATGACAAAAAATACACCGAACCCACAGACATTGCCAACATCCTAGCTGACAGGTTCAGCGCAAACTTCTAACTTCTTTGCATTTAAAAACATTCTCTAGAGTCTCGTTGATCTTTTATCTGTTTAAACATTTCTGCAGTTATTTTCTACCTAAGTAGTGTTTGTAGTGCAGCATTTTCCATGTTCAGGCTTGTGTTTTGGGCCTAGTTGTTTGTTAGTAGAGGATGTGTGTCTGAGCACATGTTCCTGGCCATCATAGCTTAGCCAAAGCCAGTATAGCATTTCAATCAGAGTGAATTGTTTGTGGTCATTGGCTGACTGGGGTTGCTTGGACTATGCCTTGGAGTAAGCACCTCATTGGTTCTTTCAAGCTTTTTTTAAAGTTGTTTCAGGTTTCAACTTTGTTACTTAAGAAGTTAACTTGTGAATGTTTCTGCCATTTCACACTGAGCTAATCAGAGGAAGTCAGAGGAAGGGCTCGGAGCTAACTAATCTGTGATATATAACATTAAGTATCCTGTTTTTTGCTTATTTCTGAGTTATTTATAGCACTTTTATTGTCTACATATACTTTGCTAGTTTGTTTCAATGTGTGTGAGGTATTAACTAGAGTTTTTTTACAATTGTTAAGCATCTGGTTGGGTTTACTGCTGAAAGGAAGCTTGCCAATCAATTCACCACAAATCCAGCCAACAGAACACTCCAAATAAAGGAAACAATGCTTCCAGCCAACAGAACACTCCAAATAAAGGAGCCAACAGAACACTCCAAATAAAGGACCAACAGAACACTCCAAATAAAGGACCAACAGAACACTCCAAATATAGGAGCCAACAGAACACTCCAAATAAAGGACCAACAGAACACTCCAAATAAAGGACCAACAGAACACTCCAAATAAAGTTATCTGGTTGGGTTAGTTCTGATTTTTGTTTCCCAGTCTCCCTCCCTGTTGGTATACTGTTTTTATACTTGGAGGCTTTGCAGTTGCCTGCTCCTACTGTAAATTTGATCTGGGACACTCCTCCCAGTCCTGTGTCATTACCTCATTCTACCTAATCCAGGGAGAACATTTGAGAAGGCCAACCCAGTTAGCTTCTGCTCCTCCTTTCCCCTTTCCACTTTACAAAAAAAAAATATTTTAAGCTTTTTCCTGCCTTTCCTGTAAGTCGTTTAGTCCAGATACAGATTTGCTGTATCCAGGATTGTTTGTAAACTTCTGAGTCCCCAAGCTTTTCTGTGTTGGAGGGAAGCCTTCTTGCTTAATTTCATTTTTTAGAACTAGCCAGTTTTCTTGTTTCAGCACTCAAATATATTTCTTTGAGGTCAGCACTTATTCAGAACTCATTGTAAGCACTAAATAAGCTACAAATTACTACATCTCTCAATTTTCCTCACTTGTCTAGAGGAAAATAGTTTTTAGTACTTAATAAATAAGCACCTATCCAGGCATGTCTAAGGGTCAGCTACCGGGGTTTTCTCCTGTCTACCTGATGAATCTGGGCATCTTGGGTCAATGCAGCAATTGCCTCATGTATACAGACAACCCTCTATTCCTACCACCCAACACTACAACCTGTGAGAGATGCACTTATATAGCGAAACTGGAAGCAAAGCTCTCTTCACCCAAGACTGGACTAGACAGTCAAGAGGAGAAGGTAAACACTTGCACCACACCACACTCATCACATAGTCCCTCAAAATCTACACCACCAAAACACACACATAGAAACACAAAACACAAACCTACATTCACGGAGGCTCTCAAAAAAAATCTACCCAAGCAACAGGGACCTCCAAAGCAGAAACGCAAGCAACCTCCACCCCCCAACACAACCCAAATGACACATAGCCCACAAACTCAGTGCACCACTCAACCACAGCCCATAAGGCATAACAACGTACCCAACACTCTAGTCATAGGTGACTCTATAGTCAGGCACACTGATGTTCCACTTACCAGGCTAAACAAAGTTACTGTCAGCTGCTTGTCAGGGGCCAGGATCTGCCACATAATGCATGCACTCAGGTCACTCTACAGCAAGTACAAATATGACTCTGCCATTGTCCATGTTGGTGTGAATGACCTGAGATGTACCTCCCTGGACTACATGAAAACAGACATGAAGGAGCTGTCCAATCTTGTAGCCCAGGCAGGTATGACCATAGCCCTGAGTAGCATCCTGCCATCACCCAGAATGATACCACGGTATAAGGACAAAATGATTGACTTCAACAACTGGCTAAGCTTCTGGTGTCATTCTAAGGGGATCCAGTATCTGTCTGCATGGGATGATATGATCGACAAACCACGATGCTTTGCCAGAGATGGCCTGCACCTGTCGCCCTTGGGATTCCGGATACTGGCTAAGGCTCTTGCCACTCCTATAGTGCCTTTTTTAGGCAAGATTTAAATGACAAATTCACCACCATTACAAGTACAAGCAAGCAAAATCTGAGGGTAATGCTACTTAATGCTAGAATTCTAAACCGCAAAATGCACTTACTCAAGGCACTCCTTAAAATGGAGAACACCGCCATCTGTGCAGTGACAGAGACCTGATTCAAGGTTCCACAGAGCACCCCTGCATTACCAGGCTATAATTCATACCACACCTTTTGGCTACCTAACTGGACCGAAGCACTAAAGGTGGAGGCGTGTCCATATTCATTAAGGATATCCACACCTCCAGGCTAGTTGCTCAGCATAATGCATCCGAGATTATCTAAGTGCAACTAACTCTGGGCAAGACCGCAATCCAAATTGTAGCTTGCTACAGATCCCCCACCATGCCGCAGGATTCCCACTCCTCATTTCTTGATACACTGGAAAATATTAGGGTACAACCTAACGCCCTGATAATGGGCAATTTCAACTACCCCACCATTAACTGGGAAAACTACTCATGTACCAACTCTTGTGCTCAATGTTTTCTGGAATTCATAAATTCCAACGACTTGGATCAACTTATCCACACCCCCACCAGGGGCAGCAATATCCTAGACCTGGTCATTACCAACATGGACAACCAGTGTTCCACACCAGAGGTCAATTCCTCGTTGGTCAGGTCCTACCACAAGCAAATCACCCTAGACATCCACATCCCACCCCCACCCCCCATTAGGGAAACCACTGTAAAAAAAATTCTCCAAAGCCAACTTCACGCTTCTTAAGACAGAAGTGGCAAACTTCACAACACCCATGCTGACAGACAATAGAGGTACGACTGCTGAATCCTATACAATTGCAGTTTATAAGCACTTACACGAGTGCATGGATCGAGCAATTCCTAACAGAACCAAGATGCTATCCTCCAAAAAAAGGAAGCCAATCTGGTGGTCCCCTGCCATAAACAAACTCTACAACAGAAGAAAGAAATTGTGGCAAAAAAGAGTAAAATCCCATGATTGAAGGAACTCCATGGTCAGCCTCAGTAAGAAGCTGAGATCCCTCATAAAAAACTCCAAAGCTAGTTACAAAAACAAAATCACCACTGATTCTAAAGACAACCACAAAGCATCAAGAATCTCAATGGCAACACTCAGATCTGCTCTGAATTACAGCACAATGGTACTAAATATACAGAACCAACTGATATTGCCAACATCCTGGCAGATAGGTTCAGTGCTAACTTTACCCCTCTCTCATCCCTTAAAGGGACCATCTCTATACCGGAAGAATGCAAAGTTCCTGTAATCACGGCTGCACAGGTAAAAAACACACTCTCCAAAGCCAAGAACACAGCATCCATGGGACCTGACAACATCCCAGGCTGTGTTCTACATGAACTACAGAATGAACTGGCACCCCACCTAAGTACCATGTACAATCATAGCCTCACCTCAGGCTTTGTGCCCACTGAATGGCGCACAGCAACAGTTATCCCACTCCACAAAGGGAGAGCCACCACGGACTCCAGGAACTACCGCCCCATTAGCCTGATAAGCCTGGTCTGCAAGGCTATGGAATGTATGATCATGGAACTTATAAACAATGACACTGGTAATCTCCAAACTCTGGACCCTACCCAGTTCAGGTTTGTAAAAGGCAGATCATGTCCCCTAAACCTGATAGACTTCTTTGAAGTGGTCACCAAAGCCGTAGGTGAGGGTAAGGTGGTTTACATAGTCTATCTAGATCTTGCCAAGGCTTTTGACACCATCCCCCACTCTGGAATTATAGATAAACTCACTAAACTAGGTATAAATCGCTATGTCACAAGATATGTTGCCAAATGGCTCACTGACAGAATCCACACTGTGAAAGTAGCAGACTCTAAATCTAACTTCAGACCAGTGACAAGTGGAGTACCACAGGGTTCAGTCCTAGGTCCTCTCCTGTTTGGTATCGACTTCTCTGAAGTGCAGGCTAACACAGAAAGTCTTTGGCTAATGAAGTTTGCAGATGACTGTAAACTAGGAGCCATAATCGAAACTCCTAAAGATGTGGACAGCCTACAAAAGGGTCTCACTGAGACAGATGCCTGGTGTCAAAGCCATGGCCTCATGCTCAATGCCAAAAAGTGCATTGTCATCCTTTTTGGTAAAAACTCTGTACCCATGAACTACCACATAGGCGGTAGTCTACTTAACACTAAAAGTGTGATAAGAGACTTTCGGGCACAGGTGGACAGTAGTCTCTCCTTTGAAAGAAAGGCTCATCCAGACTCTGCTACACTTTGCTGTGAAGGAAAGGTTAGTTTGCTGTTATTTTTTGTATTTCTGTATTGCCTTTCTATATTTTGAATACTGTAGTTTGTTTTCTTTACCTTGTGTTTTGCTTGCATTCTGTTTTAACAGCATATTAAAACTTCAAAAGAGACCACAGCTCTCTCTGTTCTGAGTCAGGCAGAATTTTTTCCCTCCCTCCCAAGTTATCTTGTTAAATACCACTGTCTTTCTAGTTGCCCGCCTCTTATGTTAATCTGACCATATATCTCATTTCTCTCTACTTTCACTGGCTTATGTGAGTAATCACAAAACCATCACTTTTGAAATCCCACCCCTTCAATTATTTAAATTTATTGGCCATCCTACAGTATTTCATAGTACCAAAATACAAAAGTAACCACCCCTTTCAGTCCATCTTGCTGTTTTAAAAATAGTAACTCTCCACTAAACCTTAACTTTTAAACAGGTAAAACTCAAGTTACCTACTTTCATATCTAACTTCTCTAGTGCACACTGCAGAGTGCATTCTTTTCAATCTTACCTTTAAGCATCCCTGTTACTAGCACTTTCTCTAATACCTAAAAAGATCATCTCTACTTGACTCCAAGTAGACTTTTCTCTATCTGTTAAACCTAGCACTTTCTCCTACAGTACTTATTACCTTGATATGGCACTCTTATAGATAGCACCCCAAAAAGGCAAACCCCCATTTCTCGGTCACCCACGTCCCCCGGAATCTCTTTTAAAGTTTTTTGTCTAGTCCTTCTAGCATGTCGAGGATCAGTTGCTAGTGTCCTCTCCTGCTCAGCTGGTGAACCTGGGAATATTGAGGCAATGTTACAATTGCCTCATGTACACAGACAACCCTCTCCTCCTCCCACAAAACACAAATACATGCGAGAGAAGCAACTATACGGCCAAACTGGAGACTGAGCTCTCTCAACATAGGACTGGCAAGACCAGTCAGGAGGAGAAGGTTACCACACACACTATAGACCCAGTCTCACATAGTACCATCACAACCTCAAATCATACACATAAACACACAAAGACATACTCGGCGGCTCTGATCAAAAATCTACCAAAACAGCAGAGGCCACCAAAGCAGACACCCAAACAACCACCACCTCAGAACACAACACCTGCAACACATAGACCTCACAGTCAGAGTGTCAAACAGTCACAGCCCTTAAGGCCAAACACAATGTCAGACACACTAGTCATTGGTGACTCCATAGTCAGACACACTGACGTCCCGCTCACCAGACTGAGTAAGGAGAAGGTCACAGTAAGCTGCCTGTCGGCGCTAGAATCCGCCACATAACGCAAGCACTCAGGTCTCTCAACAGCAGGTACTCAGTCATTGTCCACGCTGGTGTAAACGACCTGAGACATACCTCCTTGGACTACATGAAAAGAGACATTGAGGAGCTCTCTGATTATGTAGCCCAGGCAGGTATGACCCTGACCTTGAGCAGTATCCTACCTTCACCAAGAATGATGCCACAATACAGAGATAAGATGATCAGCTTTAACAATTGGCTTAAACTCTGGTGTCATTCAAAGGGGATCCAATGTCTGTCTGCCTGGGATGACATGCTGGACAAGCCACGCTGTCTTAAGGGACGGCTTGCACCTGTCACCCTGGGATTCGGATATTGGCAAAGGCTCTTGCCACCCCATAGTGCCTTTTTAGGCAAGGCTCAAATTCTAAACCTACCACTCTAGAACACAAAAAGGAAAAAACTAAGGGTAATGCTGCTCAATGCCAGAAGTCTAAATCTCAAAATGCACGCACTCGAGGCCCTTCTCAGTATGGAGAACATCGATGTCTGTGCAGTGACAGAAACCTGGTTCAAGGCTCCTGAGAGCACCCCAGCACTATCAGGTTTTACCTCTTATCATGCCCGCCCCAAAATCCGGACAATACCAAGAAAGGAGGGGGTATCCATATTCATCAAAGACACCCACACCTCAAGACTGGTGGCAACGCACGATGCATCGGAGACCATCCAGGTGCAATTAACCATAGGCAAGACTGCTCTGCAAATTGTAGCATGTTACAGGCCACCCTCACAAACTCAGGAACCTCACATGGCCTTCCTGAAAACACTAGAGGGGATAAATGTATCACCAAACACCATCATACTAGGTGACTTCAATTACCCTAATATAGACTGGGAACACTACTCAAGCCCAAACACCCTAGCCCAAAAGTTCCTGGAATTCATAAACTCAAATGCCATGGAACAACTAGTCACCATCCCCACAAGAGGAGAAAACATACTTGATCTCATCATCACGAACATGGGAGCACAATGTTCAACACCGGAAGTATACCCCTCACTGGTGAGATCAGATCACAAACTAATCTCGCTGGAGGTCCTCATCCCACCCCCACCTGAAATAAAAAGACCACAGTAAAGAACTTCGAAGCCGACTTCACACTTCTAAAGACTAGTGTGGTCTCCTTTAAGGCCCCGAGCGGCAGAAAACAGTACTCAAGCCGCTGAATCACTTACAAATGCCTTCTACCAGCACCTGCAGGACTGCATGGATAAGGCAATCCCAAGCAAAACAAAGACTCTTTGTACCAAAGGCAAGCGTCCAGTCTGGTGGACCCCTGCCATAAACAAACTCTACAACAAAAGGAGGAAGCTACTACAAGATAGAGCAAAATCCTTAAAAGGTAAGACACCCTTGATCACTATAAGTAAAAACTAAGAGCTCTCATAAAATCATCCAAAGCAAATTTTGAGAGAAAAATAGCTAAAGACTCAAAAGACAATCATAAGGCCTTCTTTAGCTATGTTAGAAACCTGGGAGGAAACTCCCAGATATGCTCAGAACTAGTTCAAAATGATGTGAAGATTACTGATCCTACAGACATTGCCAACATACTGGCTGACAGGTTCAGTGCAAACTTCTCCCCCAAAAGGAGAGATATCTATACCAAGCGATTGCAGCCCCCCAAACATCTCCAACGCCCAAGTGAGAACTGCTCTCTCCAAAGCAAAAAACACAGCATCCATGGGACCTGATGGTGTCCCCGGCTGTGTGCTCCACGAACTCAACGAGGAATTAAACCCACAGCTAGGACAGCTGTTTAATCATAGTCTTGCCTCTGGATACGTAGCCAGGGAGTGGCGCACTACAACTGTGGTCCCACTTCACAAAGGCGGTGCCTCCACCGACCCTGGAAATTACCGGCCCATTAGCTTGACAAGCCTTATCTGCAAAGCCATGGAGAGGATCATAATGGACCTCATAAATAAAGACATAGGGAATTTGCAGACTTTGGATCCATCCCAGTTTGGCTTTGTCAAAGGCAGATCATGCCTTCTAAACTTGGATGACTTTTTCGAAACAGTCACCAAAGCCATTGATGAGGGAAAGGCAGTCCATACAGCCTACCTCGATCTGGCGAAGGCCTTCGATACAATACCCCACTCGGGTATCATTGAAAAACTCATCAGCTTAAATGTTAACCCATACATCACAAGATGGGTTGCAAACTGGCTGAGTGACAGAACCCACAGGGTCAGAGTTGCTGGCGCCATGTCAGACTCAAAGCCTGTCACAAGTGGTGTACCACAGGGCTCAGTCCTGGGCCCACTCTTGTTTGGCATCTACTTTTCTGAAGTACAAGCAAATACAGGAGGGTTATGGCTGACAAAGTTTGCAGATGACTGCAAACTGGGCCATAGTAGAAAACACATCTGACACAGATATCCTTCAGAAGGGTCTCACAGAAACGGATAACTGGTGCCAGAGCCATGGCCTAAAGTTAAATGCCAAAAATGCATAGTCATACCCTTCGGGAAAAACAAGGTTACCCCTAGCTACCAAATAGGTGGCAATCCACTGAGCACAGAAGAAGTTATCAGGGACCTGGGGACCCAGGTTGATAGTAGTCTGTCATTCGACACCCATGTAGCTAAAGTAGTTAGGAAGACCTTCTACATTGCCCACCTTATCATGAAGGGATTCTCATCTAGATCAAGGGAGGTCATAGTCTCCCTATACTCATCACTCATCAGACCAATGATTGAGTACAATGCCCCATTCGGAATGTATCTGACCCGACACTTGCAGCAGCTGGAGAGGCCACAAAAGTTCCTCACCAAAAGTATAAAGGGTCTCAAACATCTGTCCTATGCTGCCCGACTGAAAGAACTCCAGCTCTATTCAGTCGCTTACCGCTTGCTCAGAGGTGACCTTTGCCTAACATACAAGGCCATGTCAAACCCAGATTTGATGAATATGCTTCACCTCAAAAAATCTAGATCCGTCAGAGCCACAAGGGCAGGAGACTTAAACCTCGACATGGCTATTAATAGGATGTGCTGGAGGGATAGATTCGTCACCCAAAGACTCCCTATGCTGTGGAATAAAATCCCGGTATATGTGAGGCAGAGCACCTCGCTGGCCTTGTTCAAGAGAAATCTTGACCAATGGATGGGAGATCGCAGATATACCCCAGGGATTACCTCAGTGTCACTGCTCAACAGAGGCACAGCAAAATAATGGGTATAGTTCCCCATACTAAAGGGGTGGCGTAAGCCACAAAACTATGGGCTAGGCTTGTAAATGCCCTCAGGCAGATAGCCTAGTATGAACCTATGAACCTATGAACCTAATCACATCGCCACAGTAGTCAGGGAATCCTTCTACATGGCACACCTCATCACAAAAGGTTTCTCATCCAGGAAAAAAGAGGTCATTGTTCCCCTCTACTCATCACTTATTAGACCCATTATAGAGTACAACGCCCCTTTTGGCATGTACCTCACAAGACATCTACAACAACTGAACAGGCCACAGAAATACCTCACAAAGAGGATTACTGGCCTCAAACAGATGCCCTATGCAGACCGTCTCAAAAAACTCCAGCTTTACTCTGTCGCATATCGCCTACTCAGAGGTGATCTCTGCCTAACACACAAAGCTATGTCAAACCCAGCGCTGTTGGACATGCTCAACTTAAAGAAATCCCAATCCCTCCAAGCTACATGCTCTAGGGACCTAAACCTAGTCACCACAATAAACAGAACATGCTGGAGGGATAGATTCCTGTCCTAGAGACTTCCCATATTCTGGAACAAACTACCTATCTATTTCAAACAAAGTTCCTCATTAGCACTCTTCAAGAAGAATCTTGATGATTGGATGGGAGATAGGAAATTCACCCCGGGGATCACTTCTGTGGCTCTGCTTGACTGGGGCACAGGAAAATAATTTTCTTGGGTGGCAAAAGCCAGGGTACCATTTGGCTAGGCTGTACCTCTGAGAAGTATATGCCGAACAGGAGGGGTCCTAGGATTGAGCCCTGGGGAATGCCACTTGTAACCAGTTTAGAGTTGGATCTAGCTCCCACAACTCTCACCATGTGGGTTCTGTCCATGAGCCAGTTGGCAACCCATCTTGTGACATAGGGGTTTACGTTCAGGCTGGTGAGCTTGTCTATAATACCAAAATGGGGAATGGTGTCGAAAGCCTTTGCGAGGACTAGGTAGGCTGTGTGTACCACCTTTCCCTCATCTATAGCCTTGGTAACTGTCTCAAAGAAGTCCACCAGATTTAGGAGGCATGATCTGGCCTTAATAAAGCCAAACTCCGTAGGGTCCAGTGTTTGGAGGTTCCCAATGTCTCTGTTAATGAGATCCATGATGATGTGCTCCATAGCCTTGCAGACCAAGCTAGTCAGGCTTATAGGGCGATAGTTCCCAGGGTCTGTTGTGGCTCCACCTTTATGGAGCGGAATAACCATTGCTGTGCACCACTCTATGGGTCTTCATTAACATTTTGATCTATAATTCATTTCTGTTACCAACAGTAATCTTAAGATATGCTCTGTTAATACTGTACTTCAATTTGTGGACATACTTTATGAAAAAGTAATACATCAGTGCTTTTGCTGTTTACTAATGTTGCTGTTGAAATGTTTATCATAGAGCTGTTGTAGAGCTTATTGAATTAGTTCTATATTTCAATGATATCTTTAGTGTTCTTTTTAAGTTATTTAACTGGTTTATTCTTACTGTTCACCTGGGGGAAAGCTTTTTCCCCCACTGTTTGTTTATGTTATATAACCACTGTTCTTAGTTTAGCAGAAGGGTATTAGGCCCACTAGGACTTTGAGAAGAGCAATTCCAATGTTTGACTTAGACTCAAATATATCAGTTAAGAGGTATGAAAAAACATGTTTCAACACAACCAGAATTTTGGTGGTTATGTTTCATAAATATAACATTAACATTTATTGCACATTATTTTATTTAAAGACTTTTATTTAATAATTTTTAAATAAAAATTCTCTGTTCTAGTAACAAAAATATTATTTTTATATGTTCACAGGTAAGTACTAGGCTAACTGCCCTTAAGGACTACTTTAAGTCAAGCCAATTTTATTTTCAAAGGTGAAAAATCAAACCATGAATCTTGTGTCTAAGGTAAACACCTTAACCATTATACCAACCCCAACCATATTATACTTATTCTAAAATAACAGTGGGTATTGAAATTGATTGTTGGAATGTTAAAGGGTTCAGATAACTTACAAGAGGAAACTCTTTATGCATTTAGCATTTAAACCCAAAACCCAAATAATAGTATTAGTAGAAACTCGTATGAACGTCACATAATGGAACAGTGTAAATAAAAATGGTTAAATAATAAGATAGCTTCAGGCAGTAGCATCAACAGTGTAGGAATTGCAATCTTAGTTAAAAACAAATTTTCTGGGACAGTTATTGACACTAATTCAAACAAGGAAGGAATATGGTGTTATATAATTACCAAACTACACCTTTTTGGCATACATCTTATTATATGTAACTTAACAGTGTAAGAAACTTCTCTGTGTGGAAGATTTTCAGTCCATATATTTCTAGTTAATCACTGTATATAATCAGATCAGACAATAGTAGTAGAAGTAGCGAACGTAAACTCGTCAAGTCAAAAAGTAATAATAGAAAATATATAATTCTACAGCATTACTAAGTATTCAAAAGTAATCCAAGCAAGGCAAGCAGTCTGTTTCCAGTCGAAAATCCTTTATTAAGTACACAGACAAGCAATCCAAGTAAAACAAAAATAGAGTAATAATTTCCTCACAAGCTTTCTAAATATATATATACTTTTTATCAGGCATGGGAGTGGTTTATTGTGCTGTAAAACAAAGTGTTATTGGTACACATGTTAAATTCACATCCCTTCCCCCATCAGTGTGACATTCGAGCTGGTCCTGCCCTACCTAGTAGCTGTCAATATATAGCCCTAATGTACTTTAATGGTACATCTTATTTAACCAAATTATTAAGCAGATTATTAAGTCTGTGATTTTATATACAAGGCAATATACTACATGGCTGGAAATATATAAACCTTAGTTCATTTTGCGATCAAAAATTATATATAAATATATACATATACATTTTGCATGTAAAAATCAGTTTCTATTTTCATAACCTATTGTTAACAAAGATCGCTTTCGTCCTTCTAGACTTCTTCAGGTCTGTGTACGAGAACCCTAAAAACCTATATAATTGTATAATTAGTTAGTATTGTTATTACCATCATTTTGAATAAAGTTGAAAAAAAAATATATATATATATATATATATATATATATATATGTATGATGATGGAAACAAAATATACACTTAAATTTCAAATGATTTAAAATGGTATTTGAAAACAATTTGTAGAAAAAAAATAAAATAAAATACAATTAGTCATGTAAACAATGTGGCAATTTTCTAAGTTCCAGTGCACTTTTAGTTGAACAGTAGTAGTTTAGTCCAGGCTTTCTAAAAGAGTTTACCTTTAATTGCCACATAAGTTCATGTTTCTCCAGAATATTCGGGATGTCTCCTTCAAGATCACCCATGTCTATGCAATCCAGGATCTGGAACTTAAAACCTGTGTGTCTTTTATGAAGAGAAAGGTGTTTGGCTAGTGCATTATTTTTACATCCAGAGCGGATTTCTGACAGATGACATGAAATCCTTCGCTTGAGTTTATTTACAGTCTTGCCCACATAGAATGCATCACATTCATTGCACTGTGCCCTGTAAATTACTTTTTTAGTGTTACAGTTGCCCCCTGCACTGGTTTTAATGATCTTCTTTAAATAAGGGCAATAAAAACTATCACCTTACTGTATAAATATACAAAATGTACAATTAGTTTCACATCTTTTAGTGCTTTTCTCACATGGTCTAGGTTTAAATTCAACAAAACTTCTAATATTCCTGGACTGATTAACATCTTAGGTGAAGCCCCATCATTTGTTTATAGGAAGGCCAGGAATATTAGAAGTTTTGTTGAATTTAAACCTAGACCATGTGAGAAAAGCACTAAAAGATGTGAAACTAATTGTACATTTTCTATATTTATACAGCAAGGTGATAGTTTTTATTGCCCTTATTTAAAGAAGATCATTAAAACCAGTACAGGGGGTGACTGTAACACTAAAAATGTAATTTACAGGGCACAGTGCAATGAATGTGATGCATTCTAAGTGGGCAAGACTGTAAAGAAACTCAAGCGAAGGATTTCATGTCATCTGTCAGAAATCCGCTCTGGATGTAAAAATAATGCACTAGCCAAACACCTTTCTCTTCATAAAAGACACACAGGTTTTAAGTTCCAGATCCTGGATTGCATAGACATGGGTGATCTTGAAGGAGACATCCCGAATATTCTGGAGAAACATGAACTTATGTGGCAATTAAAGCTAAACTCTTTTAGAAAGCCTGGACTAAACTACTACTGTTCAATTAAAAGTGCACTGGAACTTAGAAAATTGCCACATTGTTTACATGACTAATTGTATTTTATTTTATTTTTTTCTACAAATTGTTTTTAAATACCATTTTAAATCATTTGAAATGTAAGTGTATATTTTGTTTCCGTCATCATATATATATATATATATATATATATATATATATATATATATATATATATTTTTTTTTTTCAACTTTATTCAAAATGATGGTAATAACAATACTAACTAATTATACAATTATATAGGTTTTTAGGGTTCTTGTACACAGACCTGAAGAAGTCTAGAAGGACGAAAGCGATCTTTGTTAACAATAGGTTATGAAAATAAAAACTGATTTTTACATGCAAAATGTATATGTATATATTTATATATAATTTTTGATCGCAAAATGAACTAAGGTTTATATATTTCCAGCCATGTAGTATATTGCCTTGTATATAAAATCACAGACTTAATAATCTACTTAATAATTTGGTTAAATAAGATGTACCATTAAAGTACATTAGGGCTATATATTATTATGACAGCTACTAGGTAGGGCAGGACCAGCTCGAATGTCACACTGATGGGGGAAGGGATGTGAATTTAACATGTGTACCAATAACACTTTGTTTTACAACACAATAAACCACTCCCATGCCTGATAAAAAGTATATATATATTTAAAAAGCTTGTGAGGAAATTATTACTCTATTTTTGTTTTACTTGGATCGCTTGTCTGTGTACTTAATAAAGGATTTTTGACTGGAAACAGACTACCTGCCTTGCTTGTATTACTTTTGAATACTTAGTAATGCTGTAGAATTATATATTTTCTATTATTACTTTTTGACTTGACGAGTTTACGTTCGCTACTTCTACTACTATCGTCTGATCTTATTATATACAGTGATTAACTAGAAATATATGGACTGAAAATCTTCCACACAGAGAAGTTTCTTACACTGTTTTGTTTTTAGACCCACTACACTTTAGTGGGTTGTTTGGAGACTTCGGGGATACAACGGAGATTACTTGTTTTTTATTATATGTAACTTACATGCACCATGCACAAATCAAATCAGATTTTTCTTAGAAATATTGCAATGATTCTCTAAATTCTAAAATCATTATTTTATTCTAACAAGTGACTAAATTGCAGTCATAGTCCCTCACTCTGATATAACTGGCAAAAACAGGTAAAAAATGTCAACACTTCCTTAGCCATTTTATATATCATAGAAAGACATTCACTTTTAGACCTTATCATATTTGCTAACCCTCTAAACAATAATTTTACTTTTTATTCTCCATGTCATAAAACTTGTTTGCAGATTGATTTCTTTCTTACCGCTAATGATTTATTTAACTATATAATTAACATGAATACAGACCCCAGAACTTTACTGGATCACTCCAAAATTAAACTTTGCCTACATTTAAATAATAGGGTTCAGAATAAAGACCCAATGTTGTAGTTGGTATTTAAATAACAGTCTATTGGAATATCATGAAATAAAAAGGAATTGATAAAATTGCTAGCAGATTTTATAAAGAAAACTAAAAAGGTTGACAATAAGTTAGATATACACTGGACCTTGCTTATAACACAAATCAGAGGTAATCTTATCTGTATGTCCTCTTACTATAAGAAAAAAAAAACTATATGAAAATGAGTTTAAAAAAGATGATTAATACTTTATATCTATTACAATTACCAAACCCTTTTTCAAAAATTGAAACTCAATTAAAATTGTTACAGCAGAAGCTACTCATAAACTATACTAAACAACTATTAGCATATTTTATTTTTATTTATTTTATGCATTTTCTTTGTTAAGCAGGTAGTGCCTGACTGGACCAGGGGCCTGTTTTTAGAGGAAACCTGGGGAGAAAAGCTCCACACTGTACAATACAAAACAATACAATACATACAATAGTGATTCATATACAAAGTAGACTGTGCTTTATGTACAAAAACAAAACAAATTCAACAACAATGATAGAAGGTGCAATTTAGCAGAGAAATAATGGAAATACAGCATACAGTCAAATATCATATGTAGGTAACAGTTATGAGCATTGTATGGTTGAAACATGTATATGCAGCTAAGGATAGCTTTAATTCATATGAAAAGAGAACATTAGCCATGCACTCAAAATGGGATCAAACCCTCTCTAAATTTCTTGCCAAAATCCTAAAAATCTATCATTCTCAAAAAAACGTCAAAGAAATGGATTATAATAATATGAAGTTAGCTGAGTATCTGGATATTTTAAATGCTTTCCAAGACAATTTCTTGCATCTGTATAACATTTCTGATCCGGAATATACCAGAGATTTTGAGAATTATCTTAAACATTTTACTTTTCCCACATTAACCAAAGAGCAACAAGACATATTAGGAGCTCCTATCACATTCAAAGAATTACAATACCGCATTAATATGATACAATCTAACAAGGCTCCATGTCCTGATAGGTATACAAGGGAATTTCATAAAACTTTTCAAAACATTTTGTCAGAATTCTCCCACTAGTTTTTGATTTTATCTTAACTAAGGGCACATCAGACCCTTATCTCAATCTTTCTAAAACAATACTCTTCCTGAAATCAAATAAGAAGACAGCTGATATCTCTAGTTATAGCCCCATTTAGCTATTAAAAATTGATATTGAAATATTACATACAAATATGTGCATACAAATATTTCAAGCATGGGCATTAATGTCCTTCTAGCTTGCCAATATACCAAAACACTTGTTCCCATAATAAGTATCCAGGCTGTTCTTAAAAAATATCTAAACTATTACTTGCTTTAATGTAATTTGGCAGTCTGTTCCATGCATCAGCTGCTCCGTCAGAGAACCAATTAGTACACTTCTCATTCCTATAGAATCTCCTACATAAGTTGTCTGATGATTCTCTAGTACTTTTTGTAACCCCAAACATTCCCAGAGGTAGTTGTCACTAAATGCCCCATATAGCTGAATAAGATCTCCTTTTAGATATCTGTAAGAGACACTGTACAAGTTCAGATATTTTAGTCTCTCATAATAACTTACATTTTCACATCCATGGATACCCTTGGTATATTTCCATTGTACTCTTTCCAGTTTACTCATGCTTGTTTTTTTATAGGGTTTCCATATTGTTATTCCATACTCAAGTTTGGGTCTAATAGGTTCATACGTTCATAGGTGTGTACTAGGCTAATGGCCCTGGAGCCTTTACAAGCCTAGCCCTTAAAATTACCCTGGCATTGTGCCACCCAACCTTAGTTCCCAGTGCCTCTGTCAGGTGGAGCCACTGGAGTGATCCCCAGGGTGAATTTTCTATTTCCCATCCACTCATCCAGATTTCTCTTGAAGATGGCCAGTGAGGTGCTCTGCTTGACATGTATGGGAAGTCTATTCCATAGCATGGGCAGTCTCTGGGTTATAAACCTGTCCCATCCAGCATGTTCTGTTGATTGTGGTAATGAGGTTGAGGTCTCTGGAGTGTGTAGTGTGGAGGGATTGGGATTTCTTTAGATGTAGCATTTCTAACAGAGCTGGGTCAGACATGGCTTTGTAAGTCAAGCAGAGATCGCCTCTACGTAGGTGATATGAGACAGGGAATAGTTGGAGTTTTTTGAGTCTGTCCATATAGGACAAGTGTTTAAGGCCTAGGATCCTCTTTGTGAGGTACTTTTATGGCATCTCCAGTTGTTGCAGGTGAATAGTGAGGTCCATGCCAAATGGGGCACTGTACTCGATGATTAGCCTAATGAGGGAAGAGTAGAGGGACCTCTCTCTTCCTGGATGCAAAATTCTTAGTAATGAGATGTGCCACATAGAAAGACTTTCTGACCACAGTGGTAATGTAGTCAAAAGAGAGGTTGCTGTCAACCTGTGTTCCCAGATCTCTTATAATGTCTTCTGTGTTCAGTGGACTACCATTGATGTGGTAATTCATGGGAACTGGGTTTTTCCCAAAGGGGATGATGACACATTTTTTGGCATTGAGTTTAAGGCCATGTTTCTGACACCAGTCATTGGTCTCAGTGAGTCCTTTCTGTAGGATGTCAACATCACTTGGGGAGTTAATAATAGCTCCCAACTTGCAATCATCTGTGAACTTTGTCAGCCAGAGTCCCTTCATGTTGGCTTGGACTTCAGAGAAGTAGATACCAAACAGGAGAGGACTCAGGACTGAACCCTGTGGGAGTCCATTCGTGACTGGTCGGTAGTCTGTCTTGGAGTCAGCTACTTTCACACTGTGGGTTCTATCTGTGAGCCAGTTTGCAACCAACTTAGTGATATAGAGGTTGATGCCTAGCTTAGTGAGTTTTTCTATGATTCCTGAGTGGGGAATGGTATCAAAGGCCTTGTCCAGATCAAGGTAGGCTGTATGAACCACCTTGCCTTCATCCACAGCTCTGGTGACTAACTCAAAGAAGTCGACCAATCTGAGCAGGCATGATCTACCCTTCACAAAACCAAACTGTGTGGGGTCCGGAGTTTGGAGATTCCCTATATCCTTGTTTATTAGGTCCATGATGATGTGTTCCATAGGTTTGCATATCAGACTCGTCAGGCAAATGGTGCGATAGTTCCCAGGGTCTGTAGTCACTCATCCTTTGTGGATATGGATGACTGTAACAGTGCACCATTCGGTAGGTGAGGCTGTTATTGAACAGGGTACACAGGTGAGGTGCCAGTTCACTCTGTAGTTCATGTAGAACACAGCCAGGGATATTGTGAGATCCCATAGAAGTTGTATTCTTGGCCTTGGACAGTGCTGTTTTAACCTGTGCAGCAGTAATACTGGGTGCCTGGCAATCTACTGTTACTGTGATTGGTCATTTGGGGTGGGTAAAGTTGGCACTGCATCTGTTGGCCAGTATATTGTCAATATCATTCGGCTTGGTATAGAAAGTGCCATTGTGCAGTAGCTCAGAGCAAATCTGGGTATTGCTGTGGAGATTCTTTACATGATTATAGAAGGCCTTGTGGTTGTCTTTACTATCTGCTGCAATTCTGTTTTCATAGCTAGCTTTAGAGGATTTGATGAGGGATCTCAACTTTTTGTTGAGGCTGATAAGGGAGTTTTTCCAGTCTTGGGACTTCATCTTATTCTGCATCAGTTTCCTCCTTCTGTTGTAGAGTTTGTTTATGGCAGGGGACCACCAGATTGGCTTCCTTTTTATGGAGGAGAGAGTCTTGGTTCTATTGGGTATGGCAAGATCCATGCATTTGTGTGCGTATTCGTACAGTGCATTGGTGTATGATTCAGCAGTCATGCAACTATTTTCCATTTGCATGGGTGTCGTCAAGTTAGCCACCTCTGTTTTCAGGAGCCCAAAGTTAGCTTTGGAGAAGTTTTTCATGGTGGTTACCTTTGTGGAGGGGGGGATGTGGATTTCCAAGGTGATTAGTTTGTGGTTGGATCTAACCAGGGAGGAGTTGACTATTGGTGTAGAGCAATGGTCACCCATGTTAGTAATGGCCAGGTCAAGGATGTTGCTACCTCTAGTTGGGGTAAGAATGAGCTGATCCGGGGATTGGAAGCAATTAATTCCAAGAAAAGTTGGGCAAGGGTATTGGTACATGAGTAGTTTTCCCAGTTAATGGAGGGGTAGTTGAAGTCACCCAGTAGAGAGTGTTAGGTTGGACCCTAATATTCTCCAGGGTGCTTAGGAATATGGAGTGTGAGTCTTGGGACACGGTTGGGGGCCTATAGCAGGCTACGACCCGAATCGCTGTCTTACCCAATGTTAACTGTACCTGAAGTGTCTCAGATGCATTATATTGGGCTACAAGTCTAGAGGTGAGAGCATCCTTTATGAATATGGAAACACCACTGCCTTTGGAGCTTCGGCCCAAGTTCTGGGACCGAATGGTGTGGGACGAGTTATACCCTGGTAGTGCAGGGGTGCTTTCTGCTGCCTTGAACCAGGTCTTTGTTACATCACAAATGTTGATGTTCTCCATTTTAAAGAGTGCTTCGAGTGAGTGCATTTTGTGATTTAGACTTCTAGCATTGAGCAGCATGACCCTCAGATTGCATTTGTTTGTAGCTGTTATGGTGGTAATTTGGTCTTTGGAACACCACTTAACAAAGGCACTATAGAGGTGGCAAGAGCCTTGGCCAGTATCCAGAAGCCCAGGAGTGACAGATGCAGGCCATCTCTGGCAAATCATCGAGGTTTGTCAATCATGTCATCCCAGGCAGGCAGATACTGGATCCTCTTAGAATGACATCAGAAACTTAGCCAATTGTTGAACTCAATCATTTTCTGCTTGTACTGTGGTATCATTCTGGGTGATGGTAGGATGATGCTCAGGGCTAGGGTTATACCCACCTGAGCTACATAATCCGAGAGTTCCTCCATGTCTCTTTTCATGTAGTGCAGGAAGGTACGTCTCAGGTCATTCACACCAACATGTAAAATGACAGTCATATTTGTACCTGTTGTTGAGGGACCTGACTGCGTGCCTAATGTGGCATATCCTGGTGCCTGACAGGCAGCTGACTGTTACTTTCTACTTATTCAGACTAGTGAGTGTGACATCAGTGTGCCTCACTATCGAGTCACCTATGACTAGTGTGTTGGGCATGATGTTTTTCCTTAGGGGCTTTGGTTGAGTGGCACACTGTTTAGGAGAGTTATGTGTCTCATGATTAGTGTTGTGTTGTGATGGTCGAGTGCATTTCTGCCTTGGAGGTCTCTGTAACTAACAAACAATGATTCCATTGTTTTTGATTTCCTATACTTTATAAATCTTTTAATACAACCTAGAGTTCTATAACTATCATTAACCAATTAGTTGATATGATTAGAAAAACTCACAGCTGAATCAACCCATATACCCAGGTTCTTAAATGAGTAAAGTTTCAATCACTGCGTGCTGTATTAAATATTCACCTTTCAATTTATGCCTAGCAAATATAATATGCTTAGTTTTTGATGTATTTATCAGCATATTATTCTCCTGTACTCAAATGGTCAATTTAGTCAAGTTATTTTGCAGATATGCATTATCTGTAACACGTGCAATGATTTACGCAATTTCAGGTTGTCTGCATATAGACTGTAGAACACCTCAGATGTAAAAGCTAGGTCTGAAAGATACAATCTAAACAAGTAAGAGGCTAGGACAGAGCCTTGTGGGACACCCTGACTGTAACCAAGAATTTTGCCTGTCCAGTTGCTGATGATACTTGCCATGTCCTATTTGTAAGCCATACAGCTATCCATCTTATCAAGAGTGCATCAATACCTAGTTGTACTAATTTATTGACCAGTGTTGTGTATGACCCTGTCAAATGCTAAAGTTACATCTCTATAAATTACATCACAGCACAATTTTTCATGCATAGATGTTATTATATTGTTATAGAACATCATGTTACAGGTGGTAATAGATCTTTTTTCAAAATATGCATGCTGATATATGGTTTCAAGTCCCAACCTATCCAGTTCTGACAATGACATATTCAATATTACCTTCTCCATTATTTTTCCACAACATGAAAGTAGACTTAAGGGTCTATAAGACTCTGGGTTTGTCCTACTCCCCTTTCCCTTAAAAATAGGTTTAATAAGTGCACATCTCCAATCTTGAGGAATCTCCCCATATTTATATGACCTCGTGAATAATAGATATAATAGTACTGTAAGTTCTTACTGAAGTGTTCTCAGATCATTGTTACTAATTCTGTCTCCTCACGGTGCTTTGTTTGGATCCAGTTTGCACAGTTCTTTTTCAATATAATCTAATTTGAATCCAGTATCTGGGGTTACCTGGATGTCACTAGGACAACTTACCACCCCTTTTGTGGAGTCAAACTGTTTTGCATAAGATTTTGTATATATATATATATATATATATATATATATATATATATATATATATATATATATAAAATCTGTTGTGTCTGAGAATAAATTTTAGAATCTGCACACAGTTTATCAATTTGTGTGTCTTTACTCCTTCCACATCCTATGTATCGATAAAAAGGTGTAAAGATAAGTGAAAGCTACCAGCCTAGCTAGATAGAATTTTGCAGATAATTCTATGTCTTTGTAAATATTAATAAAAGCCGTAGGAAAACTGTTTTAAATGTTGAACGGCAAAAATGTAACAACAGTGCACTCTGCTGGAAGTAAACTGATAAGTCAAGCCTTGTATGACTGATCTAAACTCGGAGCCATGGTGTCTGAACCAGCAAATTCTTTCTATTGTTTTGAGACCAGAGTTAATTGCTAGACTTTACATATATAATGTCTTTAATTACTGTGGTTTCCTGACCAAGTGCAAGCTTACTAAGAAATGTAAATGTAGAGTTTGTGTTAGCCTGGAAAATCAGAGAATTGTTAAGAATTATGTAGTCTAAAATGAGTCAGCAGGATGTATTATCAATTTAAAGGACTTTCTCAAAGACAGAGAGAGAGAGAGAGCATTTTGGATTTTGTCTAAAGCTGACAACAACTTACCAGTACTCTGCTTTGCTCTATATGTAGGTTTATTTAGAACTGTGATTGCTCTTAGATATAGATAGAAAATGGTAAGTTTAGTCTAGCTGTTTTCTGTATTGATGTTAGAACTATTGTACTGTATTATTTTAAACATTTTCCTGTGATCTCTGAACTCTTGACTAGCACTGTGTAGTAAGAAGTATTGTCTTGTGTTTTTATTTATTATTAAATATTTTTAAACCTTTCAACTATGGCTGTTTTGTGTAGAGATCATTTAAGCTCTAGAGTACATTGCATGTATATAGTGATACTGGCCAAGCCACTCCAATAGCTTTAGTCCTGGATTGCACTTACTATTTGGATAATAATATTGCACAGTAATAACTGGACACCCTTTGATAAGGGCATTATAGTAGCTGATAGTGGTTGGTGGCAGTGATTACTACCTTATAGCCTGGCAGAATGGGGGCACATCTGGAGAACCTGTGCCAGCCTTCCCCAGGAGTGTCTGTGTGTTTGTATCTAAATCAAATCTTAAAGTGTGTATGTGTCAGCTACTTGGGCAGGGACATGAAGCACTGGTTGGACAGAGAGGGTGCTGGAAGTTTCAGCTTGACCACTAGGCTGAGACCTGTACCCTATAGCTGTGCTAGTCCGGAGTCTTATTGGGGCTCTGGAGAGAAAGGGAGAAGCCATCCCCAGACTGACTGTGATCTCTGTGTGCTCTTAAGGGAAATTGCACTTTACTGTGTGTGTGTATTTGTTATCCTTCCCAATGTAGACTCCTCTCACTGGTGTTAGTGATGAGGATTAAGGCTCCTTGATTACTGGGCCTAGATTTAATTTGGGATGAGTGGGAAGGTGAGTGTGAATCTCACAAGGATTCTGTTGTGGCATATGTCATAAACCTCAGGACAAGGCTGAGAGAACTCATGGGCTTGGCCCAAGAGAACCTATCAGAAGTCCAACAGCAGAAAAAGGTCTGGTATGACAGGAATGCTCGAGCTAGAGAGTATGCCGTAGGGCAGCAGGTAATGGTTCTCATTCCTGTCAGACACAACAAGCTGCAAGCAGCATGGGAGGGTCCCTACAAGGTGGTAAGAAAGGTAAGTGATGTTGACTACATGATAGAACTGCTAGACAGGAGGCAGGAGCACAAATTGTACCATATTAACATGATAAAACCTTACCATGATAGGGAGGCCCTTGTGCTGAATATTGGCAGTGGATTGCAGGAGGAGTCAGAGGGAGATCTGATGACTGATCTCCTCAGTGATGCTTGGACTGGCACATCAGTGGAAGGGGTAGCAATGTCCTAGCAGCTATCTCCTACCCAGGTTCAAGAAATCTGAGCAGTGTTACAGGGGTTTAGGGACATCTTCACTGGGAAACCAGGGTGCACTCACCTAGTGCAGCATCAGTTGGATACAGGATCTCAAAGGCCTATTATGCAGGCCCCTTATAGGGTGCCTGAAAGAGTCAAACAGACTCTGAGGGAGGAGATACATGAGATGTTGGAACTAGGGGTAATTCAAGAGTCCAACAGTCCCTGGGCCTCCCCAGTGGTGCTGGTGCCAAAGAAGGATGGCAGCATCAGGTTCTGTGTGGACTACAGGAAATGAAATAGTCATACAGAGTCAGATGCCTAGGACAGATGGTGCCCTAAAGCAGCTGGGTGGGGCTAAGTATCTTACCACCATTTATCTTACCAAGGGTTACTGGCAGGTGCTATTGACTCCTAGTGCTAGAGAGAGGTCAGCCTTTGTGGCTCCTTTTGACTTGTATGAGTTCACAAAGATGCTATTTGGGATGAAAAATGCCCCAGCGACTTTCCAGAGGCTGGTAGATCATATCCTAGCAGGAGCAGGAGGGTTTGCCCTTGCTTACCTAGATGATATTGCCATCTACAGCCATCCTGGCAGGAGCACCTTCAACATGCCATGGAGGTGATGGGCAGACTACAGAGGGCAGGGTTGACCATTAAGCCCAGCAAATGTCAGGTGAGTATATACAGAGTGGGGAGTGGTAAGATCAGTCCAGAACCTGCCAAAGTGGAAGCCATTCAGGCATGACCTGCACCTGTTACCAAAAAGCAGGTGAGGACATTCTTAGGGACAGCAGGGTACTACAGAAAGCTCGTCCCCAGTTATAGTACCATAGCTGCTCCCCTCACAGATCAGACAAGGAAGAACAGGCCAGATAAGGTAGTGTGGACCACAGAATGTCAGCAGGCATTCCAGAAGCTTAAAGAAGCTTTGGGAGGACCCCCTGTGTTAACCAGTCCAGATTACAGCAAAGAATTTGTGCTGCAGGTGGATGCTTTGTACCATTGGGTGGGGACTGTACTTAGCCAGATTTCTTCAGAGGGAGAAGAGCACCCAGTCATTTATGGCTCCAACCTAGGGAAGAATACTATGAAGCTGTAGAAAAGGAATGCCTAGCCATAGTGTGGGCACTGCAGAAACTTCAGCCTTATCTGTATGGAAGAAAATTCACTGTAGTGACAGATCACAATCCCCTAACATGGTTAAACAGAGCCATCCAGCAAAATGCCAAGTTGCTAAGATGTAGTCTAGGGTTGCAAGCATATGATATGTCAGTGCAGCACAGCAGTGGGAGAAGCAATGCCAGTGCAGATGGGCTCTCAAGACAGGGAATGGGGTAAGGTATATTCAGATAGACCTAACCCTTTCAAGTAACATTTCTCAAGGGACACTTGAAAAACCAGCTTGAGTTCTTGGGGGGGGGTGAAGATATGTGAAGGCTGCCAGCCTTGCTAGATAGAAGTTTGTACTTAATTCTATGTCTTGGTAAATATTAATAAAAGCCATAGGAAAACTGTATTAAATGTTGAACGTGAACAATGTAACAACAGTGCACTCTGCTGGAAGAAAGCTGATAAGTCAAGCCTTGTATTACTGTTTGATCTCAAACTCGGAGCCATGGTGTCTGAACCAGCAGATTCTTTCTATTGTTTTGAGACCAGAGTTAATTGCTACATTTTACATATATAATTTCTTTAATTACTGTGGTTTCCTGACCAAGTACAAGCTTACTAAGAAATGTAAATGTAAAGTTTCTGTTAGCCTGGGAAACCAGAGAATTGTTAAGAATGATGTAATCTAAAATGAGTCAGCAGGCTGTATTATCAATTTAAATGACTTTCTCAGAGACAGAGAGAAAGCATTTTGGATTTTGTCTAAAGCTGACAACAACTCACCAGTACTCTGCTTTGCTCTATATGTACGTTTATTTGGAACTGAGATTGCTCTTAGATATTTTTTTTATTTTTATTTATTTATTTAACATTTGTTTACTGGGAAAGTCCGACTTGGAACAAAGCCAATTTTCAGCGGAGGTGTGGGGCGAAACACTCCAGATGCATGTCTTTGTGACATGGGAGGAAACCAGAGCACCTGTAGGAAACCCAGACGAATGCAAGGAGGACATGCAGACTCCACACTGAAGGCACTCCAACCGAGAATCGAACCAGAGAACTTCTTGCTGTGAGGTGACAACACTACTGTTGTACCACTGCACCGTCCATATATAGTTAGAAATAGAGTAAGTTTAGTCTAGTTGTTTTCTGTATTGATGTCAGAACTATTCTAATGTATTTTCGTGTGATCTCTGAACTCTTGACTAGCACTGTGTAGTAAGAAGTATTGTCTTGTGTTTTTATTATTTATTATTAAATATTGTTAAACCTTTCAACTGTGGCTGGTTTGTGTAGAGATAATTTAAACTCTAGAGTACATTACATGTGTATAGATACTGGCCAAGCCACTCCAATAGCTTTAGCCCTGGGTCACACTTACTATTTGGATAATAATATTGCACAGTAATAATTGGACACCCTTTGGTAAGAGCCTTATAGTAGCTGATATTAGTGGTTGGTGGCAGTGATTACTACCTTATAGCCTGGCAGAATGGGGGCACAGCTGGAGAACCTGTGCCAGCATTCCCCAGAAGTGTCTGTGTGTTTGTATCTAAATCAAATCTTAAAGTGTGTGTGTGTCAGCTACTTGGGCAGGGACATGAAACCCTGGTTGGACAGAGAGGGTGCTGGAGATTTTAGCTTGACAACTAGGCTGAAACCTGTATCCTATAGTTGTGGCAGTGGGGAGTTTTACATGGGATTTGGAGAGAAAGGGAGAAACCAGCCTTAGACTGTTTGTGATCTCTGTGTGCTCCTAAGGCTAATTGTACTTTACTGTGCATATATTTGTTATCCTTCCCAATGTGGACACCCCTCACTGGTGTTAGTGGTGGGGATTGAGGGTCCTTGATTACCGGGCCAGTGCACAGGCATTGCAAAATGTTTCCTATTATGCTCAATATATTTATATAAATTTTCTTCAAATTTGTCTTGATCTTGTCTCACACTATGCTTAATCTGCTTGTCCAGCTTGTTTACTTCAGTTTTTAAAGTTGTTGTTTGACTTCTCTTCCATTTCTTTAAATATTTTGTCTCTCACCTTAATCAGATATCTTGTTCTTATGGAAATATACCCGCTTGATGTTGTATGCCTAGATCCTGATGTTAAACATTTTTTAGATTTTTTTGTACTCAAACAATTTATCTTTCAAAGCTTTCCACATTCCATCTGCAGTTTTTCTACTGAACACCTCACTCCAGTTAGTTTTACATAGTGAATGTTTTGCTTCCATATAATCTGTAATTAACCTTCTGTGCATTGGCTTAGATTTCAGTTTGGAAGAATTATCTAGAAAGAAATTAACCTTTATAACCCCATGGTCACTTTACATCAATGGTGGTAAAACTTGGCATGAAGTTACAGTAATTTCTTTGGAAATACAAACAATGTCTAGTATATTCCATCCCCTGGTAGTTTGTTTTTTACAATCTGTAGCAATTGTTGCTCCTGAATATATGCTGTGAATAATTTCCTTACTAACACTGTAGAATCAATATTTATTCCAGTCTGTTTCTGATAAATTTAAGTCCCCATCTAATATTATTCTTCCCTCCTGTATTTCATGCAAGAAATGTATTAATTCATCTAGGTCATCTGCACTTGACTTTGATGGTCTATACAGGCCAACAATTGTTATATGTTCCAGGGTTGTCTTTACTGTCACAGTTACACAGTCTATAGTGTTGGTGTTATTGTGGAACATGTAATAATCACAGGTGTCATAGCTATCTTTAATCCCTATCATAACACCTCCACCTGATTTTTTTATTAGAACGTCTGTTACAGTAAAAACATTTATACCCTGACAGAACTGGTTTCCAGTCATTGTTCTTTAACCATGTTTTGCAAACAATAACATCAAGCTTGTGGGAACATAACAAATTTTCCAATAAAAAAAACTTTATTATTAATGTTCCTAGCATTAACAACAATCAGAGAGACATCAAATGTTGCTATCTCTAGGCTGTTAAATTTTCGACATGGCAAAAATCCTGCCTAGTGTTTATCAAATATTGCATAATATTTGCTGCAAAAATTCTCTTCTCTGATCTAGACAAATGCACACCATCCTGTCTGAACACATGTGTGCCCAAAACAAGGCTTGGATGCTCTACAAATTTCCATTTTTTAAAACAGGACATTTTTCCATGTAGGTATTTACCCAAAAAATCTTTTCATTCACAGTGACCTCACTATTCTTTCTATAGGTGATTTGTGAAAAATATGTCCTAACCAGTACAAGCAATACTAAGAGGGCTGTCAGTTCCCTACTAACAGTCAGAGACTCCCTGCGGATGACATAATTTGTACCAACATGAATAAAAACAGAGCCATACTTCCTTACATTAAGGCATTCTAAGGATTGTCTCACATCGTCTATTTTCGTTCCTGGCAAGCATAACACTATTCGATGTTCATTATCATCTCTACAAATATATGTATCAGTTCCTCTAATAATTTAATCTCCAATTGCAAGAATATCTTTGCTGGCCAGCTCTGAATAATCTTCAGCTTCTTATACAGTAATATCTGCTCTATCAATTGCTATGAAGGATAGATCTTCATTGCTATTAGTCTTATTAATCCTACTGTTTTCATTGTGCATTAAATTCTCATCCAGATGGTGTTGTAAATCCACAGCTTGAGTCAAGTAGTCAACATCTGTCTTTCTCCTTTTTTTTCTTACAGTAATGTTCTTCAATCTTTCCATGTTCAATTTTGATTTCTTCCTTTTCACCTGCCCTGTCCCACTTTTTTCTACCTTCTCCATTGGAAAGATGATGCCTTTTTCTGTAGACTCAAGGTTTTCTAACAGAAAAATATCATAATTTCCTGTAACCTGTGTGTTATATAACAAAGCAGAGTATTATCTTTCCTTTACAGTCATTAATCAATTTCTTTTTCTTCTTTGTTATTTGTTGTGAACTTCTTCCTTTCATTCTTTTTTTTGTTTCCTTCTAAACAAACTGGATGTTCAGATTGCTGAAAACTTGCATCCAGAATTCCAGAGTTGTCAGCAACATCATCTTGTTTCATAGTGGTTGAATGATCTTTGCAGAAAATAGATGTATCATTTCCTAAATGTGTTCTATTTGTTCTATGCCTAACTATTTAGTTCATTAGTCCAGTCATTAATATATGAAACAACAGTTCTCCAGCCATGCCAATTGCACAAATGTGATCATCATCATTAAGTCTAGATTTATTTCTAACAATGGTAAGCAAACTATCCAACTTTTGACACGAGGAACACAGATCACCAGTGTTATCAGCTGTTACCATTAAATATTTACATCTATATTAGCTAATAGACTAAAAGCCTTTTTGCAAAACACTATACCCCCCCCAGTCAGAAATCATCAAATATAGACAAACCACTGATCAAACTTTAACTCTCTATCCCTTCAGCAACTAGTTCTAACAAATAACACTTCTCAATTTGCCTTCTCAATAGAGTCCTCTAAAGCATTTGGTACGGTTAATATTCAATTTCTTTTTACAGTATTTGATAAATTTAAATTTCCTGAGTTATACATAAAGCATTTAAAAGCAAAATATCACAACCCAGCTACTCAACTACAAATGAATAATGTTCCAGCTTATTTATATACTGAATGGAGTTATACAAGGATGACTGCTTTCTCTATATTTGTTCAATTTTACATAGAACCTTTTTTTTGCATCTTATACAAAAAACATATCATACCATACCCAAATTGTTAATCACTAAAATCCCACTCATTGCATATGCAGGAGATATAAATATGTATTGAACTAACATCTATTCTGACCTCCATAACATTTTGGCCACAATTAAATTATATTCATATAAAGCTAATGACCAAATAAATCTTGACAACTCTGTCATTTTCCATTCAAATATAATCACAGTGCCATTAATTTTGACAAATTAGAAGGAATACAAATTAAATACTCACTTAACTACCTAGGACTCACTTTTAATAGTGATCACTCAAGTAATAAGACAAACAATATATTTAAATGTTGGTCCAATATTCAGTCCGATATACTAAGGTGGTCATACATGAAATTTTCTTTCTTAAGTATTCTATCTCAGATATTCCTCTCAAGTAATTCCAATTAATTTTACTAACAAAACTGAACCTTCTCTTTCAACATTTTTAGGGAGACCAAATAAATATTTTAAACTGACTGCACCAAAAAAACTAGGAGTGTTAGGCCTCCCTAGTTTCCAATTATAGCATTTACTTGCCAGTAACATTAAGTTTTAGAATGCAAGTAATTTAGACCCCACAAATGGCATGTAAATGGACCATCTTATGGAATAAACACGTCAACATATCCCTGTAATACCCACATTTTCCCTTCCTTTAACATTAATAATACTAAATATATAAAATGAACTTCTACAGCCTATCATTTTAAATCCAAGCATACAGTTAAACAATCAAATATCAGTCTCGGACAGTTCTTTTTGCTTAATGAAGCTAAAATATTTGAATTAATTCATGATCCCCCTCTTTCAGCTAAATCAGCTAAGAAAAATGTAGTCTTCCAAAGCGATACTTAACTGTCCTTAATCAAACCATGTATTGTGTCAGTCTAAAATTTACTTATGATAAATCTCATCTGACTAAATTAGATTCCTTACTGTCATTATTAGATACTTTTATTCCAAATAAAGCATTATCTAAATCTTACAAATTAGCCCTACATATGAGGTTCAATACTAACTGTATTTCTTCAATTTGATCTTCTTACAATGTCAACCTTAACTGAAATAACACTGGTAAGCCATAAATCCAAAACTGTCTGAGATACATCCCCATGAAAAAATTGTACTTTAACTACTTTATGATAATAAATAATACCTACCTAACTCCGTCCAAAAAACTGACCATATTTCATAATTATTCACCAATCTGCCCTGATTGTAGGGATGATAATGTAGACATTCGGCATAAATGTAAATTTTGGTCCTGCAAACATTCTCAATCATTATGGACCATCTTCACAAAGAAATTTAAAGCTATCAGTCTGGAAACAGACAATTTTCCTGGAAGTTGGCCTTACTTAATTTACCCTCTAATGCAATACACAAAAAATACTTATTTATCTTAATCACTTGTTTCTCCCTTTTAAAACTATATATTACATGACACTGCCTAGATCTTGAATCCTTAAACTGAGAACAACTTAGTAGAATGTCTTACAAGCACTTTAAAGCATTCACATTTTTACCTAAATATTCTAAACAATCCATACAGGATAATAACATTAATACTATGAAACTACTTTTGAAAATTCTATCATAAACCACATGCTTTTCTGATAAGTAATATTTTATATTTTGCTTTCATTCACATCTATTCCTTTAATTATATCTCTGTTTTTATGCAGTACATTCATACCTCTGTACTCAATAACCCTATTAATTCTTATCTACTCTGTTTTGCAATTTTTTTCTCACTATTCCTTCTTGTTTATGAAATTAAGTCAAGTATTTTAGCATAATGTACATAGTTATATGCATTCTTAGTGCTAGTTGGCTAGATGTTGTAATCCTTTTGGTTGTTATATATAGTGTATACCTTTTTCCTTTAGTGTTTATTCCTGTTATGAAATTTCAAATAAAAAGATATTTGAAAAAAGGTTTCTAAACTACTTAGAGATAGATCTGGAATGCTATATAAAATACTAGAACTGTTAACCATGTTTAAAGCCATCTGATCTCCTTGTTTCATCAATTGTAAATAACTGTATGGGGTCTATATTATATATTCAAAGTTTCAAAACTTCGAACCTCATATGTTCAACAACATATGAACAAAGTTTAAAACTTCGAAAATATAATAAAAAATTTTAAAAAATTACCTGAACACTCTGAGCAGGGGTCAAGCCCCCCTGCACCCCCCACACCTCCTCTACTTAAATATATCAACTCTGAGATTGCACTTCAATGCAGAAAAGGGAAATTTTCCCATTCTGTGCCATACAGAGCCATTGCTTTTAACCTTCAAACTTTTCAAAGTTCAATCCTATGGTGTCAACCATATGACATTTGAACTTTGAAAAGTTTGAATAATTAATAGGGACCCACTGTATGAAGGTAGAAGGAGGAAGAAATACCCTTCAAATTATTCATCCTTTTCTTTTTAATAATAAAAACTGCCCCCTGATAATTTTCTTGGAGCTACAAGTTCATGATGTAACCGCATAACTGCATGAAAGACTAAATGATGCAAAATACCTTACTACTTGCATTTATGTATAACTTCCATATTTGCATTTTAGCTACAACAGGAGATTGCCACATCATAGGATGGCATGCTGCCAACCATGTGTTGCAGGTGGAATACCTTACATTAAAATTATGTGATGATGAAGTATTAAAATCATAGTGTCTTTAAATGGCTTTTCTTCTAAAGAAACAATATACTTTGATTATCCCACTGATCTTAATCCATTTAATGTATTCAATGCAACTAAGTGGGCTTTGATGAACTTTGATGAATTGGCCATGACCATCTCAGTCTCTAGGTTGCCCTTCTTTCTTTCCCCTTACCTAGCCAAAGAAAACTATGCTTTTGCAGTCACTCACACTCCTGCATTTCTTTGCAGTTTCCTTCACTAATCTCCATAATTTTTGACTAGAGTACTAGGCTTACCTTTCAAGTGTCCAGATATTTTTGCCAAATGTCCATGTATTTTCCTCATATTTTTGGACTGTTCCTCATATTTTTTTGTTAGTTTTCTGGCAAATCATAAAACATTGAAGCTACAAAATAATGACAATACTTGGGTTTCAAACTCCATATCCTTCAGAAAATGCATCCTTAAGCAAAACATATTTCTTCTAGCAACTTTCTACTTTTAGCAAAGAAAACAAAGTGGGAAAACTAACTAAAGGTCCACAAAGTAGACAACTTCAGTGCCAAAGACAATTCCCACCAGTGTAACACATGCTAGCAGTAAGCCAATATAAATGTATGGTGGTAATATGTGTCACCATCTGAAAGACTGACATGGCATGGCTGTTGGGCTAGATATACAAGCAATACACAGGGGGAAAGTACCCAAGACATACAGTATATATTGTGTCACTGTGAAATGGAGACGCCCTTGGAATTGTACATACAGGTATGCTTAACATTAACTGGTCCTGTAGTAGGGGATACCGGTGATGTCTGCCTGAACACTTGCAGATCACAAAGGAGGTAGGACTGATGTATTGGGAAACAGCTGCTGTACCTGCACATGCCAGCATAAATGGAATGCCCCATGCATATCTGTGTGTCAGATGCAAGTAGTGTCCATAGCACACATGCACCCAGCTCACGCAAACACCACCCACAGGTACCTCTCTGGCCATATCCCTGCTGTGGGGAATGGGTACAATATGATCCCACCTGTATATGGCAATAGCGGAAGAATGCAGCATGCAGTGCAGGTGTCCCATGCAGGTGTGTCCCTAGCTGTAGGTAGCAACCTGCCAGTATCCACACCATCTGATCCAGACTGATAGAAGGTATTGGCATGAACACCTATCATACCTACCCTGTCACCCCAGGGGAATATACTGTATGGTGGTCTGAGACTGTAGGACTGACAGAATGCAACAGCCTGCCACATCTGGCCTGCAGCAACACATAATGAACCACAGGCCTCTGCCAAAGGCCTGTGTCTCACATGTACTGCCAATGCATGTTATGTCATGGACACCCAAATAACAACATAACACACTCCACATAAGCCATATGCAAGGCCATGTGGACAAACCACAGTAACATATCCACCATGTCCCACTGCATGAACTGTGGACCAACACTAACACACACTTGTGATGGGGTGATACCCTTAGGGAAAGTATCAGAGAACGTATGCATAATGTATGGAAGAGGTTAGAATAACAGAGGGGGGGGTGGAAGCATGGGCGGCATGGAATGTGCAGGGTCCAACACCAAGCTGTGTGCACACACACTATCCCTGGCTACAAACATAAATAGGTGGCTACACACCTGCCCGTACACCACAATAGGTGTAATGTCCTGATCCATGGCCCCTGCCTCTGGGTAACCTGTGCAAATCAGTAAGCTGCGAGGCATTGCCACAGAAAAATAAGGCCATACTGTCATGTCAATGGGTGTATAAGTATGGGATCTTCTACCAGCACTGTATCAAGGTGATGAACTGGATACACAGACCAAGCAGCACGTGTCTGCAGCTCCCCCTCCAGAATGGCATAACTTACCATGAATACATAGGTGTCTGCCCACAATACCGGACACAGCTGCAGTCACCCTTGCCCCAAGACATCACTGTGAGCAAGAATATCCACCTGACAGTACATGAGGACAAAAAAAACATCACAGTGTATAACAATACACATGTCTGAATATCTCTGCTAACAGCAGTACCATGCAGCTGAAGCAGCACAGACACAATCACCTACAGTACACAACATGCCCTGCACAGTGTGTCCCCATATGCCAAATGATCGAGGGATGCCCTGCAGAAACAGTTTGCTACATGCAGGTGTACAACACAAAGGTCTGCACTGGAGTACAAACTACCTGGAATATATCCACACATTCAATACAGAAAGCCATACTGGGCATGCTCACACACTTAGAGAAATGAAGGCAATGTCAGACAACAACATACTGAAAGGTCATACTGGGCATGATCACACACTTAAACAAATGACACCCATGTTTGCAAACAACAGTGGACCATACATATCTGGCATTTGCAGATGTTGGTGCATACACTCCTCAGTATGTACCAGTCATGCCTTGTGCACACAGTAGATAGGAATACAGACACATATCCAAGCACAACACACTATAATAAGCCAAAAGCAGACATACATAGATGTGTGGAAGAGAGTGACTGTGACAAGGAGCCATCCATTATGAGACCTGTCCCAACCAGCAGGCAGTCAAATGGCTACAACCACATGAGGTGTAAATGTCACTCACCATAGACATTAGCCACCGGTATCCATCAGCATTACAGACTATGTGGTGCAAGTGCTAGCTGTGCAACATGACTGTACAAGGAAGTAGTCATCTAGCAGCTGTATACACGTACCTGTGGAATATAATCCTGCATGTGCCCGCATATGGTGTGTCAACCTCTAGATGAATGGGTTATGGCCCATGCACACACACTGCCCTCTCCATATCCTTACTATGACAAGCCTGCTGAGGTCATCCACTTTGAAATACACCCTTGGGAAAAGTGTAGCCCAGTAATCTCTGTGGTGCGACCCATAACTGTGTCCTGCTGTAGCGTGATAAACTAGTTAGGTAAGAGTTCCAATCCCTGACCTGGGAACTGTGTGTGTGTGTGTGTGTGTGTGTGTGTGTGTGTGTGTGTGTGTGTGTGTGTGTGTGTGTGCGTGTGTGTGTGTGTGTGTGTGTGTGTGTGTGTGTGTGTGTGTGTGTGTGTGTGTGTGTGTGTGTGTGTGTGTGTGTGTCTGTGTAGAGAGCAATGCTTTTTAGGCTAGTCATACTCACTACAATTCAACTGCCCTACTTTGGCAAGGCTGCTGATGTCATTCACTGTGAAATACACCTTTTGGAAAGCTGTAGCCCAGTAATCTCCATGGTGCATCCTATAACTGAGTACTGCTGTAGTGTGATAAACTAGCTAGGTAGGCATTCTAATTCCAGACATGGCAACTGTGTGTGTGTGTGTGTGTGTGTGTGTGTGTGTGTGTGTGTGTGTGTCTGTCTGTCTGTGCAGAGAGCAATGCTTTTTAGTCTAGTCACACTCACTACAATTCAACTGCCCTACTTTGGCAAGGCTGCTGATGTCATTCACTGTGAAATACACCTTTCAGAAAGCTGTAGCCCAGTAATCTCTGTGGCTCATCCTATAACTGCGTACTGCTGTAGTGTGATAAACTAGTTAGGTAGGAGTTCTAATCTCAGACATGGCAACTGTGTGTGTGTGTGTGTGTGTGTGTGTGTGTGTGTGTGTGTGTGCGTGTCTCTGCCTGTGCAGAGAGCAATGCTTTTTTAGTCTAGTCACACTCACTACAATTCAACTGCCCTAGGTTGGCAAAGCTGATGATGTCATTCACTGTGAAATACACCTTTTGGAAAGCTGTAGCCCAGTAATCTTTGTAGCGCATCTTATAACTGCGTACTGCTGTAGTGTGATAAACTAGTTAGGTAGGAGTTCTAATCCCAAACATGGCAACTGTGTGTGTGTGTGTGTGTGTGTGTGTGTGTGTGTGTGTGTGTGTGTGTGTGTGTGTGTGTGTGTGTGTATGTGTAGAGAGCAATGCTTTTTAGGCTAGTCATACTCACTACAATTCAACTGCCCTACTTTGGCAAGGCTTCTGATGTCATTGACTTTGAAATACACCTTTTGGAAAGCTGTAGCCCAGTAATCTCCATGGTGCATCCTATAACTGAGTACTGCTGTAGTGTGATAAACTAGCTAAGTAGGCATTCTAATTCCAGACATGGCAACTGTGTGTGTGTGTGTGTGTCTGTGCAGAGAGCAATGCTTTTTAGTCTAGTCATACACACTGCAATTCAACTGCCCTACTTTGGCAAGGCTGCTGATGTCATTCACTGTGAAATACACCTTTCAGAAAGCTGTAGCCCAGTAATCTCTGTGGCGCATCCTATAACTGTGTACTGCTGTAGTGTGATAAACTAGTTAGGTAGGAGTTCTAATCCCAGACATGGAAACTGTGTGTGTGTATGCATGTGTGTGTGTGTGCTTGTGTGTGTGTATGTCTGTCTGTCTGTGTAGAGAGCAATGCTTTTTTAGCCCACTCACACTCACTGCAATTCAACTGCCCTACTTTGGCAAGGCTGCTGATGTCATTCACTGTGAAATACACCTTTCGGAAAGCTGTAACCCAGTAATCTCCATGGTGCATCCTATTACTGCGTACTGCTGTAGTGTGATAAACTAGTTAGGTAGGAGTTCTAATTCCACACATGGTAAGTGTGTGTGTGTGTGTGTGTGTGTGTGTGTGTGTGTGTGTGTGTGTGTGTGTGTGTGTGTGTGTGTGTGTGTGTGTGTGTAGAGAGCAACGCTTTTTAGTCCAGTCACACTCACTACAATTCAACTGCCCTACTTTGGCAAGGCTGCTAATGTCATCCACTGTGAAATACACCTTTCTGAAAGCTGCAGCTCAGTAATCTCCGTGGTGCATCCTATAACTGTGTACTGCTGTAGTGTAATAAACTAGTCAGGTAGGAGTTCTAACCCCAGACATGGCAACTGTGTGTGTATGTGTCTCTGTGTAGAAAGCAATGCTGTTTAGGCTAGCCACACTCACTACAATTCAAATGCCCTACTTTGGAAATCCTGCTGATGTCATTCATTGTGAAATACACCTTTGGGGTAGGAGTGCTCCAGTAATCCCTGTGGTGTGTTCTATGACAGCTTCATGCTGTAGTATCATATAGAACTCTAGTAGGGTTTCTATTCCCACACATGGCAGTTGTGGATGTTTTGTGTGTGTTTCTATGTCTGTGTAGGGAGTAATGCATTTTAGGCTACTCACACTCACTACAATTAAAATGCCCTACTTTGGCAATCCTGCTGATGTCAGTCACTGCGAAATACACCTTTGGGGAAGGAGTACTCCCATAATCTCTGTGGCACATCCTATAACTGCGTAGTGCTATAGTGTAATAAACTAGTTAGCTAGGAGTTCTAATTCCCAACATGACAGGTGTGTGTGTGTGTGTGTGTGTGTGTGTGTGTGTGTGTGTGTGTGTGTGTGTGTGTGTGTGTGTGTGTGTGTCCGTGTGTGTGTCTGTGTGTGTGTCTCTGTAATTTGTATCCTGTGTGGAGGTGGTTGTGAGTGTGTAACAACTGGACTCAATGTGGATTGGGTTTTGCAAATTTCTGATATGGTGACCCTAGTATATATCACAATATCCACCATTCAGGGATAACAGATGTGAAATAGCCAAGAGGCTGGGGTGTAAATCTATAACCCTACATGGGACATCAAGGCCAGCTGAACAAAGTTAGCAACCCTAGTATTAACCAGAGAACACACTCAACCCATGGCTCATACACACACACACTTGCCTAGGCAATAGCCACTATGTTGGTAGTACCCTACATATTGCCTACTGATAGTAACCATGGTGTGATTGCAGTGGACTACAGAGGGCATGGCACCCTGTCCATCAGTCCAGTAGGCATGTACATGCTGACAGTGCACTTTCCCCATGTTCCCCACTGGTCACCTGCAACACCTGTGGTGCCATCAAATGTGACCCACAAATGACATACCATGCCTAAAAAGTATGCCCTGTATGGACAGATGCCACTGACACCAAGGAATACCGGTATCATGCTATCAATGTAGGTGCAGGGTAAACCTGCTGTCCATTAACAGTTCCCACCACATGAGGCCAGGACTGGCACATCTGATTATAACAATCTGTATACACATCATGGGCCAGACACCCCAGGTACAGTTCCACATGTCACTGTGCATGCATGTGGGAGGTGTGCACATCCTAGACACTGTCCATGTCATGGACTAAGGAACACATACATGGCAAGCAATGCACAGCATTGGCCACATGCAATAGCCACCCAGGTGACTAGATGGTGAATACAATACCCACCTGTGTGGGCAAATCTAGAAACTACACCCCTGAGCCACAATGCAGACCATTGTCATGTGGCCTGATGCCAAGGTATACCCATCACCTAGCCTTGTATAGCCGTCTAGCACAGTCGACCACTACACACCCGTGAAGCAATACACCCATGCATGTCAGTACTGGCACCCTGTGTGTTTGTGTGTGTGTTGTATGATGTGTATGATCACATTCACACTCACTACAACCCCTCATTGGCATACTGAAGCATGCTGTCTGATGTCAGACACCTCCACATACCCTTTGCCCATATAACCTCCGTATGACCCCTATGGTGCATGTGATAACTGCACAGTAATGTGTTGTGGCAATCTCACTAGTGATGAGTTGTATTCCTGGCCCTGCCAATTGTGTCAATGTGTGTGCGTCCCTGTGAGAGTGTGGCTGTGTTGACACTGGCACCTGTTCATGTGGACAGGCACGTGTACTGCACCTACCGTATAGCTACGATATCCCTGTTTCAGATGTCACTCACCATCACATATAAATTTTGAGGGCTCCTCAACATGTAACCTATGTGACGTACCCAATAGCTGCATAGAAATGTGATAGCACTACATAGTCATCAGGGGTTTGATACCCTGTGCTGATAGATGTGTGGCACAAACATGCTTAAGTTTTACTCTCCCACCCCTCCCTGACTTTTCTTTGCCTCTGTCTGCCTCTCTCACTCCCTCTCTGGTGGATGTGGAGACCTACACCTGCTTTGCTTAGGCAGCAGCGTGTGTATTTTAAGTGATGTTCATGATCAGCTGATAGCCTCTGCATGGATTGCAGCCCTCCTCTATCTGATTGCATGTGGGACAGCTGTGGTAACATTCCCATAGCCAGTTGCATGGAAACACACTCCAATATTTAGGAACATCATGTTGGTCTTGGGCCTTTTCATTCACTGTGAGCAGGAACTTAATCTGTTGTTTGGCAAACAGCATCTCAGATGGATTGGGGATTTACCTCTAATAACATACACTGTGGAAACAGGGCAACACACAAGAGGGGGATGTGCCTGACCTGACAATAGACTGTAAGTGCTGCTGTACTGCATTTGGAGTAATGTTGGTTTAACAGGGTGTGTGTGGCTATGGCTGTCCTACATGTTTTAATACCTGCCATGTCAGTGCTATGTTTATGAGGAAACCCCCATATGTAGGGTCATCTGCAGACTGGGCAGTGTGTGGTGCCTTTTGTTTCATGTGTTACCCACAGAGCACCTATCTGTGAACTGCAGAAGGTAGTGTGAGGATTGCAGTCTATGGATGGTGACAGCCGTGAGAGTTACTGACATCATATCCCTCATAGGACATGTGTTGCAACAAACCCTGTTACAACATTAAATGTATGAGTTTATCACAGCACCAAGTCAATACTGGCTCTGTGTATGTGCCTCCAGCCACAACTCTGTCAACCTTTGTACATATGTCATGCAGTAAGAGATGCATATGTGCTGTACACCATAATTAGTGACATCATATCTGATAACAAGCCAGTGAGATATCAGACTGCTACACATGTTATGCATAGTAGGGGTTATATTTGATGTCATAACCTGGACATTATATGGTTGTGTGTACAGTACTGAGGTCTGTGTACTTATGGTGAATGTTGACAGTGTGTATATTGTTAATATGTACTTTGGCCTGTGTACAGACTGTGGTAGATGTCATTGTTCTTGGTCCCATTCTATCTGATGTTACATGCTGCTCCACTGTATGTTACCATACCAGCTTACATGTTTGTAGGGCCATACACACACATGTCCTATATCACAGACAGGCATCGGACCACACTGTGTAGCGGCCTAGTATATGTAGCATTAGTGTGTGAGGGCACATATGAGGATGGTGTTGAACAGATAGTCCATATACTGCAATATTACACTAGCTTGCCATATATGGCTGTGGCTGTGTTCACATTGGTTGTGGTTATGCACGTTCACACAGATGTATCGTACTGTGTGCTGTGATATGCAAGTAGAGCCTGCTATATATGCAGGTACATGTACATTCCCCCATAGGATATGTAGGCCAGTGTTGGGCCAGTCTGCCTGTAGCCCGCACAGTGCTTTGTTACATGCCTAGCAGCTTAGTGTACTTACCTAGTGAGATGTCATGTCCGGATACTTGCCAGATGTACTGCTGCCGGGCCAACATAGCAGTCATGTATGTCAGACAGAGCAGTGGGATGCTGTACAGATGTATGTCAATATCTAGTGGGTAGTATGTGACCACGGCACCTCTGTACCAGTGGTTATTATGTGTCAGGACAGACAGGGGTGTGTGAATGCATAACCTATGGGGCAAATGTATACCAGTCGTTACGTGTTATACCTATCTACATGGCTGTTAACATCAACATTGTCAGGCTTGGTCCACATGTCTTGCACTAAGGGGTTCTGTGTATACCCTTGGACTGTCCAGAGTGTGTCAAAATGTCCACATATATTGGCCAATATCTCTGCTGTAGTCCACAGGAGCATTACTTGCTAGCAGCAGTACTGTACTATGATGTCCTTAGGATGTCTGTCAGTAGCCAATGGCGCACATGTTAAAAGTAGATGTGACCTTCCACACACACCATATCTGTGAAGACAATCCGTATTACAGTAGCAATAGACTACAAATATACCTACTATACATACCTGACATCCCCTTGCACTATGAAGTTGGGACTATAGGTGCTGAGGTAGGGCTACACTCCATGTTCAGGACATATGGTGAAAATATATGTATATATAATTATCCAGATATTTATATAGAGATATACACATATACATATCGACATATATAGATGGAAATGTATATGTACATAGATATACATATAAACACCCAGATATATACATATACAGAGCAATATATGTATACACATATGCAGATAGAGATACATATGCACATATACGTATGGATATCTACATATATATTGACAGTAGTAGGTATATCAGAATAGATATGTATGCACATATAGTTATAGATATCTACATATAAACCAACATAACTAGGCATATCTGTACACATAGGATGCGCATACATATATAGCTATATATACATATATCTATATATACATATAGGTATATCTATATATGCATATATTTGTATATACATATATATATATATATATATATATATATATATATATATATATATATATATATATATATATATATATATATATATATATATATATATGTGTGTGTGTGTACGTATGTATATACAAAGAGATGTACACATGGCCCTATATGTGTTGCACTATACAGATGTGTATACAGACATATGTATGAGTATACATGTGGATGTACATGTAGACATATATAGACCTATTATATGTATACAGCCATATTCCTGTCATGAGTAAACCTCACAGTTGTGTATACCCTCCCAGATGTATCTCACCGTATGTATCTGCTATGTGTACATTATGATAAAACAACAAATGTGATGCAACAGTCATATTAATAACAAGGACTACACAATTTAGGAACTAAAACAATTGTTCAATACTACTCAGTATGTGTATTGACAGCTATATTAGTAAAACAACAGCTGCCTTCACAGTGGTCCTGGCATAGTGGTTAAGTGTTGTCACTTCAGTGTACAGGGTCCTGGGTTCAAGACCTGCAAGGGCTGTTCATTTTGCTGCTGGGCAGAACAAGGGCTGTCAGATACAGAGTGGTTAAGGCAGTTTGGAGCAGCTTTAAATGGTTTTGCACGGGTTTGCATGAAGCTAAGCAGTGCTGAGCTATGGGAAAACGTACGGGCGCTTATACAGTGTAGGCATCACTTACCAGTGCGCAGATCAACTCAGCTGTTATATTGCAGCAAGGTTGATACTTGCTAAGCATGGCTTAGCTCTGGTAACCAGGTCACACCACCCAGTCTGATAATCTGTAATAAGTGTATGTAATGCCATGTACAATACATGCATCTATGTGCTGTCATTACAGTAGCAAGGGGTGTGAGTGTCATGTGTGGGGCACAGACATATATGAGGCCTGTACAGCACTGTTTTCCATGCAAATGTGTTACATACAAGTGTAGTACCCAGAGTATGTGCTGTCACACTGGCATGTAGTGTATCATGGCAGTACTACTGTTGACAGTACTAACCCAGGCAAGAGCAGAGTGCTAAATGTAGTACTGACAACAGCCACACCTGCAGACATAGCTGGACAACGAGGCCTCCCTGTTGTATCCCTGGTGTGTGAGCTGCATCACAGTATATACCCCTTACTGGGTAATGATCCATCATGTAGAATGTAACTGTAGACTTCCATCTGTACAGTTCATGTTAGTGAGGGCTTCTGACATGTAGTTATGGCATACATATTGTTGTCAGACGTCTATCTGTCAACACACTCATGCTACTGCATAGCTACTTGCCAGGCTGATGACTGTCAGTCCCTGTACAGATGTGCAGATGGCAGGTATCCAGCTGGGATATGTACAGGCAACCTATGCTTGATTGACTTCGACATGTCAGCCCAGCTGTGTAAGAAGCCATGGGTACCTGCACTACACTACCACAGCCAACCGAACATGCTTGGGTACAGGTTTCCATCACAGACACTAACCATATGTTGTAATGCTGCATACATGTCAACTTGATCACCTCAGTGGCCATGTGCAGGAGGCACCTGGAGGATTGGCTGATGCATGTCATTCTCATCCTGATGGTCACCACATTAGTGTCTGCTGATAGATGCCCACTGCCACCTGGTAGGTGGCAAGATACCACTGTACACTCAACCCCTACACAACCCATCTCCCCTTGGACAATAGCTAGGTACACAGCTATGACCACCTGCAGTGATGCAGCCCTGTACTGACACATGTACATGTGCATGACTGAGTGTAGCAGTGTCTGTGTGTTAGCACACCTGTACTTCAGAATTCCATGAGGGCCTTCACAACCAACGCAATACCCATTGCCATAGTCAGTTGTGGCTGCTGCTGTATGGGACATTACATGTACCCTGTTAAGCTCCCCCCCCATACCGGCTACAGGAGTCTTGCAGTACCAGCACAACAGTGTTTTACAAATGGGTTGATAGGCATGGGATACCCATTGTGTTCTGGCATGTGTGTGTAGTTGTGCATGTCTGTATGTCTGTAGGGTACAGCATTCTGAGGCCAGATACTGCTATTGCAATACCCATTGCCACATAGTAGTACAGTGTTCTTGCTGCCCATAGGTGCGGCATGATAATGCAACACCCTATACATGTGTGGCATGTGCATTAGATGCATATCCCTGTAGTACCACTGTTGTGGTATACTATTGGTTGTATTGCAGTCATGACCAATGTGTGATGGTGGGTGTGGCAGAGTGTTATCATGGGTTTCAGGGAGTACAATATCCACTGGGGGATGTGGGTGCTGTGTACACTGTCATTACACCAAGGTACACCCGGTATATGTCCCATGTACCACGTTATGGTTACCACTGTCACCATCAACCATACAGGTAACTGATACCATAATCTGAGCCAGTTATGCATGTGCTGTATGCAGCCTACCTGTAACATATTGGACACACTGTCAAGTTAGTTAGCAGCAATAGGCCCTGGTATCTCAGATTGGTGTCTGACTGTTATGTGTCTGTTAATAGGTATATGACGGAATGTCACACTATGTATTGTCCATATACACCCATTACATCCCCCATTAGCATACTGTACATGTCTGGGGATGTTCTGCATATAACATGTAACCAGGGACACACCTCACCCTAAATGCTGTATGGTGTGTGCAATGTAAGCCACACACTTCAGTATCACTACATAGCTAGGTAGGGGTCTAGTCCCAGTGTTGCCAAGTAACAGTGTGCATGTATGTGGATGGGTCTACATCAGGTTGCAGGGTATACATGCCTCAGCAGGTCACCTATCCATGTGGCACAGGCAATAGCCATTATAGTAACCTGTGACATGTGTTCAAATGTACCCCAGATATGTCACAGCCATGGTGTCACCACAGTGACATACCACATTGTGGAATATGACTGCAGACCATCCTCATGCTGACACGTGTACACCTACAACACAAATGGATAACATTATGGGGACTGCAATTAACCAGTGTTACTAACAGCTATAATGCATCATTGCTGGATGGCTACACTACCTGCCATTTATGCATTACATTTTACTCCTTACAACATGGTGCACTGCAGTACTGTGGTACACTGTAGTACAGTCACCGTGTACATCAGAGCCATATCAGCCTGTCCCTACACTGATGGTATGGATGACAGGGATGTAGTACAGGTATCATCATATGCACAGGGCATCCTTGTGCTGACACATGTACACCTACAACACAAATGGGTAACAATATAGAGACCACAACCAACCAGTGTTACTAACAGCTATGTGGCATCATTCCTGGATGGCTACACTACCTACCATATATGCATTACACTCTACTCCCTACAACATGTTACATTGCTGTACTGTGGTACACTGTAGTACAGTCACTGTGTACATCAGAACCATATCAGCTTGTCCCTGCATTGATGGTATAGATGACAGGGATGTGGCACAGGTATCATCATATGTACAGGGTGTGATGTTGGTTTGCCAGAGGTGAGGGTGGGCAATACATTTGACACCATGCGTGTGGGTGAGGGATGTACTGTGGTGAGCAGGGCGTGGTGATGTGGTGTGTATAGGTATGGGGTTGCCCTAGGTGTGTTTGCATAGTGTGTGGGTATGCATGCACACAGTTCTGCCATGTGGCTGCCCTACACTGGTGTTTATGGACAGCTGCAGACCATACCTGGCAGGGTGTGCAGTTCACTGCCTCCTTTCATGGACACATGGACTGTGCCTGCCAGGGGTTACATGAGCATGTCTCGGTACAGGCCTCAATGCGCTACTCTCACCTGCTGATGACAAATGTCTGCTGGTACCAAGTCCCTCCTGATACTGGCCAGGATCACTTGCACATGGCCTGCTGTGGTGTGGACAGCACACCCCCCACACTGCCGGGGCTGCTACTGCCACTACAGGAGCCCCTTGGTGTCCTTGCACATCCACGTTGACTGCTAGCTGTTGGTGTTGCTGGCCCACATCCACACCATCACCACATCACCACCACACATTGAAGCACAGCCACACCACGGCTGATGAGGGCCATCATCTCACCGTGCCATCTATCCGTGAGCTCGGTATAAGCACAGATAGCACCAGACAGTTCACGGAGGTTGCCACTTACAGATGTGAGAGTAGCCCTCTGCAGCCTCAGGCCCTGCCTGATGTAACATCAATATGTGCCTGCACCACCATGACAGCCTGAAACATGTGCCTGCTGGTACCAGCTATGTCACTTATGCCAGGAGCATGATGTCCAGCAGCCCTACCACGAGCACCCAGGGACATCCACCTGTGTGGTGCCCTGCCAAACAACCGGCTATGCCTGCTGCGGCCGGACACAGTAGGCATAGTTACCACACTTTCCTGTGCACTGCCGCCAAACACCAGCTGTCCCTCCGTTATGGCCACTGATGATGTGGTATGTATAGGCACTGAAATTGTGTGCATGGTTGGGGTGGCTAAAAGGGGGATGTCAGATGTTAGCCAGTGTGGTCCCCTGACAATCCACCTGTGTCTCAACAGTACTATCATCATCTTTGGTGTCTGTATGGACACCAACATCAGATTGCATGCAGGAGGGACCCTGACCCACCTCACCACCTGTGGGGGAAAACAATAAATGCACATTAAAACCTGTACAACATTGCCTAACAATATACACACACACACACACACACACACACACACACACACACACACACACACACACACACACACACATACACACACACGTCCATAATACTTACCTGTCCATGGCTTTACATACAGTCCCATGTATATGTCCATGTGGTACCCCATCCTGCATCAAACCTGTTAACATACGCACATTGATACCACTCCTTAACATATCAGTCCTCTAAATGCCTACACAATCTGTCACACCACAAGACCTGCTACTACATTACCTGCCTGATCTGTGTGTAGTGATTTTACATGGCCTCACTGCTGTTATTCAGTATGCACCCTCTGTATGTCTGGACATCATGAGCATGGCCCCTATATGTGTGGGCTACTATGCTCTATCCATAATATCATGCACTGGTGTGGCATGTGTATGTAATACTCAGTACATGCCAGATATGCTGTCTATCAGCATATCATGTGACAATTGTAATATATGGAGACACTCCCTGGTGTTGACTAGTTCTCCCTCAGTGCATCTGTAGTGCTGCATAAGTGGGTTGTAGGTGACCTCTCTGCTGAATGTGATATTAAGGTTGCACCTGGTGTCAACCTTCCCTCTCAATGCCTGTTCCATGCTACAGACCATATTATACTATCAGCTGTCCTGTGATTACACACATGACAGGAATTCCTGGTGTGTAATGTGACAGTCCATGTCCATGTACTGTATGTTCCCAAAGGGAAGTACAGCTGTATGAACACCCCACAATCTCACATGTGCATACATGACCACCCACATAAACACACATGCACACATGCATCTTATATGCATCAACCTCCCTCCACTTCACCAAAGTGACCATACAGAGAAACTAACTAACCACCAGGATGCACACACATACACACATACAGATGAGGTTGCACAATGATAGTACACACAGTCATCCTATTACCCATCTGTCAACATGCAGAACATATGGTACAGAACAGCATGCAGTTCAGCTATAGTCAATCCATAGCAACAGTATACATGTGTGTGATGCATGTGCTGTGTCACTAGGGGATGCTCCTTCCCCTGGATACCACTGCACCCATGTACACAGTATTTCTGTGCACCTGCTCTGCATCCTGACATGTACTGTGCACCACACCTCACAGATGTACAACCCATTCCGGAATGAGTAGTACTGTGTCAGTTACGTCAGCTTCAATGCTCACAGCCCCTATGTTTTTCAGCAACACATACCTGGGATGATATGTGGACAGTTGTCATTTGTGAATGCCTGATGCCTAATTTACAGCTCTCAACATCAGCGGACCATGTATGACCAATGCAATACTCTTACACTAGTAACCATCAGAGCATACCATGGCTATGGGGGATGTACACGCCCTTCCTGATATGATGCACCCATCTGTGATCTGCACTGGGACCACATCTCTGCATACCTTAACAGTGCATGTGCCCGATATGTGACATATGTCCTGTACTTTCACATGCAGTGTCTACGGAATGTGTTAGGTGTGGGGATGCTGACCACGATGCATACACTCTGTGTGGGCATATGTGTGCTATGATGGTTTGATGCACCTTTTGTTGTGTGTACTACAGCAGTCACTACTCCTGGTGGGGGTATACCAGTGTGGACCATCTGCAATTGCCAGTGTATGTTCAGTCTGCCCTACACATGTCCCCCTACTCTGCATGATTGCAAGGTCTACTCATGTGCACATCCCTTGGTGTTCACACACTGCTGTCACTATTGCTGTGGGGGTAGGTTTAAGTCTGCCACAGGTCCTGAACCTGACTATGTGCATATACTGCCATTCCAAGCATCCTTAGGATCCCTGTTGCAGTGCACTGGGGTGTCATGCTGACAGCCCCCTCCATCAGCCTTTTTACAGATGCATGACAAGTAAGCCCTACACATGAGTGCCACTTTGCAGTGTCCCATACATTGACCACCACATGTTACAGCCTAGTCCCAGCTGATAATGTGGACTACTGTAATGCCATATGCCATAGTGTATCTCTGCAGCAGTTGCCATTGTCCTACATGTATATATAATGGTATTGCACTGTATATGGGTGTTGTTCCAAACATGTCCCTACTGTAGGCCATGTCTCCCACCATTATGTTACTCCCTGTGAACACATTCCACAATGACAGGATGTTAGTTATCATGCAGGTATCTGACATACCCTTCCAATACCCCATCATGATCACCACTCTGATGCCATGCATTTCACAGCAACAATGCGTGCACATGTACAACATGCATTCCAAGTAGGTGTGTTAGATGTGTGCATGGAATATACTATCTCCATTACATGCTCGGTGTGTTTGGCAAGCATCTACATAAACCATACTCACCAGCTACAGGTTGCTGCCTCGGTGGTATTCCAGAGGGACCTACATAAGAGGGTGAGAGATGCAATGTCAGTGGCCACACCTGTGGCAGTGCTACGGGGTGTGTGCAGTATTACAATACATCAATGGTATATTTCCACAATACTACCACATCTGGACATCTGTTTATCACTACTATGAAGCAACACAATATATCTATGACATGTCAGATATGCATACATATGTATATCTGTATCTGCATATATGTGTCTGTGTATATGTAGCCTAGGGATGTTGATTGTTTCCACATTGTACATTCCCTATGGGAGCCAGACTGTACTGCATGATATGTTACTGATACCAGACTGAAATCATACAGGTGGGATGGAGTACTGTTAACATCTTGTGCCCATGTCATGTCAGGTCCTGGTTATGGGATCTGCAACAGTTGATAGTGTATTGCAGGGCAGACGTGTTTGGCTGTGGTGGGGAATACTTATTTGTACAAGACGCATGTTGTTTTGGGCCTCTCAACCTCAGTAACGGTGCATGTGGACATATATCTTTATGTTATGTTCCCATTGTTAACTATAGATGTATGTCCGTATATACCTATATATATATATATATATATATATATATATATATATATATATATATATATATATATCTATATACATATATATATCTGCTTACATATATATATATATATATATATATATATATATATATATATATATATATATATATAACTTGCTGTATATATATATATATATATATATATATATATAGACATATAGTTGTAGACATATATATCTATATAAGTATGCATTTGTATGCATATATGTTTATATATATATATATATTTATATATATATATATATTATATTATATATATATATATATTATATCTATATCTACATATATATAGATATGTTATATCTATTTAGATATTAATATATACACACACACACACACGCACACACACACACACACACACACACACACACACACACACACGCATCTACATGTTGGAATATATTCCCTGTACTGTTGAATGACTGGGCTGGATGATATGTTTGTGAAAACAGCTGGGTTATGTATATCTGACATGGCTTAGTGGTAAATTACTTTGGCTATGGTGTGCAGGGTCCTGGGGTCAAGCCTTGCAGATGCTGTTTATTTTGTTGCTGGGCAGAACAAGGGCCATTGGATACAGAGTGATTAAGGCACTTTTAAGCAATTGTAAGTGAGTTTGTGCGGGTTTGTGCGGAGGTAAGCACTGCTAACTTCCGGTTACAGTTTCTTATACTCATTTAGCTTCTAAATTGCTTAACCTGTGTAGTCATTGCTTACCCCTGTGCAAATAGCCTTAAACCTGCTTACTGCTGCTTAAAAGTGCTTACTCCCACTTACCCCAGCGCTAATTTCTTTAAAAGAAAAGAAAAAAGTGTTGATAGGAAAGTGGTGAAAAAGGGGCACAAAGAGGGAAGGGCAGTAGGGAAAATAGCTAGGAATGTGCAGGAAGGGTGTAGGGAAGGTCCATAGCTGCCCATTTCTTCTACAGCAACAGCTGTGCATATACACTGAATTTGTAGGTAGATTTGGGAGAGGGGTAAGGACAACAATAATAAGTTGTGATGCCAATTAGGCTGGATTTCATGTGTCCAGTGGACATGTGTGCGAAATGGACAGCTATGTATGCAGCGAGATTTTTTTTGGGAACAGATTGCCCATTTTTGGGTTTTTTTTTCAGGTAAGAGTGGGATGTTGGAGAGGGATAGTATGTATATTTGGTGAGGTAGGTTGGGTAGGTTAACAGACAAGACAAACAAGACACATACAAGGGCAGTATATGACACATGTGGGGGTAAACACCTTGATGGGTATGGGTGCTGGGAAATCAGAAGCCCATGAGCCTCCTAGTGGAAACAGTGGGACTGAGGTCCCCATCCATGGGCAGTCATCACCTCACCTTCACAGCCCCGAAGGTGGCTGTGCTGGGGGCTTAGTCACAGAGCCAGGCTGACCCTCTAGTCATGACATGTGGCCTGCGAGCTGGCGTAGCAGATCACCAAACTGCTGGTTGAACTCGCTACGCACCATGACCCAGACCTGGCAATGGGTGACAGGTTCCTGTCTGCGCCTGCTCCCGGGGGGGGTGAGATCCATCCCCTGAGGCAGTTCCACCTGAAGGTGTTGCATGACCAATGGATGAGGAGGTCCCGGGTTGGGCCACAGACATGCTGGTGCCTGGTGCTATGGCTGAGGTGGGACAGGTGGGTTCGCTGGGACCGGCCTTCCCAAACATGCTACAGTGTTTAGATTTTATCATCATATGTGGGTTAGTAATAGCACATTCCAGGGTTAGGTATAACAGCATGCATAGATATTCTCATTAACCCAGACACCAGATACGGAACAGTTGCATAGCAAAGAGAACACATGCATATATGGGACCACAGTGGTAATAACAACAGCATGCAGGTACATTGATGGCACTATGCCACCAATGTTGGAATAATTCAATATAGCACATGCATGGAAACAAATATAAATATTTATCAACCAATAGGACATAATCAGAACATTGAAGTCATTACATACTGGTTGAGGTGGGTATGTAGTTTATTGTTGGAGATATGGTGGGGGGGGATATGTCAATTAACAACTAGTATACTCCTGTAGTCCATATTACTTTCCTAGTCAGTGCTGTTCTCTGTACCTTACAAGTATTACTACACTACCCTATAGCCTTAGTTTGGACAGTGATATGGCTGTCATCATCATTATACATGAACTGGTTTTACCGGCAGCATACACCTCTTACCTGGTATACCTGTGGAGGGAATGTTTGTTAATACTACCTAACTGTTTCTACACATACACCTACGGGTTGATGTTGTGCACACAGCTATCCAACTCTTTCTGCACAGATTCTGGCCATGTCTTGACCACATGCAGGTGTACCGGGACATATCTAGACTATTCCCTCTTCAACCTTTAGTGACTTGACACACACACATATACATGCTTTTGTACACAGTTATATTATGTAGCACAGTGTGGGTGACAGTGATCAGTGATACTTTATTATTCAGAGAAACTGCAACACTTACTATTCCCTACAATACCTGAGTAAACAGTACTAGTACAGGGTATAAAGGATTTTATTTCTCAGCACAGTGTTCATATCCAGCAAACCTGTGGGAGCAATGTTTGTTAGCACTACCTGAATGTTGCCACACAAAGTTCCAGATTATACATTAGTATTATGCACATACATCTCACTCGGTTACTGTACAAACTCTCGTCACAGCTTGACAACATGGGAGTGTAGATAGGACATACTTGGCCTATTACTCTCCTAACAGTTTTGGGAGTTGCTACAGTGACAGGTTTTTTTCTCATAGATCCACAAAAATGAGTGTAGAGGAGGCAGACCACTTCTTAAAACCACCAAGCATGTTTTTATTTAATAAACAATAAAATATATAAGCACTTTCGTCTCAATATTTCAAAATTACAGAGACTTCATCAGATACAAATTTTAAAACAGCCCAGTTTGTTTTAAACCCTGTAAGGATGACATCATATCCTGAAACAGACTTAAAAAGTTTAAAGCAACAGTATGTCCTAAAACAAAGTCAGATAGCAGCAGTATTCAAGTTCAAAAATATATTATATATCATGGATATTTTTAAAAAAATTAAACAATATAATAAAACCAATCCATTTAATATAATATAATTAAATATAGCATTCTATTACCCCAGTAAATGTGTTAATAAAAGATAAACAAATAAAATTGTAATACAGTAAAAATAATGAAAGGTAAATGAACAGCTTCCACTAGGAATTGAACCCAGAACCTTCTACATATGAAACAAGTGTAATAACCACTACACTATTACCTTCTCATGCCCTATTATTACAAGTTCAATGCCTTATAAGGGCTTTTAATTTTAAAAGGCTGCTACTAGACAGGTTGTCATTCAGTCTTGGCCAGTACATGGAATTCAGTCTCAACTGCCATGCGAGTTCCAATTTTTCTAATAGGTAGGGCCATGCCCCCCCCCCCACAAATTCTAGGTATCACACAATCCAATATAATGAACTTAAATTCATGTTGTGGAAACCCTGTAATATGTCTCTCTAAGGCATTACCTTCCCGGCCATCTCGTATGTGTCTAAGATATTCACTAATTCTGGTTTTAAATTTTCTTTCAGTCTTGCCCATGTAAAAACATGGGCAGGAAACACAAATAGCACAATAAAAGACCCTCTCTGTAGAACATGTAAATTTGCCTTTAACCCAGATATTTGTTCCATTAATCTCCACATATTTGTCTGTTTCAATAATGTTGTTGCAATATTTACACCTACCACATCTGTGCATAAACCCTTTATACTGCTCACCTTTCTGTGTCTTTCGGTGTCTCAAATATGTTTTTTAAATCTGTTTCAGGATATGATGTCATCCTTACAGGGTTTAAAACAAACTGGGCTGTTTTAGAATTTGGATCTGATGAAGTCTCTGTAATTTTAGAATATTGAGACGAAAGCGCTTATATATTTTATTGTTTATTAAATAAAAAACGTGCTTCGTGGTTTTAAGAAGTGGTCTGCCTCCTCTACACTCATTTTTGTGAATTTATTCATTGAATTGGTTTTGAATTCCTTTGTGGTTTTGGTTGAGTATGGAAGCAGGACAGAACAGCACTTCACTTGCTGGTTCACAGTAGCAGTCGAGTGGAACATTGAACAATGCAACACTGGATTTAACTATTTTAATCCAGCAACTTATGGAAAGGATGGGTCGTTTAGAGCAGTAGGGTTTGTCTCAAGTTACTATTCACCCCACCCCAGGGGGTTTGAGCGAAGCTTGTAACTTATATGGTACTTCTATTCAACATAATACAGCAGCAGTGTTAAACAAGTCTACTGAGAGAGCAGAAAGGCAACCTTCAGCAGTTGGGATGACTGTTCCGTCTACACAAATGGAAGGCAGACAACTAGAGGTAAATGACAATTTTAGAACTAACGTAGTAGTGAATACAAATGTATCTAATATGCCATCACTAACAGACTGGTTAAAGAATGATGGTTGCTTAACTAACAAGAGTAAAAATAGTAAAACAAGTTTACATGACCAGTTGAGCAAACTGGATCACTATCTACTTAAGATAAAGAAATTGCAAATGGACATGTTTTTTAAGGAATGTCTACAACAAAGAACTGTTCCTAAGGGCCTTCGTATGTGGCGTTATCCAACTGGGCTTGTTGCAGGCTCAGATTTTCACAAAGAACTTATTGAATTTTTTGACTTTAAATAATGAAGTAACATTAATGGACAAGTCAATTACCCAAAACCCAGCTTTTTCTACTAACAAGTTTGAATATTGTCTTATATTTCGGACTATAGATGAACAAATGTTAATAATTAAAAATAAAAAATTGAAAAAGCTTGTCAGGGATGAGAAAGAGTATGCTAACCATACAGCATACCCTAGACCCCCCCATCCCAAGAATGGCAACACAACAAAAGAGGGCGGGAAGGGTCTGACAATAACGATGATATGGCTAATAATGATTAAATTAATGACCTAGATACATTTGATGAAGATTTTTGAGATGAAGAACCCCCCTGAGACAGTCAGAATGAATAAAGAACCAGCAGACATTCCAACAAACTCAGGGGAGGGCTTGTTTCAACTACTACCAGTCGAGGAGAGGTACGTCCAACAATCAGGGAATGACCAGGAATTCCTGGAGAGGGAGATAGTGACATTATTATCTGAGAGCAATGGAGGGGGACATTATGCCTTACCACCATTAAAATTATGTAACAACTTAGAGAATGATTTCAAATTGTACAATTTTTCAGACTTGATTTTGAATGAAACTATGTGTGACATTTTTGCAAAAGGATTTACTTTTGTTCCTGATAGATCTTTTGATTTAGTCCATGCATTAATGGACTTAAAGCTTTATATCAGGAAATTAAATTTGAATGTTCTGTTTAGTAAAATTGAATCAGTTAGTTACCCTTCCAGGATTTCAAGCACATATAATCCACCACTACACCCACCTTAATTTTTTATGAAAGGGTGTGTGAACTCGATCTAAGAGAGTTACACAAAAAAGTCTGGAATGGGAACAGGATATATATGAACTTGAATTTGGAAGAGAATTTTGAGCTTGAATTCCTGCTCCATAACAATGGGTGAGAATAATGAAACCAGACAAGGGTGGGGGGGTAGTAATTATGAATAAAGTGGATTATAATAATAAGATGCATGAGATCTTGAACACTGACATATACTCTATGAGCTCCTTGAATGAAAATAATGTAGCTTATAGGAGAAATAAAAGTTTCATCCAAGACATGTTTATTGATGGTTAGTCACTATTAATGAGTTGCACTACCTCACGATAGACTTTTCCACTATCCCATGTATTTTTGGTATTCCAAAAATGCATAAGGATATGTACCAACCACCTATGCGGTCTATTGTTGATGCCAGAGGCTCTATTACCTACCCCATGGCAAAGTATTTGGACAAGGAATTAAGTAAACTTGTATGGGATGAGCCTAGTGTCTCTATAGATTTGTGGGACTTTAATTAATGAATTAATGACATCAGTTATAGTAAAGGATACCTGTTGGTCACTATTGATGTGGTTAACCTGTACAGTGTGATACCACATGACATTGGTTTACAGTGGTTTTGTGAATATCTCCATTCTAAAAATCTAGCACAGGATAGGGTTAAGCTTTTTGAACAGATGCTGGATTTAATATTAAGGAACAGCTTCATATTATTTGAAGGACAATATTTTCTTCAGAAAGAGGGAGTGGCAATGAGCTCCGCTTGTGGGGGCCTATATGCCAATATTGTCATGCTTGAGTGGGAAAAACAATATTTAAAGACATCTGAATATTTTCAATTTTGTAAGACATACATGCGTTATTTGGACAATATGTTTATATTGTGGAAAGGACCTATAGATACATTGAATGCTTTCCTGGAATATATTAACACCACAACTAGTTTTCTAAAATTCACATATTCAATAAACGACATGAGTATAGCATACTTGTACATCCTTTTAATGAAGGATGATGTTGCGAACTGGTTTCTAGCAAAGATTTTCTGTACAAATACATACTCCAATAGTTTTTTACATTTTAGTAGTTGTCACCCATTCAAACAAAAATGGGCAGTTGTAAAGGGGCAGTTTGTCCGTGCTGCCCGTATGACAGCTGTATGGGAGACATATATTGGGGAGTGTAATTTGCTGAAACAAATGTTTCTCAAGAGAGGTTACCCAAGTTCATTAATAGACCAAATTGCTAATGAAGTGAACAGTAAGAGAAGGTGTGGGCATTTTGCCCCTATTTTAAACATGAAAAACACTAATGTAGTACAAACATTAGAAAATGTCTGTTTAACAACTACAGTTTTCAACACTATTAATAATAATAACAGCAAAACTACAATATGTGTATCAGCCATACCAAAGTCCTACGAGAATAGTTTTTTTAACAACATTTAATAGGGAAGCAAATTACATAAAGAATATTTTAAAAACTGGGAGTTTATTAGGAATGACAAAGTTTTGAGGGACATTTTAGGAGCGGCTCCCATTTGTGTATACAAGAAAGGACATTGTTTAAAAAACATATTCGAGACACAGAAAGGTGAGCAGTATAAAGGGTTTATGCACAGATGTGGTAGGTGTAAATTTTGTAACAACATTATTGAAACAGACAAAGGTGTGGAGATTAACGAAACAAATATCTGGGTTAAAGGCAAATTTACATGTTCTACAGAGAGGGTCATTTATTGTGCTATTTGTGTTTCCTGCCCATGTTTTTACGTGGGCAAGACTGAAAGAAAATTTAAAACCAGAATTAGTGAACATCTTAGACACATACGAGATGGCTGGGAAGGTAATGCCTTAGCGAGACATATTACAGGGTTTCCACAACATGAATTTAAGTTCATTATATTGGATTGTGTGATACCTAGAATTTGTGGGGGGGCATGGCCCTACCTATTAGAAAAATTGGAACTCACATGGCAGTTGAGACTGAATTCCATGTACTGGCCAGAACTGAATGACAACCTGTCTATTAGTAGCCTTTTAAAATTAAAATACCTTATAAGACATTGAACTTAAAGTAATAGGGTATGTGAAGATAATAGTGTAGTGGTTATTACACTTGCTTCACATGTAGAAGGTTTTGGGTTCAATTCCTAGTGGAAGCTGTTCGTTTACCTTTCATTATTTTTACTGTTTTACAATTTTATTTGCTTATCTTTTATTAGCACATTTACTAGAGTAATAGAATGCTATATTTAATTATTTATTTATTTTATTATATTGTTTAACTGGGCTGGACAGGGTGACAGGCAGCAGATATGGGTCTATATACTGCACTGGTCTTATCTGTCTGTACAGTTGTGGGGTATGACTTGTACTTACACCCTGTTACACTTCCCCAGGATTCACACCCACAACTTAAATTTGCTACAACTTAAAGACTGTCCATCAGAGTTGTGTGTATTCTATCTGTATATCTTCTGTCTGCTTTCTGCTGCTTTCTTCTCCTGTGCTTTTGTATTTGACCTTGTATAGACACTTGTATTTTGTAGCACAGTGTGGATGACCATGATCAGTGATACTTTATATTTCAGGAAACTGCAACACCACAATTCCCTACAATACCAGAGTAAAGTAGTATAAGGCATCAAGGTATTTATTTCAGCACAGTTTATCTGTCAGCATTCGACGCACCTGTGGGAGCAATGTTTGTTAGCACTACCTGAATGTTGCCACACACTAGGTCACTATTACACATTAGTATTATGCACATACATCTCACTCTGTTACTGTACACACTCCACAACTTGACAACATGGGGGGGGCACATAATGGGACATGGGGACATACTTTTATAAGTTTTATAGACATGTGTCAATCAGTTGTATTTCCTGTTTCCTGCCCATGTGTGGATCATCCCACTGATTTACTGGACATTCTGGACATATCTGTACAGTTGTGGGGTGATTCTCTATGCAGCTCCCACTGCCAGATTTGAACCATGGTTGTGTCTTGTAAAATACAATGAAATCACATCTCAGTCTCAGTTGCGTATGCTATTTGGGTTGTCTGCCTTTTCCTTGTTTTCTGTCTATGGTACATACTAATAAGAAAATGCAGCCAAGCACAACAAACTGAAAATCAAAGGATATGGTAGAAACTGCTGCCAATCGTAATTGACCAGTGGCAATTTCAAACTGTCACGAAAAAAAAAAAGTTTACTCAAGATATTAACTTTTATTGCACAAAAATAGGCGGTTATAACTTTCACCTACTAACAGCGCTTATAAAATATTTTTGTGTACTTAAAATTAATTATTTAAAAAAATAATTTTAATCTGTGTTCTATAATTTGTTTTTGTGGAGATACTCTCATTTAATCCAATGGAGGTTTCCTGTTAAAATCTGTAAATCAATAGGTTAGGTTTCCTATTTTTATCATTCCATTATTGATAACATGCTTAGCTAATCTCTTTTCTTAATGCAATAATTGTGTGCATAAATTCTTTTTCTGAACTTTTGCTCCATCTTGCCTATGTAATATGACGGACACTTAGTACATTTTGCTAAATATACTAAGAACTTGCTATTACAGTTCCCCTTTGTTCTGTTGTAGTTGTAGAATGCATTAGCTAAGCATGTTATCAATAATGGAATGGAGCATTATTTTAAATTTGGCATTTTAGAAATAGTATTATCAAATCCTAGGGGTGGTAACATAAAAAATTTATTGTTATACAGGGAAACCTATTGGCAGATTTTAACAGATGCTACGACCCCTCCTGGATTAAATGAGAGTATCTCCACGAAAAGCATACTAGAACACTCTTAATTAATTATTTTTAAATAATTAATTTTTAAGTACACACAAAATATTTTATAATATCAGTTTAGAAGATGTTAAGGTTTTGTGATACAAAGCATTTTATGAATGAAATTTTGTACATTTGAGGTATGAATGTATATAGCTTTAAATGTATTAAGCAAAATGTTTTGGCGCCAAATTAATAGTATTTAAATCATAGAATGTATCAGAGAGATGTTCTGATGAAGCCTACGTTGTTAGTAGGTGAAAGCGCTTAACCGTCTATTTTTGTGCAATAAAAGTTTTAATATCTTGGAGTAAACTGTTTTTTTCGTGACAGTTTGGAATTTGCCACTGGGTTTACGCATTGGCGTTTTGCAGCAGTTTCTACATACGCCTTTTTGATTCAGTTGTCTATGACAGTACATGCAAAAGTATTACTGACCTCCCTCCCGTCGCAACCTCTCCAGGTGATTTCCATGGGACTCCTCCTGGTTTGTGGCCCACTCACTTTCAGCTGTGGAGGACATAAGAGGAATATTTAGCCATACCTATCCATGATATACATGAGCTGGCAATTATTCCACACATAGTGGGGTGATATTTACACACAGCTGGGACATCCCCTGCCATTCTAGCCTCTTGGATCCACTGCTCCAAGAGGTCCCCCTTACACCACTTCAGGTCAGTATAGTGATGCCTGACCTGCTCACCAGTTTGAGGTATGCCACTGGCACTGGTGAGGTCACAGGCGAGATGGTCCCAGGCTTCCACCTTATACAAGGAACCCTGGTACTGGCCCTGCAGCAGTCTCTGCTCATGGTCTTTGACAAGAAGTCCTGCCATGACTCTGGACTCCTGGATGCACCAGCACTGTGTCCAAAAGTGCACTCCCTCTCCCCTTCCTGACATGATGCCTGCAAGGGGAAGCTACAACCAGTTATGAGATGCATTCCCACCTGTTGGGTTTAAGTAGGGCTGATTTCCTGCACTTTTCAGTGATTTGCCAGTTTTGAAAAGGCTAAGCTATTGGCAAACCTGCTTACTTAAGGTTGACATTGTTTAAAGGGGTATACCACTGGGCACAATGAGTTAGCTGGCCTACACATTGCTTACACCTCCTAAACTGGCCTGTCCACTGCTTAGTGTTGCTTACATTAGACTTTGCATTATATTTTCTTATTGGCATTAATTTCTTATTCATTACATCTTATATATCTGCCTGGTATCCATGATTCATGTGTACGTACACTGTATGGGGTCCTTGTGTTTTATTGGAGACTTCAGCACTCTATTACAATTACACCTCACTCCTGGGCTTACTGCTGTACTCCAGTTTACATATTTATGTTATGTAGTGGGTTATGGAATATATGACTGTATACTGATTCCTTTCACAGGTTCAGTTTGATTTCACTATAGTGAGGACTTGTTTGGTGATACCTAATTCTTCTGTACTGCTGTGATGACTTGGTGGATAACTACAGTGACTATAGTGTATAAGGTCCTGGGTTAAAGACCTGCAAGGCTGTTTATTTTGTTGCTGGGCAGAACAAGGGTCATTGGATACAGAGTGATTAAGGCACTTTTGAGCAGTTCTAAGCTGGTTTGCGTGAGGGTAAGCACTGCAAACCTCCGGTTACATATGCTTACAGAGAGTTAGCTTCAAAATTGCTTAACCTGTGTGCGCATTGCTTACCCCCGCGCAAATGGGCTTAAACTCACTTGCTAGTGCTTAAATGTGCTTACTGCTTCTTATTGGTGCTTAAACTTGCTTACTACTGCTTTATACATTGTCACACTGACACCTCACATGTGCATTTAATGCAGTACTCCAGTTCACAAATATATGCTATTTAGTGGGTTATGCAACAAAAATATTTGTCATAATGTGATTTGCCATGGAAAATGGAATGTGCTGCAGTGGGACTCGAACTGGGAATGCTTACTTATAAGGTGAATGCTCTGCCCACTACACTATTGTTATGCTGCTTCATTTGCATACATCTTCCTTGTTATCCTCTTCAGCAATTTAAGCTACATTAGCCGTAGCTAAGCGATGGGCATAAATATATATCTACTCCAAGATTGCACTTAACTACACTATGTGCAATCTTGGAGTTGATATATTTAATTAGCAGGGGGTGTGGGGTGCGCAGCCCCCCACATGGGGGGTGCAGGGGGGCTTGCCCCCTGCATATATTTGGTAGAAATTGTTATGATTTATGTTGTTTAAGCTGAGTTTACGCATAATATGTGTTTTCAATATTTTGAGTTTCAGTATTTTGAGTATTCAGTATTTTGAGCTTTCAGTATTTTGGTTTCAGTGTTTTGAGTTTCAGTATTTTGATATTTCAATGTTATGAAGTGAATCCATATATATATATATATATATATATATATATATATATATATATATATATATATATATCAGTATCATTTAAGAATTGATGCCAATAAATTAAATTACTTTGTTGTTTCAAAAACCCGCGGTGGTGGTGCTGCGGTAGCATTGTCACCTCACAATAAGACGCTGTCCGGTTCAATTCTCAGCTAGAGCATCTTCTGTGTGGAGACATGCGTGAATGGGCATACCTTTATTGAAGGTTGTGCGTCAGGGCTGGTAACTTGGCACGTAAAAATCAACTACCAATCATGAGCAGACCGGAGTTCCACTGTGGCGACCCCTAACCGGGAAAAGCCAAAAGACACAACAACTTTGTTGTTTCAATACTAGCATTTTGCTGAAGTTATGAATTTCTAAGCAGTCATTTGTATATGCAATTGGAAACATATAAATATTATGTCTTTAATACAATAGTTAGAATATGGGAACTTTTGGAAAGGTGAAATTATGTCATTTAAATAGAAAATTTGAGATGAGGGTGTAATACCATTTACCTAAAAATCTTTTAATAACCAAATAAAGCTATTAGGTACTAATTGTTTATGACTGATTGTGATATATTTATTATTTACTAATAATATTTATTGATGTATTTATTTCTATTTTGAATCTTAAAATGAATTCATCCACAAAGCTATAACTTTTACAGTTGTTGAAGCAGCATACAATTGAATATCAGGGAATCCTATTCCACCATTATCCCAACCTTTTCAGTGCCAATCAAAGGAAACTTTTGGTTGGTTAAGATGCCAAAAAATTAAGTAGAATATTCATTATCTTCTTCATCATTTTTGGGGGTAGAGATAGTACTAAAGATTGTAAGACAAACAATATTTTAGGGAGAGTTACCATCTTAATAAACATTAATTGTTCTTCCATGGTAAAGAAGAAATTGTTCCAATTTGTGAATAAACTTAAAATTGTATCAACAACCTGTAGAAAGTTTGTATCATTTCTTTACTATTAGACATAATGGTTATAGCAAGTTATTTTCATTTGATTGCTATTTCAACTGAAGTCAGAATATGTTTTGTTTGAATGTTTTCATTTTTATTATTAATCAGTAATGTACTCATAGAACTAATTATATGTTCTAATGAAGCTTCTATATTTCCTATTATTAACAAAATATCACCGGCAAAGAGTTGAATCATTAGTTCAAAATCTTCTTTTATTTTGATGCCATTAATGTTCTTATTGGATCTAATTCTATTAACAAAGGGTTCTATAGCTAATGCAAAAAGTAAAGGTAATAATGGACAGCCTTGTTTTGTGCCTTTTTGTATTTTAAATGAATTAGAAAGAAAAGAACCTATTTTAACATAAGCACAAGAGTTATTGTATAACTTAGAAATTGTATACTTTAAGTGTTTTAAGTGTTTTAAACAAGTACAACAAATTAACTGAGTCAAAACTCTTATCTAAATCAAGACTAATGATAGAACGTTATTTTTTATTTTTATTTGGTAGTCTATTAATATATGTATTCTTATTATATTATATTATCCTATACTTGTCTATTTAAAATAAACCCAGTTTGAGCATTGTTAATTAGTTTAGGTGTAAGTAAATTAATTATGTTAGCTAAAATGGACATGGACATCTTATACTCCACATTTGGGCCTGCATGATGAACACTTTGTAGGATCCTTATCTTGTTTTAAAACAGCTGATATAAGGGAATATTTCCATGATAGAGGGACTTCAGCAGTTGTTTTTATTTCTCTATAGACCTTATCCAATATTTAACTGCATCATCCAGTAGTATTTTATATTGTTCTGGTATAAGATAATCTAAGCCCAGTGTATTATTATTTTTTAACTTTTTTATTTGATCTTTTATTTCTGCTAATGTGAATGGTCTGTTATTTTTTTATTTGTTCACTTGTTGGTTTATTATTTATATTTTCCCTTAGAAAAGTTTCAGTTATATCATCATTATCTAGGTTACTTGTATTATTATTTATATTTTCATAAAATAGTTTAAAGCCCTTAAGAATACTTTTAATATTAGATCTACTTTCTTTTTATTATTTACATGTGTTATATTTACTTTGATATGATTTATTTTGTTCCTTTTATTTGATCTAAGAGCAAGTTTATGCAAGTTTAAAGGTTTACTGAATATGCTTGAAGTTTAAGTTTTTCCAGGTTTATTGTAACCTTTTGATTTAGAATTTCAACATATTTTGTATTTAAGTTTTTTAAATTCAGACTGACTGATAATGTCATTTGGTTTTAGATTTAACTTTAGTGTGTCTATTTTGACCTGTAGTGTATTCAATTCTTTGTCCTACTCTCTTGTTTTACTAATATAACAGCTTGCAACTATTCCATTTAAGTAAGCCTTTAGTGAATCCCACAGGACAATGTCAGTTACTTCACCATTCATGTTTATTTCTAAGAAATTTTTGATCTGTTTAACACACCAATCCTTGAATCCTTTTATTTTAATAATGCATGCCGGTATTCTCCTGTGATGTATTAGATTGTCAGTTTTTAAAATAATATTAAAGATTATAGCATTATGGTATGATAATGGACATGAAACTATTGAAACTTCTCTAATATGTAGACAAAAATATCATCAGTATTGATTTGTGTCCCATATCTATATGAATAATGGAATAATGGATAAATTGAAGTTTTTTTTTTTTTTTTGAGTGGAGATGTCCCATAAAAAAGGGGACGTCATGTGTTTTTAAAGTATTTTGGTGCAATTTTTAAATGTTTAAATTGATGGAGTATAAATGTAACTGTTTGGATTTTTTAACGTGATTTAATTTCTGAAGAAGTCCTTTATCTGAAAAGGACGAAAAACGTATGTTCACTATTTTTAGCATTTAAATCAGTATTAAAGGCGTTCCTGGATCTATGCCCGTGGTTATTCTTAATTTTCATTAAATTGAAGTATGGTTGTTTTCCCTAGCTCTCATATATCCTTTGAATTAATTAGATTTACAAAATTCGTTAAGTGTTTGGCTGAAGATGTGATCCTCAGCATTCTATCTGCAGTGAAATCTTTGTCTGATAAAATACAATTAAAATCACCAGCCATTATGACTTCATCTTTCATGTAATAGGCTATAGTGTCTAAGTAATTTTTTGCATCTTTAGCTCCAACCCCTGGAATCCAATAGCTGTTCACCAATGTATATAGCTTTCTGTTCCACACAATTATAACACTGCTTAACATGCCATTTTTATCAACATAGGTATCTTTTACTTTAGGCATTACTTGTGAGTTCTTCCATAAAATGAGGATGCCTCTTCTTTTAGATCAAAAGCCAGAACCATATAAAACCAAATAATTCTTTAATGAAAGTTTATTTACATCTTTATTAAGTAAATATGTTTCCTGTAGAAATACTATTTGAGCTTTATGCAACTGCAAGTATTTGAACAGACTCCCCTCTTTACTGGATTATTCAATCCATTAACATTAATAGATACACATTTAAAATCTGACATTTATATAAAAGAAAGAAAAAAAAAAACAAGTATAACAAAATCACATTTATGTACAGAATTTATTATATACTTTATATATAACAACCTGAAGCAAACAGAGATCTCTCAACAAGATAAAACTAGAACTTTTTAATGAAGTCAACAGAAAAATAGTAAAAAAGAAAAGTTCCCTGCAACCATAGCTTATACAAAATCTTTTTTAATTGCAGCAAAAACAGTAAACACTTTCAAACACTAGGTTCTTCATCAGACTGAATAAAACAACAATTAACTGAGAAATTTAAAAAACTGGTCAACCAGTCAGAACACAATAAAAATCATCTATGCAAATCCCTAGATTTAAGAACAGGTTTTAAAGAAACCTTGTTATTCAAACCAGGTTTCCTATCAGAGAAAAACTTGCAAATCCAATATAGTTCCCTTTCCTCAGTATAGTTCACAAAATCACCACCTCTAAGTCCCTTATGTACTACCCACTCTTCTCATGGCATATTTATGTTCACGTACCCGTTCATACAGCATCATTCCTAGTTTTTTATCAGAAGTATCATTGTATAGGCTAGTATATAAACTATCCTTTTGGTAGACTGTAAGCATTCAAAAAAAAAATTCAAGCTGGCCCTCATGACAAGGGTTTGCAAATGAACAGTTTATCAACTACAAGTCACACAAAAACACTCCTGAGTGAATCCAAGCCACCCCCACATTACACATCAATCCCTCAAACCCCGACAAACCACCAAAAAAAAAAAAAAAAAACATTTCAAAGTATGTTAACCACTAAAAAGCCATGTATTTAAAGAAATACATTTAATGTTTCAGTAAGCACTATTTGTATGAGTTGTTTAATATAAAGCAGACTGTCATTTTTTAAAGAAGACATATCATATAAACTTGCATTAAAAGAATTACAGCTATGTGTGATGTAGGTTTAACTTGTAAAAGCGTGTGTTAGCTGGCATATTTTCTGATATCTTGGTGTAGTTGAGTAATGCATTATTTAATATAATACAAGATGCAACAAATGACACTAAATAGGCATGTTAAGTTCATTCTGGGTTCTTAAAATGGCCCAGTGGTGTGCTACTGATAGTATGCTTGACATGCAATAGCACCCAGGAAAGACATGCTATATTATAAGCAGAGTATAAAAAATATAGATTTTTACATATATATTTAAAAGTTACTATTGGAATGATACCAAATAATTATAGAGTAATGTTTCATCATAATAATTAACTTTTAATAAGATGAATAGTTAACCTTTTAAACTCTAAGTGAAAGTAAGTGGCTTTAATTTCATGTATAGCTTAAAGAATCAACCTCTAACATTTTAGAAAGGGAACTAGTAACCATTTGAAGTAGGGTAAGAAAGAAAGAAATGATTTACATTGTAAAAATAATATTCAGCACCTGTTCATAAGTATTCAAGCACTTTTTTAAATTAACAGTTCATAACCATGAAATACATTGCTTTTCATTTGTCCTTCAATTTTCCACTGTTTTTGTCTTTTATTAACCAATCATCTCTTGTTGTATTTCTCTTCAAAGAATGTGATCGATTCCACTCATTTTTTTTCTGTTTCTTTCTAGGATCTTATTTTTCTTTAAAAGTCCATTGCATCTTTCAAGGTGTTAAAAATCTTCTTTCCTTCTGGAAGGTGAATCCTTATTTTTGCTGGAAAAATATTTCTGCTTTAATATTGTTGTTCTTTAAGCTGTTAAAAAGTGGTGCACATGCTTTTCTCTTGGACAACACTAATATAGAATAGTTATTGTCAAATCTTACAGTATTTCCTTTAATTTTAACTAACTAGTCCATGCAGCCTTTAAGACTAAATCCTTACTTGACTAGAGAAAAATCTTATGATCACTGACCTTTGTCAAAGTGTTTTTTTTTTCAGATGAGTTAGAATGTTATCTATGCACCCTGTCAATGCCAAATGAAAAAGCTTCAGGCAAGTTCAAAGTTTTAGGCAGCCAGGTATTAAGAAATTTATTCATACTGTCTCTGTCTTATTTTTCAGGAATCCCAAAAATGTTGATGTTATTCCTAGTAGATCTCTTCTTTAAGTCTTCTATTTTATCTCGGAATAAGTTATTTTGTTTCAGGAAAATATCAGTGTTGTTCTCATTTACAAGTCATTTTCCATCAAAATCAGACATTGCCTCTTCCATACTCAAGATTTGTGATGATTGTTGTTTAAGAGATCCACTCAGCATTTCAACTTGTCTTTTACATTCCTTTTTAAAACTGTCCATTTTGCTTTCTAATTTATCTGTCTTTAACTCACTGATGTTACATAGTATAGCCTGTATGTCTTTTTTCAAAGTATTGTCCTCTGGGTTTAGAGTGGCTCATTCTCTGAGACAAATAGTTATTTTTTTCTAGTTTTCTTGACAAGAAAAAACAATTAAAGGAGTTTCAAACTTGTTATTTTTTGTAGTAAAATTTTCAACAGATGTTCAGCTATAAATCCATCAAGTTTTGAAATATTCTACTTGAGTTTTTTTACTAAAAATCCTGTCAGAGATGTTAAACTGAAACAGAGCTAAAAAAACAGTGCTGTTAACTGCTCACCGTTTTGACACATCCATTGCCAGGTGTCGTTGATAGAATTCTGAAATGTGATGAGACTATACTACTACAGTGAGGGTGTTCAGAATTCTGAAACCTGTGTCCTGATGAAATTGTATTATTACACTGATGGTTTTCAGAATTCTGAAACATGTCTGAACAAGTAAGTATTACCACAGTGAGGGTATTCAGAATTCCAAAACCTCTCTCCTGATGAGATTGTATTATTACAGTGAGGGTGAGAGTATTCAGAATTCTGAAACCCGTGTCCTGATGAGAACATATTACTGCAGTGAGGGTATTTAGAATTCTGAAACTTGTGTCCTCATGAGATTGTATTACTACAGTCAGGGTATTCAAAATTCTGTAAATGTCCTGATGAGAATATATTACTACAGTGAAGGTATGCAGAATGCTGAAACCTGTGTCTGATGAGATTGTATTAGTACAGTGAGGGTACTCAGAATTTTAAAATCTGTGTCCTGATGACATTGTATTATTAGAGTGATGGTATTCAGAAAACTGAAATATGTGTTACGATGAGACTGTATTACTACAGTGAAGGTATTTAGAATTCTGAAATCTGTGTCATGATCAGACTGTATTACTACAGTGAAGGTATTGAGAATTCTTAAACCTGTGTCATGATGAGATTGCAAATTACAGTGAGGGTATTCCGAATTCTGAAACCTGTGTCATGATGAGACTGTATTACTACAGTAAGGGTATTCAGAATTCTGAAACCTGTGTCATGATGAGACTGTATTACTACAGTGAGGGTATTCAGAATTCTGAACTCTCTGTCACGATCAGACTGTATTACTTCAGTGAAGGTATTCAGAATTCTGAAACCTGTGCCATGATGTGATTGTATTATTGCAGTGAAGGTATTCAGAATTCTGAAACATCTGTCCTGATGAGAATGTATTACTATAATGAGGGTATTCAAAATTCTGAAACCCATGTCCTGATGAGAATGTATTACTATAGTGGGGGTATTCAGAATTTTGAAACCTGTGTCATGATGAGATTATTACAGTGACAGTATTCAGAATTCTGAAACACATCCTAATTAGAATGTATTGTTACAGTGAGGGTATTCAGAATTCTGAAACCTGTGTCCTGATGAGATTGTATCACAACAGTGAGGGTATTCAAAATTCTGGAATGTCTCCTGATGAGATTGTACTGTTACAGTGCAGAAAAGGTTGACACTCAAGTTTATTCAAGTTCAGATTTATTTATGTGCCTGTTTCTGCAGTGCTCTCAGCTTACTTCTCTTCTATATCATAATATGTTTCCAATAAGAAGGGCCCAGAGGATGAGGAGGACCCACAAGCTTCAGGTAATGTTCTCCCAACACCACAAAATCTCTGTAGCAGCCATTATCCTTGCTATCATGTTGGACCTATGATGGGATAGTGGTTCTCTGAGTTTGGTCCAAATTGAAGAAAAAATATGGATTGCTGGGTTACAGACAATGTCACAGATGGGCTCATTTCATAATTACTCTCCACCTACTTGAAAGGGTTGCAATCGGGGATGAAGCAGTTTCTGGAGAGCCACTAGAATAGGCCCACACTGTACTTCACAAATTGGATTTAGAGCATGTTTGTCCTTCAAAGACATGCAGTTGGTTCTGAAGATGAATGAAGGCTTCCATCCCATCTGGGCTCCTTACTTTTCTTTGTTCTGAAGATGAAGGAAGACTTCCATCCATCCCAGCTGGACTCCTTACAGGAAATTCCCTCAATTTTCTCAGTGTAGATATTTATTATCTCTCTGCGTGCTGAGTGCTTACCAAGGTACTAATCATGGTGGCAGATACCTTGCAGGACAAAGCGGTTATTCTCATTAATGCATGACTAGCTTCTTGTGACATCATGGATAATGTTCCTAGTTGGGTTTTCCTGTGGTTACAGTAGATGGTGCTCAAATCTTCCTGCATATTTGGGGGGTTGTAATGCCTTCAATCCTTTTGACTCCATTCACATTTCGGAGAATTCAGATGTTCTAGTAAATGTAAGGTGCCTGCGGTTAGAGCTGTCATGTCCTCATGGTCCTCTTAGTGTCTAATCCTTGTCTCTAGGCTTTACAGTGCTGAGTGATTCCCAGCAATGTCAGTGAGTCCTCCCTCCTTAAATCAGAACTTACACTACAGGTCATGATGACAGATATTTTACTAATGGGTTGCAACACTCAATTTGCCTGTTCCTTTGTTTAGAAAGGGTGAATTCAGTGGAGTGAGGGCTCATATAAACACCTAGAGGAACATGCATGGCTTCACACCCAAAACTTCTAAAACAAGAGCCGGGGCAAAAGGCCCTCCTATTTGCTTGTCAGGCTAGCTGTAGTGTTGCACATGAACCAACAGAATGACATGTGCTCATACCACCTGTGTAGGGAAGTATTGCAGACTCCAGCACTGGGCAGTGATTGTGGCACAACTCTGACAGCTTTCACATCCCAAGGAAAATATTTGTGCTGATGGACTCCCTCAGCCACAGATCCAGACATTTTCAGCAACCAAATATAAGAAGTCCTATGCAGTCATAGTCTCCTGGAAGCAGGACATCCCAGAAACAGTCTTACTCATCACACAGGTTAATATAGTCCTCCCCCTGTTCTACTTTGTGCAACAAGTGAAGGAAAGCTTGATGATGGATGCATTCTCTTTTTTTTTTGGCAGGAAAGATTTCTTGATGCTTTTTAACTTTTCTCCCTTATGTCTTGCCTTTTGACAAATTCAGACAAGTAAAAACAATATTCATCTTCATTGCTTTACAGAAGTCAAGATGGTGTGATTTTATGCTCTCATCTCCCTATAACTACAAGAAACTATCCCAGTACACATCAATGAGATATCCCCTAGTCTCCACCTCAGGCCTTAGCATCTCACTTATGTGCTGTACTTACATCGGTCCTCTCATCAGGAACTTTGGAGGGGACTAATGCCTCAAAACATTTTCCACTTATCAGATATAGTTTTCTAACTAGAACAGGTTCTGTACCTTTGCAGAAATGTTTATGCCATCTCAGTCAGTTAACTTGTTATTGGTCCTGACTTATCTCAGACATCTGTATGACTTGAGATTCATTTGTTCCATGGTCAAGGTGCATATCTCTGACATTTCTCTAGACTATGACCTTGTACAGGGGCAGAACTGGGCCCAAGCAGCAACTGGTTAAATAGTCCCTTGAGAGGTTCTGCACAGTTTCCATCCTGTATAGAATAATTCTCCTCCTTTGAATTTGAACTTCATGATTGACAGACTTGCCCATCCTCTATTCAAACAGGCTGGTATGACAGCTCTGACATTTGCCTCATGGGAGATGTTTTCAGGTTTATCATCATATCTGCTTGCAAGATCTTAGACCTGCAGTCCTTATCTCTAGGAAACCCTTTTACTGACTCACAAGATTTGGGTACCCCTTAGGACAAACTCACATTTGATCCTGAAAGTGGTCTCAGAATTGCCCTTAAATTCATAATTTAATCTACCTGTTTTCTTCTGTGGAAAAAATACAGGAGAGAAAGACCCCTTCAGACTTTGGACATCTAACACAGCTGATTATTTTATCTAAAGGGTGGGCGGTACAATGACATAGCAGGTAGCATTGCTATCTCACAGCAAGAGGTTTTCTAGTTAAATTCTCAGGTGGGGTGCTTTCTGTGTTGAGTATACATGTCCTGCCTGTGTTTGTGTGAGTTTTCAATGGGTGATCCTGTTTCCTCCCACATTCCAGTAACATGCAACAGGTGAAATGTACACTTTAAATTAGCCGTAGGTATGAGTGCATGTGCATGTGTGTGTGTGTGTGTGTGTGTGTGTGTGTGTGTGTGTGTGTGTGTGTGTGTGTGTGTGTGTGTGTGTGTGTGTCTGTGTGTGTGTCTGTGTTTTTGTGTGGTATAGAAGAACAACTGTGGCAGGGCTGTCCACCCAGTGGTGGGAAAACTGGCTCAAGATGATGGTCACTATTTATGTGAGACTCAACCTCATAAGCAAATATGGGAAAAATGGGGTAGGGTTGTGGATGGATAGGGTGCATTAGTTTAGGAAATCAAACTAGCTATTTTTTTTCATTTGTTCTAAGCAGGAAGTGGATTACACTGGTTAATCAATTCTTTTCCAAGTAGAGTATTAATTGCATTAGATTTTGCAGCAAGTTGCCCTTTGGAAAATACTTCTGTCTAAAGTCAGTTTACAATGGATGCAGCTGACTTCACCAAGAGTGCAGTTGCTTCCAATGCTTTACTCAGAAATGTCTTCATCATGGATATATTTGCAGTAGTCACTCAGATGCTGACTCACACTTTCAGCAAAGATATGCATAGATATGCATACTGAATTATGGAAATTTGTAAGGAATATATTATGGTTATGTTTCCCACACTGTTACCTATCTTTGGGAAGGTTGATCTATGTCCTTCATGTAAAGTGAATGTTTATTTAAACAATTAGGAGAAACCTGGTCTGAAATTTTAAACTGAACTAGGCTTCTCAATTGTCTTTTGCCTGCATGACTCTGAAGTCTATGAACCTATTACCTGAGGGTACAACAGCAGTAAGGAAAGAAGTAAAAGCAGCATAAAAAACCATGAACTGATCAGGGCAGGAATGCCCAAATATGGTATGGGTAAAATCATGCCAAATCTTGTCTAAAGAACTCACACTTTCAGACTAGAGTCTCACAAACTCACCACATAAATTCATGTGTCTCTAACCCTAACTCTCATTCACATGCACAAACACGTTGTGTGGTTACTTATGCTGTGAATACCTGGTGGTGATTCAATGCTTTGTAAAGTTCGTCTTGAATAGAAGTGGTCTCGTTCTTTTGGAATTTAGGTAAGTGTAATTTTGATAAAGGAAAGTAAACTCATAAATACACACACGCGCAGTTCCCATTTAAACGGTCGACTTACTCGAATGTCGACTCGACAGTACACAAGGTATTTGCTGTATGTTGCTACTTTACAGGGTATAGTTTTACGGACCGTTCTACAAGGAAAATTTGCTTTCTAGGTGTTTTCTACTGTACAGGGCACTTGACCCATGCAAATGTGTAAAATGTATAGCAGCACAGAGAAAACAGAGAACTAACTAATAAGCAGTCTGGCCAATAAAATTATACACTATGAGTCCCTTTATGTATTTCCCAACTCACATAGACTATGCAAACACCCCCTGCCACAAAATGGATAAACCCAATCCTCCTAATGTAAAAACACAGTAGAAGAGACCCACAAGTGCAATGTTAACACATGCCAATTAAACAGCTAGCTGGAAATCCCTTGCTGAAAGTGATTTCAAGACAGTTGTACAGCAGTAACAGTGAAAGGAAAAGCTTTTTTTTTTTTTTTTTTTTACAAAACATGCAGTGAAATGCACATATAAAAGCAAGAATCAGTAATGATCATTCAAAATGACTTAAGCAAGTAGGATTTAGCAATCAAAATTACTTAACACTTTTGGAATGGCACTGGATACAAGTAAACCACTTCTAAAATGTAGGCTAGGTCCCCCAGCTTTGCACAGCTCTAGCAAAATGAGCAGCAGACAATACGTACTCAAGGAGATTTACTCAAGAGCAATACTGGTTTGCTGAGTGGGCACTCAGTATAAAGGATCTATGGAAAACAATGGGTGGGAAGAGTAGATACATAACTTATACAGCAGACAATAGCAATGAAAGCGGGGAGGGTGGAAATTTGGATATCAGATTACCATAAGAGGTGGAGGTCAGAGACACAACTTTATAAAACCACAAAAGAAAAATGGTGAGAGGGTTGTGAAAAAAATTCAAACAAGCTAATTAGAGAGACATCCAATTAAATAAAGCTTGATGTGTTAGTGAGGGATGGGGCAGACAGAGAATGCAACTTTAAGCAGTTTAATAATAAGCATAAAAATATAAAAGCACCAAAACGCAAACTGGAGCAGAGACAATTCTCTCACTTTTGAACTTCTACTGCATGTTAAAGGGACAATCCCACTGTTTAAAATTCAGGTCCAAACTCTTTTCTGAAGAGGGAGTGACAATGTCCATATCAGCAACACCCACTTTGTTGTGTCATCACGGAGCCGCTCCTTCCTCTATCAGCTTACTGAGAATATGCCATTCCATTACAGTTTAGGTTCCATATAAGAAACACACATTTATTCTTATTTTCTTTCATAAACTGCTTATTTTCTAAGAATCCTGCCAACCTGTATAATGAGAAATTAAGTAACAGAGTGCTGCTCAGTGATCCTTTGAATTTATTTTATTTTGCTTTGTTTTTTTGCAACTTGTCATTTACAAATGCACTTGTTGCATTTGTAAATAAAAACTTACAGAAATAAATGGATCGCTGAACAAGGATTAACTACAAAAAAAAAATACTGAACTGTTTTGAATAACTTTTACAGGCTTGTCCATAAAACTTGTAGTTCAGCAAGTGCAACGATGATCTGCACCCCAAACACATAACTCACCCTCTTAGTGCAAGAAATATGAGATAATCCTAAAATAATGATTGGACAATGGCCCAAAAATAGGGACAGATTTTAAATATTGGTCTTACAAACTTGATAGAATTTTTGAGTTAACACATATTTTCTGCAAGATATAAAGTTTGAAACTTAAATGTGTATCATTATTTAGTGACTTCAGCTCTTCGTGATTTGTCAGAAAGCCACAACTTTTGTGAAGAACAGACCAAAAAAATAAGGCAAAAGGATTGACATTGTGTGAAAATCTGGACAGAGGTATGACCCTAAAGCATACCTCTCAACATCTTAAAGCAAGAAATCTGGACAAAGACACAAATAATGGGTCAGTGAAGTGCTTGTGCAGACACTGACATACCATTGAAAGGGTCATTGGGGAAAATGCTTTATTCCATGTGAGTGAAGTGCTTGGGCATACATGGGCAAATTACTGCTGGGGTCACTGGGGAAATATTTCCTTTGGTGTCAGTGAAATGCTTCTACAAACATGGACATAGTACTGAAAGGGTTGCTTGAGGAAATGTTTCATTTGGGGTCTGTAAAGTGCTTGGTCATACATGGACAAACTGCTGGGGTCATTGGGGGAAATACCACACTTAATGTCAGTAAACGTGATTCTGCAGAGATCATTGGGAGAAATGTTTCATTTGGTGTCATTGACATGCTGGTGAAGGCATTGGCAGACTACAGAAGGGACTGATGGGAAAATGAATCATTTCTGTCAGTGAAGTGCTTGTGCAGACAGGGATGATCTACTGAAGGGATTGCTGAGGGAAATGTTTAATTTGGTGTCAGTGAAGTGCTTGGGCATACATGGACAAACTACTGAAAGGGTCATGGGGAAATAATCTGTTAGGTGTCAGAGCACTGCTTGGACATACATGGACAAACTAGTGAAGGGGTAGTTGGGGGAGATGCTTCATTTGATGTTCATAAAGTGCTTGTGCAGACATGGACATACTACTGAAAGGGTCACTGGGGGAAATGTTTTATTCCATGTTTATGCAAACATGGACATAGTACTGAAAGGCTGTTGGGAGAAATGTTTAATTTGCTGTTAGTGAAGTGCTAGTACAAACATGGACAATATACTGAAAGGATTATTGGGCAAATATTCTGTTTGGTGACAGTGGTGTGCCTGGGCATGTATTGACAAACTACTGAAGGGATTGCTGGAGAAAATGTTTCATTTGGTGTCATTGAAGATCCTTAGCAGAAATGTTTCATTTGATGTCAGTGAAGTGCTTGTGCACATGTGAGCAAAGTATGGGAGAGGTCATTGGGAAAATCTTTCATTTGGTGTCAGTGAAGTGATTGTGCAAACATGAACATTCTTCTGAAAGCATCTTGGGGAAATGATTCATTTGGTATCAGTGAAGTGCTTGGACATACATGTACAAACTACTATTGTGGTCACTGGGAGAAATGTTTCATTTGCTGTCAGTGAAGTACTTGTGCAGACATTGGCAAACTACTGAATGGATTATTTGGGAAAATGTTTCATTTGGTGACAGTGAAGTGCTGATGTATGGACTCTGGCAGAAAATTTTCATTTGATGTCATTGAAGTGCTGGTTTGTACATGGATAAACTACAGTAGGGGTAATTGAGGAATTATTTCATTTGGTGTCAGTGAAATGTGTGGACGAGCTACCGAAGGGGTCATTGGGGAAATGTTTTATTTGGTGACAGTGAAGTGCTTGGGCATGCATGGCCGATCTACCAAAGGGACTGTTGGAGAAAATGTTTCATTCCATGTCAGTGAAGTGCTTGGCCATACATGGGCAAACTACTGCTGGGATCATTGGGAAAATATTTCATTTGATGTCAGTGATATGCTTATGCAAACATGGACATAGTACTGAAGGGATAATTTGAAGAAATGTTTCATTTGGCATCAGTGAAGTGCTTAGACATACATGGACAAAGTACTGCTAGGATAATTGGGGGGAATATCCCACTTAGTATCAGTAAAAATGCTTGTGCAGGGATCTTTGGGAGAAATTTTTCATTTGGTGTCAATGAGATGCTTGCGAAGGCATGGACAAACTACAGAAAGGATCGATAGGGGAAAATAATCATTTTGGTGTCAGTGAAATGCTTGTTCAGACAATGAATAACTATTGAAGGGGTCATTGGGGAAATGTTTCATTTGGTGGCAGTGAAGTGCTTGGACATGCTACTGAAAAGGTCATGGGAAAATGATTAATTTGTTATCAGAGAAATGCTTGGACATATATGGACAAACTACTGAAAGGAAATTAGGGGAAATGTTTCATTTGCTGACAGTGAAGTGCTTGAGCATACATGGGCAAACTATTGAAGGGACAGTTGTGGGAAGTGTTGCAATTTGGTATCAATGAAGTGCTTATGCAGACAAGGACAAAGTACTGAAGGGATTGTAGAGGAAATGTTTCATTTGGTGTTAGAGAAATGCTTGTGAAGACATAGACAAACTACTGAAGGGATTGTTGGGGGAATTGTTTCATTTGGTTAAAGTGAAGTGCTTGGGCATATATGGATAAACTACTGCTGTGTTATTGGAGAAATGTCACTTTTGGTAGTAAAAGTGCTTGTTCAGGGATCATTGGGAGAAATGTTTCATTTCTGTCACTGAAATATATGTGTGTCTGTGTGTGATTATATATATATATATATATATATATATATATATATATATATATATGTGTGTGTGTGTGTGTGTGTATGTCTCTTTGTGTGAGTAATATCTGTGCTTGTCTGTATATGTACACATATATGTGAGTTTATGTGTATGTATTAGTTTATATACATATGTGGATGTGTGTGTTTGCATCTGTATATACGTATGTGAGCATGTGTGTGAAAATATATATATATGGATCTACTTCAGATGCTTGAAGCTTCAAAACTTCGAACTTCAAGCAGCCGACACCATAAAATCAAAGTTTTGAAACTAAACCTAATAACGAAAAATAAAAAAAAAAAAACTATTTTTTGCAGGGGGCAAGCCTCCTTGCACCTCCCACACCTCCTGCTAATTAAATATACCAATTATGAGATTGCACTACAGTGAAGAAAATGGTAAATCTCCAAAAAAGAACCAGGAGCACACCATACAGCCAATTTATTAAAACAAAACGAATAATGAACAAATAGTAGCAGCAAAGCTTTTAAGACAAGCTCTTTTTCAATGTTTCAAAGTAGCTGCATCTTAGTCACTTATATACATAAAGCAATTAAAATTAATTAAAGTTAATTAGCTAGCCTATAGGAATTTCAATAAGATTGTTTCATTAAAAAATGAATTTACTTAAAGTGCATGTATAAACTTACAAAAATATAAAAATACATGGATCTCCTTGAGTGCTGTTCTGTCAGCCACCACTGCACTAGGATTGGAACAAGCACTCTCCTAATGAGTAGGGGAAGTTCCCTGGTGCCCTGATCAAATTTACCTTAGTATGAACACCATCTTGAGTCTCCCCTGAAAAAAGAGCCATTGACTTAGTAGGATTAACCTAGTCCTTGAAATATATATATATATAATAAGAAGAGTTCCAATAGCGATGCAAGATAAAGTTAAAGCTGGATAAAATGGTGCAGTGAGGTGTGATTTGTCCAGTCACAGAACCAACGGAATGGGTGTCATCCATGGTAGCCACTCACAAAACAGCTCAGACGAAATCAGAATATGCATTGACCCAAGAGATCTGAACAAAGCATTAAAAAGACTGTATCATCCAATACGCAGTCAATGAGGTTGCAGCTGCCACTGTATTTTCTGTTTTAAATGCAAGGTGTTCATTTTGGCAAGTGATGCTGGATCGCAGAACCTCATTTCTAACTACTTTTGGTACTTTGTTTGGTAGATACAAATTCCTAAGGATGCCATTTGGAAAAAATTCTGCAAGTAATGTTTTTCAGCATGCATTAGAGCAAATTTTTTCAGGTTATCCATGTGCCATAATAGTAGAAAATCTGTTTGTTGGAGGCAATGGTGAAGCAGAGCATGACAGAAGCCTAAAGAAAGTTCCAGACAGAGCACATATAGTGAACTTAAAGCTCAATCCTCTGAAGTGCAAATTCAGAATTCCAGAAGTTACATACGTAGGTCATTTGTTTATAAGTACAGGCTAAAGACCTGACCCGAAAAAGCAAACAGCTATTCTAGAGATGTCAGCGCCAGATAATGTACAAAGTTTGCAGCATTTTCTGGGCATGGTCAATTATTTAGGCAAATTTGTACCAGACTTCAGTGAGTTGACAGCATCTTCAAGAGAGCTCAAACTCAAAATATGTTGCATGGTCATGGTTAGAACATCATCTAAAGGCATTTGAAGTCCTTAAGCAGAAAATTGCCACCCCTCCCCCCTACGTTAAGATATAATGATGTGAACAGACCAGTTATTCTTCCATCTGATGCTTCAAAATTTGGTTTAGGTGCAGTTATACTTCAAGAGGGCAGACCAGAAGCCTATGCATCTAAAATAGTAACACAAACTGAGATGCAATATGCTCAAATTGAGAAAGAACTGTTGGCAATAGTATTTGCAGGCTCCAAGTTTCATGATTATATTTATGGTTGAGCTATTCAAATTGAAACTGATCATCAACCCTTAGTTACTATTCCAAAGAAGACTAAGATTTCCACTCCAGTGAGATTACAAAGAATGATGCTCAAACTGCAAACGTACAATTTCAAATTGGTTTACACTAAAGGTAAATTGCTTTATTTGGCTGATACCTTATCCAGATCTCCAAGATTTACAACAGAACAGCTTGATGCAGAGACTTTTGACTTTGATGTGATATCAGTGCATAATTTTTCACCACTAGACTTGATGAGTTAAGAGATCACACTCAGACTAATCCAATTTCACAGAAGCTCAATCATTATATTAATGTAGGATGGCCGTCAAAGCAACATAGTGTATTACCTGAAGTGCAAGTGTATTTTCCCTACAAAGATGAATTGTTGATGGAAGAAGACATTATTTTCAAAGGTCCTAAACTTGTTGTTCCTGTTTCCTTACAACAAGAATACATCCAGATTTTACATCATGGTCACCCAGGAACTACATCTACTAAGAGAAGAGTACGAGAATTAGTATTTTGCCCTTCATTATCAAAAGGCATTGATAGAGTTCTTTCTACTTGTTCAGTATGCAATAGTACCAGGTCACCAATTCCTGAACTACCTTGGTCTACTATAGCAACTGATATCTTTGAGTGGAACAATCAACACTACTTAGTTTTGGTAGACTCTTACTCAAATTGGTTTGAGATTGATCTACTACCAAACTTAACCTCAACAGCTGTTATTACTAAGTTGAAACATCATTTCTAAGTTCATTTAGTCCACACAAACTTTTTTCTGACAATGGTACTCAATTCACTAGCCAGTAGTTTCAGAAATTTGCAAGAGAATGGGACTTTGTACATGCCACTAGTAACCCTGAATATCCTCAGTCCAATGGTCTAGTTAAAAGAGCAGTACAGAGTGCTTGAAAGATCAAAGCATGACAATACATATTTATTCTTGAATTTGCTTAATCTCAGAAACATACCTCGTGATGATATTCTTGGCTCACCTGCTCAAAGGTTACTTTCCAGACAAACTAGAACTATGCTACCTATTTCTTCTAGTTTGTTGCAGCCTAAGTCGAAGAAAACTAAAACTATCAAGGCTCAATTGTTTAAAAAGCATAATATCCAGAAATCTAGCTACGACCGATCGAGCAAACTACTTTGTCCATTGAGGGAAGGAGATACGATACAAATTCAGACAACAAAAGGTTTTGATCTACTAGGACAGATTACAGGCATTTGTGCCAAGCAGAGATCTTACTTGGTAAATTCTGAAGGAATGGAATAAAGGATGAATTGCAAACATCTTCTTCTTGAACCAGAACCATCACCATCACTGCAATCACAACACTGTGTCTGTGGTGCGAACTCTTAATCAAACGAGTCAGACACTGTTTCCAGACCAGAATGTGTTCAAAAGTCTGAGTCTGTTCCAGAAATTGATTTGAACATTTCACAGGTCAACCATTTTGCAGAAACTGTCCCAGTTGCTAAATCAAATTCCCAATTTTATGTCACACAATATGGACGAATATCTAAACCAAGTGTGAAATATGCAGCAACATACACTTGATTGTGCATACCTATATGTTTAGTATTGTATTATGCATGTCTATGGATTACCTGTGATTTCTGTATGTTAAACAGTCTCATAACAATTGTATGGCATATTTGTCAAAGAGGGAGGATGTAGATCAGAGTGTAAAGTGTGTGTGCTTGTATCTTTAAGAAGCATGCAAGGCTGTATGTGCACGTATATAACCCGCACACATGAACAACCTTAGTGCCATTTTGTAGAAGCAGTTAAGGAGTAAGCATGCATGATCGTAGTCCTTGACTGTATATAAGTTACCTAAGTTAAAGTCAATAGGCAACAGTAGTAATGTGCTTGTATGTAATAAAGCTGCTTAAACAGAACCCATGAAGACTGTTTTATTCGTATCCCAACACAAAAGCAACAGTTATGTCAGTCAGCACTCAAGAACTGGCTGCTCTCTCATTTTCTTTTTCAAAGGCCCTGATTTCAAGGACAAGCTGTCTCTAATGGTTTCCCAGGTTCCTTCTGAGCAGCTCACTCTCCTTCTGGTCAAAGGTCTCCCTTTAAAAAGAGAAAGGGGTATGATCCAAGGAAATGTTCCTCCGCTTCTACTCTATGCATTTCTTTTTGCTATTTTCCCCTTCTCAATGGGCTGAGGAGAGTAACACTTTCCCACTTCATTATGTGGCACTTCTGAATTTTTTTTTTTATTTTCCCTAGGGATGATTTCATAACACAACACTTCAATTAAGTGTGCCACTTTATATATTTTAAGTAGATTCTGTATCAAGAAAAAAATGAAATTTGTCTTCCAGATTGCTCAGATCAAAGGTATTGTGAGCTTGTATACAAACCATGCTACCAAAAAAAACATTCTGATGCAGCCCATCTATGGGATTATTTTTAAACATAAACTACAGCTAGCTGTATGGTGTAGGACACCCAACTCTTCATGACTTAACAGCAAGCCATTCAAAAATAGAACAGCAAACTAATAGTATAAATACCACCTTGCATTTCCAGTGAAAAGAAGCTATTAGCCTAGTGAGACTAACATGGCCAATAAAAGGATAAATAAAATAAAATTAAATAAAAATAATAATTTGCTACACCATGTAATCTGCACCAGAACACTGACAGGAAGGTACAACTATTCCCATAAGAGTACACTTAACCACATGCCCTATCCGTGACCCCAAACCTTCCCTTCTCCAGTCTAAATGACTCTAAAAAATTTGATTATTCAAATCTCATATCAAACTCTATTATTACAGTTATAACTCTGGACACTGTTCAATAACCCTGTAAGACTGAAATGAGCCAGTAAACCTTGTCATCTATAAGAATGTTTGTCATCCTCCAGAAAAAGCCTATTTATGAACCACAGTGATCTGTACTTTCATCCTATAGCATCTGTTAGAAATGAAAACCAGAGTGCTGACTCAAGCTAGTCTAAATACCAGGAGCTTATCCTTCCAGCTTATCATTCACTATCACACCTCTTAATCCCCTGAAGTGAATAAGACTGAGTAAATGCAAATCAAAACCACTCTCTGTATGATAACTGGTTGCACTCACTCTTATCCTTGCTAAAACCTGACCAGTTAACATCTCTATCTTAAAGTATTTTCTTGTAATAATCAAGCAATAGAAAACTCTGTAACTTAGCAACTTAGCATGACAGGGAGACTACTTTTGTACTAATTTACCTGTCATTCTGCTATAATTGCCCAGAGAAACACAAATAACACTGAAAAGTGTGTCTTTCTACTTGACTTATTTTCTTAGGCTCATCAATCCTATATCCACAGACACAGCTGAGTACATAACCAGTTATGATGGTTTATAATCTGTCAGCAACATATTCATTACATTCATATTCCATAAATGCAGAATACCCAAAGCCTTCCCTCAGCTTCTGAGTCTTCTCAAAAATCATCACATCCATCTGATCAATATCACCATCCTGCTTTCATCCATAGTCATGTAGCCTGGAACAAGTCCAAAAGCAAACACTTCCATGGCTTCACAATAATTACTAATTTTAACCTTCTAGATATGTGTATACAAGAACACTTAATACCACTCTACCTAGTTAAGTACCAATCACACTATCTAGTTACCCTTAGTTTTAGAAGCATGCAGGAGTATATGTTTTTATATGCAGAATTTCAGCTATAAAAATCCCATTAAGGATTGCAACTATATTTCTTCAAATATTATAATATTATTCCAAAAGTATTGAGGCAGCTAATAAGTAACAGTCTTCTAAAAACAACATTCAGATAAAAAAAAAATCATATGGAGTAAAACCTTATTTGTATAAAAATATAATGCCAACTTATTCATTTAAAAGTTCACTCTAAGTGCAGTTCAGATTTTCACTGTGCAACAGTTTAACATTAAATGTGTTTGTACAACCAAAAATATTAACATTCTTCATTCTTAAAAGGGCTGCCTAAAGGGATTGAAGACTGCAACAGTTTAAACCTTCTGTATGCAATGAGTAAATATTAGAAATCACACGGTTAAATATTAATATATTATGCAAAGCCCTTAAGGACAACAAGTTATCCTTTAAAGTAATTTTATAAACATATAACATATCCATTGATGTGGAAATGTCTATGCACATTAAGGGTTGACATTAGAAAAACACAGTAAGAAGCAATGCAATTCACACTAATAAAAATAACCATAATTAAGAGTAAAACATCCAATCATCCAAATGCAACACACATAGGGATTCATTTAAATTCATCTGAATTCTCAGTAAACCAAGTCCCAAATCATAAGTATATGAGTGTTTGCACTTTATAAAGTGTAACAGCTGCAAGTCATAAATGCCCACTTCCCTGTGCATCAGTGAAGAATTAATAACATGAAGTGTAGCAGCCAGTCAACACAAAGCAGTGTATTTTATTCAGACAGCAGATGCATATTTCCCATGTTACTACTCATCTCATTTCCACTTGGCAAAGATTCTGGATTATAATCCCGTTTGAGTAACTGAGTTTGAGAAATAGCCTGGAGTATCTGGCACCTCTCAATCACAATCCATTTATAAATGGAAAATACAAATGCTGTCCCTATTAGAGTACAGATTCATAAATATATTCAATGCACTAGGAAAAAGTATCCTCAAAACCTCTGAAAGAAGGAACTTACATTCCTTACCACAACATTCCTGCTAGTCTCACATAACCATGACCACTGAATGAATTTGCACAGAAATGTCTCAATAAAGAAAAACAGGTCTTCCATCTAGCATTCGCCATTTTTCAGGCATCCAAATTTACCAAAGTTCTTGGTCTTTCTAATACCAGGATTCAAGTTATACCAATAATATGTTTTCTTATTGCTATATTTGGAATCAAAGATAGTAATAAGAAGGCTTTCTAAATAACCAGTGTCTTGCAGAAAGCCAGTTCAAGGCATTATTTTATCCTAAATAAAATTCAAATGATTGAACTCTTCCATTCTTTTTGGCACTTTGACTACCTTACATTTCCATTTTTGTGCTTTATCCTGTAATGCCACCAGATGTTACTCCACAAATTGCATCTTTCATAACATTCTTCTGATTTATCTCGTTTTTCTCCAACTTAGTGTTCTCCCTGACATTATGGCATAATAATTATCATCCCAACACTTGTAACTATATCATTTGTTTTACATACCTGGGCAATTTAATTGCAATTTATTGTAAATGAGACAGGATAACAGCTAATGGTATCCCTAAGTCTTCTGAAAAAAACATTTCAAGGCACTTCTCTTCATTTCATCATCCCATCCAGCTGAACTTACAACCATGTGGACAACTGGACTCTCAAACTCATCCTCAAAATCATTTCAACATTAGTCTTTTTCAATTTTTGCACAATACATTGGAACACACTACAGCTCATATTAATCACAAATAATTTTTTTTACTAGCCTTCATAAAAATTAGGCTATTTAATATAACCCAATAACCAATTTAGCCATGAAGTAACTAAGGAAACTGACACACTGAATGAAACACTATAAGTTCTCTATATAATGCCTGAATCAAAATCTTCATTTGTTAAAGACATATCCTAGGATTCAGAAAGGCTTAACAGCATGCTGAAACCTTATCATGAACTATTTCTGTATCACAGTAAGCATTCCTAACTTACAGTCTTCTTTATCACTCTGGTTTCCCAACAATGAGGGCCTTAGCAAGGAGAGGATTGTCATTTCTCTAGGAACGCTACATGTTAATTGGCCATGTGCACGTCGATGAAAATGTTCATGGTTCTCAATTTAATAACCAAAGAAATGCAGCTAGGGCACACAGTCACAAAGGGTCACACACAAGGAGATAAAAACCTTTAATTGCAAGTAAACACAAGTGCTTTCGTCCTGCTACAGTGCAGAACTTCTTCAAAGTGAAACAATTTAAACATTCAAAAATCAATTTAAATACCCTCACTCATAAAAAAGACACCAGAAAGTTTTAAAGAGACACTTGTACTAGCTTATTAGTACTTTACCATACTTCTTGTAGCAATTATTGTAGCACATAAAAGTGCTGCCAGCACTAAACGTTCTACAAGGAAACAGCTCCAGTACTTATTATTAATGCCCACCCATCTAGGCATGTCTAATAGTCAGTTCCCTGTGCTTTCCCTTATTAACCTGGTGAACTTGGGCATCCTGAATCAATGAGCAACTGCCTCATGTACACTGACAACCCTCTCCTCTTACCTCCCAACACTCAGACTTGCGAGAGATGCATTTATATATCCAAATTGGAAGCCACGCATTCTCCAGCCAAGACTGGAATAGCTTGTCAAGAGGAGAAGGTCAACACTTGCACCACACCACATGGAACGCATAGCCCTCCAGAACACACACCAGCACTGCCTTTACATAAAAACACAAACTGCACACTCACCTTCTCAGAGGCTCTCAAAAAAATCTACCCAAACAGCAGAGACTTCCAAGGCAGAAACACACTCAAACACCACAACACAACACTAATCACAAGACACATAACTCTCCTAAACAGTGTGCCACTCAACCAAAGCTCCTAAGGCAAAACAGCATGACTAACACACTAGTCATAGGAGCCTCGATAGTGAGGCAGACTGATGTTCCACTCACTAGGTTGAATAAGGAGAAAGTAACAGTCAGCTGCCTGTCAGGTGCTAGGATCTTCCACATAAAGCACACACTCAGGTCCCTCAACAACAGGTACAAATATGACTCTGTCATTGTACATGTGGGTGTAAATGACCTGAGACATACCTCCCTGGACTACATGAAAAGAGACATAGAGGAGCTCTCGGATTATGTAGCCCAGGTGGGTATGACCCTAGCCCTGAGCAGCATCCTACTATCACCCAGAATTATACCACAGTACAAGCAGAAAATTATTTCAATAATTGGTTAAGTTTCTGGTGTCATTTTAAAGGGATCCAGTATCTGTCTGCCTGGGATGACATGATTGGCAGACCTCAGTGCTTTGCCAGAGATAGCCTGCATATGTCACCCCTGGGCTTCTGGATACTGGCCAAGAATCTTGCCACTTCTATAGTGACTTTTTGTAGGTGGTGTTCCAAAGACTAAATTAAAATGCATTCACTCAAAGCACTCCTTAAAATGGAGAGCATCGACATTTGCGCCATAACAGAGACCTGGTTCAAGGCAACAGAAAGCACCCCTGCACTACCAGGGTATAACTCATTCCACACCTTTTGGCCCCAGAACTTGGACCGAAGCTCTAAAGGTGCTGGTGTTTCCATATTCATAAAGGATGCGCACACCTCCAGACTGGTAGCCCAACATAACGTATCTGAGAAACTTCAGGTGCAGCTAACATTGGGTAAGACAGCAATTTAGGTTGTAGCCTGCTATACGTCCCCAGCCATGTCCCAAGACTCACACTCCATGTTCCTAAGCACCCTGGAGAATATTAAGGTCCAACCTAACACTCTCATACTGGGCAACTTCAACTACCCCTCCATTGACTGTTAAAATAACTCATGTACCAAGACACTTGCCCAATGTTTCCTGGAATTCATTAATTTCAATGCCCTGGACCAGCTCGTTCTTACCCCGACTAGAGGTAGCAACATCCTTGACCAGGTCATTACTAACATGGGCGACTGTTGCTCTACACCAATAGTCAACTCCTCCCTAGCTAGATCTGACCACAAACTAATCACCTTGGGAAGCCACATCCCTCCCACCTCCCACCCCCGCAAAGGTAAGCACCATGAAAAACTTCTCCAAAGCCATCTTTGGTCTCCTAAAAACAGAGGTGGCTAACTTCACTGCACCCATGCAAATGGAGATCAGTTAACTATATTCAGTTAAATATATTCAGTTAACAACTTTTTCTTTTGCAGACTATTCTGTGAAAATATTTCGCCAGTTATGAACCGTGTCTGCTTTAGTTTTATTTTTTAACTTGATTCATTTATTCTTTTGCAATCACAGAATTTCATTTATGACTTAGAACTGTTCCATTAACTCTTTGCAACTGTTGAATTAACTCTTTACTTGTATTAATAATTTTATACCAAAATATTAGATATAGACTAATATCTATAAGAGACAAGAACTATGTGGTACTCCAAGCATTTACACACTGCTGAAAATATACAATTTCAGTGTCATTTTAACCATAACATTGTGGTCATGTCACTGAACTGCCCATTAACACCTTGGTAAAGTACTGAACTGGGCTTAGATAAGCAATATTTGAATGTAATTATTTCAGTATATTTAATACTTGAGGATTTAAAAAAACATGATTTATACACTAAAGAATGCTGTGTACATATTAGTCCATTAGCTGTATGAATACAATATTTTAATATAATTTTCCTCTAACTGGGGTAACTAATACTAGTACTGATAAAATGATGGTCCAAAAACCAATAATAAGACTCCAACTTAAAACCAGTGATAATACTATAACTTGACAAATTACTTTTGAACTTATTATAATGTATCCTATGTACACTATGTATTTACATAGACTGTTTGCCATTCATGCATTTCAATCTAGTAGCTATCCTAGACCCATTTTTTTAAAACATGTTTTTCACACATATTCATTACTAGAAATTAATTTAATTTCTATTGAATTATTTTGTATTTGTACATACAAAGACTGTAAAATAAATTTAGTCTAATCTTACAAATGTAGTAACATTAACATCAAGCAAAATCTTGGAAAATTATTATGTCTATTTATAAGTATCTAGTGGAATTGCCACTATAGACACCATCCCTGCTATTTTAGGTATTAAACTATATACCCAGCAATTAGAAACATTCATGCTTTTTGCATACCAATATTGTCTTGCCAAAAACATATTAAAAATAGTGACCATTCTTGCTCAATTTTTACATATCTTTACTCTCTCTTGTATAGCTGTAATAAAGCAATTTTAAGTCATCTCTTGTATAGCTTTACGGTTTAATAGGTTGTAAATACAATTTAATAATAAACAATACAATAATAACTATCATAATAGCTATTAGCAACTTGTAAAATATCTTATCCTGTCAGGTTTAATCCAGTATTTCTAATACAGTAATACTTGTTTTCCCCTCCCCCTAAAAGAGTATTGTCAAGAAGGAATGAGATATCATTTCTTCTTGTAGCTTTATTTTAGACCCTTTTGCAATACTGCTCACACAGTCAGTGTAAAACTGAGAAAGTACCCCTCCCCCTGTAGTACTGCAGTATCACTTATTTGCTTTATGCTGTGTGAATAGAATGTATGTCAGCCTAATACTTTGTTATACAATTGCTTTTTTAGGTTATTAAACTATAGACCTTTGTCTGATTTGATCATTTTTATAAAGCTTTTGCTGTTTACTACTACTAGTAGATATTTATACCCTCCTGCATAATTGATTTGAACTGTATGTATAGTATAGCCCATTTGCTGGCTGTACTTGATGTAACTCAAGATTTTTTTACTTTTAACAATTACCTACAAACATATTATCAGTGACATATATGCACAATTGTGTAACAATTACCTACAAACATATTATCAGTGACATATATGCACAATTGTGATTCTTTTTTATTATAATTACCAAATGGTGTTGCATATGAACATTTAACAATTATGTTTTAATAACAATAATATTTTTAGAAAAACTCAAGCCACTTGTCTGGCAATCAGTCTTTTTACTTTATTTGCCCAACATTTCCTGTAACGATTTATCCGGTCTTGGAAGGTCTGAGCTCACATTTTACACTTTGTAGACCATAACTAGACATTATTTTACAATTAGCTTACATGTTTTTTAACTTGGATTTCAGTATTTTTTATTTATTTAATTGCTCTGCCATTCATTTTACAAAGACTGCTTGACTAATCTGTTTTTTTTTTAATTCAGAACTTTAACTGTTTGGTGTGGTGTTACTATACAATTATAAAAGAAATTGTAAAAAAACAAATATATATTAGCTTAACTAGCACATGTTTATATTTACATTATTTATATTTGCTGTCTGCCTGTTACTCTTGTGCATTGTAACAGATGTGCTTTAGATGAAAAGAAAATACATGCATGTCAGTCTTGTTACTTTAATCTTTATTCAAGCATGTCAGTTTTGTGACTTTAAATCTTTACTCTTATTAACTATTTTGTATTTAATTTTATGCACTAGAACTGTTTTGTTTACCTTTTGACTATGCTATGAGAATGGTAGTCATACGCTCTACTTTACTGTAGTACTGATAAATAACTGAATAGAACTTTTAAACATTTGAGAATAATTTGTCCAGACATCAGATCCTACCATCCTACCATGTATGCTTGACCATTTTCAAAACACAAACATATTATAAAATATATCTCTTTTGCACAGATCAGCTGTAGTTTCTTGCTCTTTCCCAATGTTCTCTTAAGCTCAGCTATTGTATGGAGGAAGTCAGTCTCTGTCAGTTCAGCTAATTTATTTCCTTTATCCTGTAACTGCTGTTCAAGAGTTTCCTGTAATGTTGCATGGTCTTTCTGACATTCTTTAGTAACCTGTTATGCTGAATTTAAAACTCCTATGTAGTTTTGAAAAGATGTATGTATAACTTGTCTAAGCTTCCTGAACTCATTGTGTTTGTCTCTTAGAAGTTTATTACATTCTTTTGTAACAAAATGTACTAGAGATCCTGTCAGTAACTGATTTGACTCCTGTTGTAACTCTGAAATAAACCTTTTACATATGGTGATAGGACATAACTGTTCAACATCTGAATATAATGGAAACACTTTACCCTTAGTTAATTTTTTATCATGAAAAGGTCTGTCTTCACAGTCTATTTTTTTAGCAATATTATGCAATACTTTTTTATGGCATAGCACACAAAATGCAGTTTTTGTTGATTCATACAATGAAAATTTGTCATACCCCACATGGTTTTCTTTGAGATACCAGTCAAATATTGTAATACATTTGCATAATGCCTTACTATCAACTTGCCCTAATAAGGTTTTACATTTACTAATGTGCTGTGTATACCAACATTGCAATTTAAAGCTTGGCTTACACCTGCTGGAATTATGTCTAATAGCATCCATACTAAAAATGTGACATAGAAAAAAGTCTTACCAGGTATCAAGAAAACAGGTGATCAGGCTGTTGTTGCCGATGGCCGGAAATTTTTCAGAGTCACTCAAGAAGCTGGTGAAACATGACATGCAGAGATATGCTGTGAAAGTAGCTGTCCATCTTTTCTTGAAGAATTAATGGCACTGCGACTTTCCTGCACTGCAGGCTCAATCTGGATTCAGACATCTGAAAAACTTTACTACTGCAAGCTGCATAAACTGGAATACCTCTGTTTAGGATTTACACATATGTACAAATGTTAGTTACTGCAATTTGACTGAAGTGACCCTATGCAGGGCTTACCACTACTCCCCCTGTGTTTGAATGCAGGTAGGCTCGCCATTAAAAAATTAATGATAAGGTGCTAAACGTGGGGTGCTGTTACTGTGATGGCTCCGAAGTCTTCTTAAGACACTCAGTCTTGCTGGCTGGGTTTTGCTGAAATCAAAGTCTGGTTATAGTTGCATTCACAGTCTGTTGCATACAGAAACTTGCAGATATACACTGATGAGAGAATATACTTTGCAGCACCAAACTCAGAGCAGTAACAAATAACTTTTTATAACAAACCGCATGGACTAATGTTGCAGCTTCAGGTATTGTTCTATTTTACTTCTTGAACAAAATGGATGATGTGAGAGATATAACATTTACCTCGGAACAAATGTGTCCCTACCAATACCTCTAACATAACTGAATTAATACAGATCTTATATACAGTGATAGTCGCGCACATAGATATAGATTTCCTTTGGTATTCTATTTTGGAGAATTGCTCATCCTGTAGAAACAATGCTGATTGTTGCAGATGCTGACTTGATGATATTATTTTTAAGCTTCCTTGCTTAACAATGTCACATTTTTTCTCTTTGTAAGAGGTCAGCTTTTTCTGACAGTATGAATATCATGTTTTTCTCTTTGGTATTCTATTTTGATCTTTGTATGAGAACATCTGTTCTTGTGCAAATGCTGACTTCAAACTTTCTTACTTAACAATGTCATATGATGCAGATTGTTTTCCTGTTGTCCAGCCTTTAAGAAACCAGATTAGCTTTTTTCTGACAATGTGAAAACCTACATCCTGTTTTAACATTTCTGCTCTTACTGACAATGTAATGCATACATAAGAGGTCAGCTTTTACATTTTTGCTGATTCTGTAGGAAAACATGTCCATTAAGTAAGTTCCTTATTTTTCAAGCCACAGTCATTTTAGTATGGATGCTGATCACATATTACTAAACTCTATTTCTACATTTAAGCAAGCTTTATTTTATACCTTAGTTATGTTACATATTTGTAACAGAATTACTTTTAACCTTAATATTTTGTTGAGACTATTCTTACAGTATCTACTTCTCTGAAGTCCATGCTAACATGAAGGGACTCTGGCTGACAAAGTTCGCAGATGATTGCAAGTTGGGAGCTATTATTAACTCCCCAGGTGATGTTGACATCCTACAGAAAGGCCTCAGTGAGACCAACAACTGGTGTCAGAACCATGGCCTTATGCTCAATGGCAAAAAATGTGTCATCGTCCACTTTGGGGAAAAACCTGGTTCCTATGAATTACCACATCGATGGTAGTCCACTGAACACAGAAGGCGTTATTAGAGATCTGGGAACACAGGCTGAGAGCAACCTCTCTTTTGACCACCACATTGCCACTGTGGTCAGAAAGTCCTTCTATGTGGCACATCTTATTACTAAGGCTTTTGCATTCAGGAAGAAAGAGGTCATTGTCTCCATCTACTCTTCCCTCATTAGGCCAATCATTGAGTACAATGCCCCATTTGGTATGTACCTCACTAAACACCTGCAACAACTGGAGAGGCTGCAAAAGTACCTTACAAAGAGGATCCTAGGCCTTAAACATTTGTCCGATATGGACAGACTAAAAAAACTCCAACTATTTTCTGTCTCATATCGGCTACTTAGAGGCAATCTCTGCTTGACTTCTAAGCCATGTCTGACCCATCTCTATTAGAAATGTTGCATCTGAAGAAATCCCAGTCCCTCCACACCACATGTTCCAGAGACCTCAGTCTCATTACCATAATCAACAGAACATGCTGGAGGGACAGGTTCATAACTCAGAGACTGCCCATGCTATGGAATAGACTTCCTATACACGTCAAGAAGAGCACCTCACTGGTCCTCTTCAAGAGAAATCTTGATGAGTGGATGGGAAATAGAAAATTCAACCCAGGGATCACTTCAGTGGCTTTACTCAACAGCGGCACTGGGAACTAAGGTTGGGTGGTACAATACCAGGATAAGCCTATGGGCTAAGCTTGTAAAGGCAACAGGGCTTTTAGCCTAGTACAAACCTATGAACCTATATGCCCACCAAAGAGACATCCCACTTAAATATCACTTAAAAGTCACTTGTATGGATACCAAGAAAAGGAGCAATGTTCTAAAACACAGTTTTAACATAGTACACATTAACGTGTAAATAAAAATAGTAATATAAATAAAAATAAAAATAAAAAGGAAAGTATATATACTTCATTTTACAGACAAATAAATAAGCATATTGGAAAACGTAGGTCCATTTCTCATAGAATGGTAAATCAATATTTCCCATTTGTAACTACATACATCAAATTATCGCTCCTATTGAATACCCAAACTTGTCTTATAACTTAGACGCTCTACTTTTTAAAATGGGTTTAATGGAGACATGATCATTTAGCCCTGGATTAGTAGAAGCATTTAATCTAAGCTGCCTCCCTGCAACATAAACAATTTTCCCAATCACTCCCCCCCCCCCCGGATCAATATGTACCTGTTCTAAAATACAAAATAAAAACCCTATATTTGTAGGCTGTGTTAAGGAATGTTTGAACAAGGTGTTCATAAATACACTAACCTAAGGATCTCTCCGTCTTACTGACATAGAAACATGGACAGTCCTTACACATAACTAAATAAACAATCTCCCTACTGTTACAATTACCCTTCTTAAAACAAACCTTACTTTGATTACTGTTACCTAAAATTATAGTCGCTTTTTCATAAATGCACTTGCAATAAGCACATCTGCCACATTTTTAGTTCTAGTATTTCTTCTAGGTTCCCTTCCCCTACAACTCCTTTCAAATGTTTGCTCAAGATTTTTTCCTGTTTTGAAAACAATCTTAGGACTCTGTCCTAATTTTTCCACCATCTCTGGGTTGAACCTTAACATCTTCCAATTATTGGTGACCACATCCTTCACCATATAGGAAGCATAATTATATTCTAACACTAAAGCTCTCTTAAAGTCCTGGTTTAGGCCTTTCTCACTAGTGGCCGTTACCTTAAATGTATTTCCTAATAATGGTACAAATTTTGTCCCCCAACCTGTAACAACCTCCTGGGCAACTTCGACCACTAAACTTTCCTGATACCCTCTTTCTGTAAATAAAGTAGATATATACTTCACCTCTTCCAAAAGATCATCAGTCTGAGAGGTCATAGGTTCATAGAGTCATAGTTGTGTACTAGGCTAATGGCCCTGGAGCCTTTACAAGCTTAGCCCATAGAAGTGCCCTGGCATTGTGCTGCCTGACATTAGTTCCCAGTGCTTCTATCAAGTAGAGCCACTGGAGTGATCCTCAGAGTGAACTTTCTATTACCCATCCACACATCAAGATTGTTCTTGAAGAGGGACAGTGAGGTGCTCTGCTTGACATGTATAGAAAGTCTATTCCAGAGCATTGGCAGTCTCTGGGTGAAGAACCTGTCCCTCCAGCATGTTCTGTTAATTGTGGTAATGAGGTTGAGGTCTTTGGACCGTATGTTGCGGAGGGATTGGGATTTCTTTAGCTGTAGCATTTCTAACAAGGCTGGGTCAAACATGACTTTTTAAGTCAAGCAGAGATCGACTCTAAGTAGGTGATATGAGACAGAGAATAGCTGGAGTATTTTGGGTCTGTCCATGTAGGACATGTGTTTAATGCCTAGGATCCTCTTCATGAGGGACTTCTGTGGTCTCCCCAGCAGTTGCAGGTGTCTAGTGAGGTACATGCCAAGTTGGGCATTATACTCGATGATTGGTCTAATGAGGGAAGAGTAGAGAGAGATGACCTCTTTCTTCCTGGATGCAAAACCCTTGGTAATGAGATGTGCCACATAGAAGGACTTTTTGACCACAGTGGCAATGTGGTGGTCGAAGGAGAGGTTGCTGTCAACCTACGTCCCTATATCTCTTATAATACATTCAGTGTTCAGCGGGCTTCCATCGATGAGGTAATTAGTGGGAGCTGAGGTTTTACCAATGGGGATGACGACACATTTTTTGGCGTTAAGCTTAAAACCATAGTTTCAACACCAGTCATTGGTCTCAGTGAGGCCTTTCTGTAGGATGTCTGCATCACTTGGGGAGTTAATAATGACTCCCAGCTTGCAGTCATCTGCAAAATTGGTCAGCCAGAGTCCTTTTGTTTTGGCCTGGACTGCTGAGAAGTAGATTCCAAACAGAAGAGGACCCAGGACTGATCCCTGTGGGACTCCACTCATGACTGGTCGGCAGTCTGACTTGGAGTTCGCTACTTTCACACTATGTGTTCTATCTGTGAGGCAGTTTGCAATCCACCTAGTGATGTAGGGGTTGATGCCTAGTTTGGTGAGTTTATCAATAATTCTCGAGTGAGGAATGGTATCAAAGGCTTTGGCCAAATCAATTTAGGCTGTATGCACTGCCTTACCTTCATCCACAGCCCTGGTGACTGATTCAAAGAAGTCAACCAGGTTGAGCAGTCATGATCTCCCTTTCACAAAGCCAAACTGCATGGGGTCCAGAGTTTGGAGATTTCCTATATCTTTGTTAATCAGCTCCATGATGATGATGATGCGCTCCATAGCCTTACATATCAGACTCTTCAGGCTAATGGGGCGATAATTCCCAGGGTCTGTAATCGCTCCTCCTTTATGGGGAGGGATGACTGTAGCAGTGCGTCATTCAATAGGGACAAAGCCTGAGGTGAGGCTATGATTGAACAGGGCACACAGATGTGGTGCAAGTTCACTTTGTAGTTCATGTAGAACACAGCCAGGGATATTATCGTGTCCCATGGAAGCTGTATTCTTGGCCTTGGACAATGCAGCTTTAACCTGTGCTGCAGTAATGCTGGGTGCCTGGCATTCTTCCAGTATTGTGATTGGTCCTTTGGGGGGGCGAGAGGGGTAAAGTTGACACTGAATCTGTCGGTCAGTATGTTGGCAATATATGTTGTCTCAGTATAGGAGGTACCATATGGTACAGTAACTCAGAGCAAATCTGGGTATTGCTGTAGAGGTTCTTGATATAACTATAGAAGGCTTTATGATTGTTTTTAGTGCCTGCCGTGATTTTGCCTTCATAGCTGACTTTAGAAGATTTGATGAGGGATCCCAACTTTTTGTTGAGGCTAATAGGGAAGTTTTTCCAGTCTTGAGACTTCACTTTGTTCTGCAACAGTTTCTTCCTTCTGTTATAGAGTTTATTAATGGCTGGTGACCACCAGATTGGCTTCAATTTTTTGGAGGAGAGCGTCTTGGTTCTGTTGGGTATGGCTACTTCCATGCATTTATGTACATGATTGTACAGTGCATTGGTGTATGATTCAGCAGTCATGCAGCTATTTTACATTGGCATGGATGCCGTGAAGTTAGCCACCTCTGTTTTTAGGAGTCCAAAGTCAGCTTTGGAGAAGTTTTTCAAGGTGGTTACCTTTGCATGAGGTGTGGGTGAGATGTAGATTTCCATGGTGATTAGTTTATGGTCGGATCTGACCAGGGAGGAATTGAATATTGGTGTTGAGCAATGGTCGCCCATGTTAGTAATAACCAGGTCAAGAATGTTGCTTCCTCTAGTGGGGGTCAGAATGAGCTGGTCCAGGGCATTGAAATTGATGAATTCCAGGAAGCGTTGGGCCAGTGTATTGGTGCTTATGTAGTTTTCCCAGTTGATGGCAGGGTAGTTGAAGTCTCCTAGTATGAGACTGTTGGGTTGGACCTTGATAGATTCCAGGGTGCTTAGGAATGTGCAGTCAGAGTCAAGGGACATGGTTGGGGACCTATATCAGGTTGTGACCTGGAACGCCATCTTACCCAATGTTATTTGTACTTGAAGTGTCTCAGATGCGTTATGTTGGGCTACTACTCTGGAGGTGTGCATATCCTTTATGAATATGGAGACACCAATGCCTTTGAAACATCAGCCCATGTTTCAGGGTCGAAAGGTGTGGAATAAGTTATAGCCTGGTTGTGCAGGGGTGCTTTCTGCTGCTTTAAACCAGGTCTCCGTTACAGCACAAATGTCGATGTTCTCCATTTTGAGGAGTGCTTCGAGCGACTACATCTTGAGATTTAGAATTCTAGCGTTGAGCAGCATGACCTTCAGATTGCATTTATTTATAGCTGTTAAAGTGGTAGTTTGGTCTTTGGAACAATGCCTAAAAAGGCACTATAGGGGTGACAAGAGCCTTAGCCAATACCCGGAAACTCAGGAGTGACAGATGCAAACCATCTCTGGCAAAGCATCAAAGTCTAAGAAATGAAAAACCATGGAGGTCACAAATAACGCCAGTCGGAGTAATATAAATGATCTTTTTACTTGTTTGTTAGCGCTTTCATGCACTAAAATATGTGCACTTCTTCAGACAAGTTACTGTGGCAAACAAACACTTTTATATAAACCTGTAGGAACAGCTTGTCATTAACCACTCCCATCATTACTAAATTAGGCTAAATTAAACAATTACTCTAAGTACAAATTTAAATTTACTATGACGTTTAAAATACTAGTAATCCATACATTTGTGCAACCCTAACCAAACAGCCTACTAAATAATGTAAAATGCTGATGTTAAGACATAAAAGACGTATATAACCAGTTCATATTACAAGAACCACTTATAACGTTACATGCAAAATACATTTTAAAAAATCTAAAAAATCAGAAATCATTTAAGTGATTTATTTATAGAAGGAACCTATGATTAGTGTATTGGGCAAGGTGTTTAGCCTTAGGGGCTTAGGCTGAGGGGCACACTGTGGAGGTGAGCTATGTATCCTGTGGTTTGTGCTGTGTTGTGGTGGTCAAGTGCGTTTCTATCTTGGAGGTCTCTGCTGTTTGAGTAAATTTTTATTGAGAGCCTCCACGAAGGTGGGTGTGTGGTTTTTGCTTTTATGTGACAGCAGTGATAGTGGGTGTTCTGTAGGGTTATGTGCTCCATGTGGTGTGGTGCAGCTGTTGACCTTCTCCTCTTGACCAGCTAGTCTAGTTTTGACTGGAGAGTACATATCTTCTGGTTTGGTGATATAAGTGCATCTCCCACAAGTCTGAGTGCTAGGAGGTAAGAGGAGAATGTTGTCTGTGTGCATGAGGCAGTTGCTACACTCCCTCAGCATACCCAAGTGCACCAGGTTAATAGGAGAAAGCACAGGGAACTGCCCTTTAATCATGCCAGGAGGGGTGGTCATAACTACTAAGTACTGGAGCTATTTCCATAAAGAATGACTAGTGCTGATGGCACTTAGGTGTGCTATAATAATTGCTACAAAAACCTGTTGAAGTGCAAAGCAATTAGGCTATTTGAAGTGCAAGAAAGAAATAACTAGCAAGATCTAAGGGAAAAAATGAAGAGCAGACTTTCTGGCACCAGTAATAGTTTACCTCAGCTTGGAGCTGCTGAGCGGAGCTTAAACAAGCACAAACCTCTGCAAACAGTGGTATTAAACCAGAAAGGTGAAAGGGATGGAAAAACTGCCCAAACAGCCAATAAATTACAATTTTTGGGCCAGAAACCACTCTTCTTGTGGTAGATAGGCTACCTAGTGCTTACCACTCCCACTGATAAGCTAGAAGGCTTCCCTCCAACACAGAAAGGCTTGGGGGGCTCAGAAGTTTACAAACAGTCATGGATATAGCAAATCTGTATCTGAACTAGACTACTAGACTAGTTAGAGGAAAGGTGGGAAACAAGCTTAGAACTTTTTTTTTTTTTTTACAGAAAAGCAGCTAAAACAGCAGTAAAACAATTCAAATGCAGTGCAAGTTAGCACACTTGAGTGTGTAGCAATAATAAAGAAAATGCAGTTTAAATAAATGCAATTAAATTAACAAATGACTAAAAACAAGTGCAGAAAGCACTAAATTAGGAAAAAATCAAAATGGAGGAGCTTAGAGTATCAGAAAACAATGCCAGCAAATATATAAATAATTTCTCACTGCTCTGACAATATGACCTTTGACTATACTCTGTCTCTGCTTGAATGGATGTGCACTTGAATATGGCAAGTAGGAGTTACTAAATGTAGGTTTCCTAAAAATCCTAGATTTAAAATTCCCCTCTGTGATGTCAACTCTTACGTCCAAATGATTAATTTCTGTACGATTTTAGTTATAGGTAAATTTTAAGAAATTTGTAATAGCATTCAAATATTCAATAAATGTTACAATAAAGTCTTCTGGTCCTTCCCATATGACAAAATGTCATCCAAAAACCTCTTGTATAATTTAATATGTTTCCAAAATTCTGATCTAAATATATGTCTTACCTCCAACTGTAAAAGAACCAGGTTTGCATATGGGGGGGGGGCACACTGCCCCCATAGTAACTCAGTTGAGCTGCTTAAAGGTTTCCCCTTCAAAATATACAAAGTTGTTCTCTAAAACCACCCTCATAAGGTCAACAAAAAGATTCAAATCTTTTCCTTCTAAAAATTTCATACTGCTTAAAGTATCCAGAAAAAATCCAAAGTAAGGTTTGTTTTAAGAAGGGTAATTGTAACAGTAGGGGGATTGTTTATTTAGCTATATGTAAGGACTGTCCATGTTTCTATGTCGGTAAATGGAGAGATCCTTAGATAAGTGTATTTATGAACACGTGTATAGTATTAGGAAGAAAACCCTAACAATGCCTTGTTGAAGCATTCCTTAACACAACCTACAGATACAGGGTTTTTATTTGGTATTTTAGAACAAGTACATATTGATCCCAGGGGGAGTGATTGGGAATATTGGCTTTGTTGCAGGGAGACATGCTGGTAGCTTAGATTACATGCTTCTACTAACCCAGGAGTAAATGATCATGTCTCCATTAAACCCTTTTTAAAAAGTAGAGCGTCTAAGTTATAAGACAAGTTTGGGATATTCAATAGGGCTTGTAATTTGATGTACGTAGTTATGAATGATTAAATATCGATTTACCATTCTATGAGAAATGGGCCTAAGTTTTTCAATATGCTTATTTATTTGTCTGTAAAATAAAGTATATATACTTTCCTTTTTATTTTTATTTTTAGTATATTGCCATTTTTTATTTACATGTTAATGTGTACTATCTTATAACTGTGTTTTAGAACATTACTCCTTTACTTGGTATCCATATAAGTGACTTTTAAGTGATATTTAAGTGAGATGTCACTTTGGTGGGCATATGTCTCTTTAAAACTTTCTGGTGCCTTTTTTATGAGAGAGGGTATTTAAATTGATTTTTGAATGTTTAAATTATTTCACTTTGAAGACGTCCTGCACTGTAGCATGATGAAAGCGCTTGTGTTTACTTGCAATTAAAGGTTTTATCTCCTTGCGTGTGGCCCTTTGTGACTGTGTGCCCTAGCCACATTTCTTTGGTTATTGGTGCTGTTTAACTGTAGTTATACTGTCTGGTTTACAGCATGGTTCTCAATTCACTAAAGCAAGGATAATATTTTACTCCAGGAGAAAAGGTGCATGCCTTCCTTTGACAACATTCACCATTCACTTCTATGAGAGTACTCATGGTACAAATAAGTACTGTCAAGCCATGAGGATAGGGCTGTGTCAGTGTGTGCAGACATAGGTTCATAGGTTGGTACTAGGCTATCAGCCCTAGGGCCTATACAAGCCTAGCCATAAAAATTCCCTGGCTATTTCTTCCCACACTATTTACATGTGCCTTTTTGTTTGTAGGGGCATGAATGAGGCTAAATGTGTGTGTGTGTGTGTGTGTGTGTGTGTGTGTGTGTGTGTGTGTGTGTGTGTGTGTGTGTGTGTGTGTGTGTGTGTGTGTGTGTGTGTGTGCGTGTGTGTGTGTGTGTGTGTGTGTGTGTGTGTGTGTGTGAGTGTGTACATGTGGGAGGTTCCTTTTCATAATATGCTTGAAATAAGAGCCACACAAAACCAAGTAAAATGAAAAAGTAGAATCCGGTCTGGCAGCAAAAGAAAACCTTTTAATTAAAATAATCCAAAGTACAATAAATAAAAAGCAATAATCCAGGTAAGCGCTTTTGTTTGTCACACTGACAAACGTCTTCCGACAATAAGAAAATCACTTCCTTCTGTTAAAACCATTTGAAATTCCCTCCTTTTAATACTATTGGTCCATTTCACAAAAAAACATGATGTCAGCAAATTGACAGCAAATTCACCCCCCCCACCATAGACACACAAGGCAGAAGCATATATAAAAGGTGTAGTCATATAAATAAGCTGAATATACCTCAAATAATTGCATTATAAGACCATTGTAAAACCTTACGAATATAATAAACAACCCAAATACTGAGATTATGTGTGATACCTACATAAATAATTATAAATGTAAAATAAAATAATGAAAAATTATGACCACAATATGCTGAACGCACGCATAGTTTGGCAGTGTATAAATGTGTATGTTTTATGTATGAAATACAAGTATAATGAATGATAAAAGTATAATACTAATAATAATAGAAAATGTAATAGTAAATATAACAAGGTATAATAGCCATTACGAATACTGATGATGGAAAAATAAATAGAATAAATTATCTCTCCAAAGATTTTAATTTTAATATGCTGTTAAGGGAAAGAGACTCATTCAGGCCTGGCCAAAAATGTGCGCACAGACAAATTTGCCACCCTAATTCCATTTTTTCTAAATGGGCTGGCCATGCTCCCCACCTATCATTGTTTTTTAAAATATCTAAAACAATGAATTTGAACTGATGTGTGGGGTTTAAGTAAAAGTGTTTTGCTAAAGCATTATTTTCAACTTTGTCTCTAATAGCTCTAAGATGTTCACCCATCCTTTCTTTCAATTTCCTTTCTGTTTTCCCCACATAAAATGACATGCAATGGGTACACATAGCACAATAAACAACCTTTTCGGAAAAACAACAAAATGTACCCATGATCTTTATATATTGCCCATTTACAAGAACCCCACAGGTTTCTAAAATAAGGGTACAAAATTTACATCGACCACATTTATACATGTAGCCTTGACAGTTGTTATTAAAAGTAGTCTCAAAACATTTCTTGAGGTTGTAACCTTTTTTATACACAATGGGGAGATGTATATCTAATTTATTCCTGAGCAAAGAATCATTCAACAAAAAAAAACAATTTTTCTCTAAAATAGATCTAATAGCAGAGCTATCGGAATTAAAGGTGGTAACAAAACTACAGTTAAAATTCCGATTAATAGTATTATTGTTATTAGTAGAAGTAACCAGATTGTTCTCTGCGTTAGGTATTGTTGAACGTTCATTATCATTATTGGTTGGAATGAAAATATTAGGGTTTGTTTCTTCACAATGGTTTCATTTGTTAACAAGGGTTTAAAGTGACCGATACTTCTCTTGGTGCGAACCTCCTGTATAACATCATTCACCAAAGAAACTGGGTAACCTCTGTGTAAAAACATGGTTTTTAGAAGTTCACATTCCGATATGAAGTCATCCCATTTAGTGACTATTCTAGCTGCCCTTACGAATTGTCCCTTTAGGACAGCTCGTTTCTGTGTATGTGGATGGCAGCTTTCATAGTGCAAAAAACTATTACTGTAGGTTTCCTTGCGGAAAATTTTTGATATAAAGGAATTCATTTCGTAATCTTTTCTCAATAGAACATCTAAGAAAGAAATCTGGTTAAAATCCTTAGCAGCTGTAAATTAAAAAAAAAAGTAGTTTGATTAACGTAATTCACAAAGTCATCAATTAATGTACTTCCACCCTTCCACAAAATAAATATATCATCTAAAAAGTGTAGGTATATCTTACAATACTGAAAAAATGTATTGTTTATCCCATACACACATGACTATATTTGCATATAGGCCTCCGCACGGAGAACCCATAGCTACTCCTTCATTCTGTAAGAATAATTTACAGTTGAACATTATAAAGTTGTTTTTAAGTACAATGTCCAGCAGTTGTTCATACAGGTTGATTTTACTTTGTGTGAAGCCCCTTTTAGTCAGGAAATTATTTACCCATTCGATACCATTCCCATGTGGTATGACAGAATATAAATCCTTTACATCCACAGTAATTAATATATCTGTTTTATCAAAATGGGCTTGTTTTATCCTGGTCAGAAAGTCCCAAGAGTCTTTGCACAAGTGAGATTCTGCCATAACAGACTGTTTTAATTTTCTATCCAGGTATTTGGCTATATGATTAGTTATCGAACCTTGTGCATCGACAGTGGGTCTCATAGGTGGTTTTATAATATTCTTGTGGATTTTAGGGATTCCAAACAGGACAGGTGTCTTGGGATGTATTACAGTCATGTAATTGAACTCATCCATATCAATACTACTCTCAATAAAAAGATCATATAAAATGCCCCTTATACGCCTATATGCTCCATCCATTTCATTTATAGAACTTGGGCTATAAGTATGACTGGGTAAAATTTCTTCCATGTTATGTAAGTAATCACTTTTATTAAAAATAACCATACCACCCCCCTTGTCAGGTTTTATTAACCTGATATTTTTAGAATTCATTACAATTTTTAAATCATTGTTCTCAGTTCTAGTTAGATTGTACCTCCTTTTACAATGTTGGTCAATAGTTCGGAGGTCCAATTCACACATTTTTTCAAAAACTTCTAAAGTGGGGTGTAGTGGTGGGTTATATGTACTGGAAACATAGAATGGATTGAGCAATTGCATATTTGGCTGAAATAAAAAAGACAAATTAAGTTTGCGCACAAATAATTTTAGATCAATAATAGTTTGAACTAGATTTGTGTTCTGATTAGGGACAGATATTAACCCCCTTGATAACAAATCACAAATAGATGTATCAAATTCTAAACAAGAGTAATTATACATAGTAAAATCATTTGCTCTATTAGTCAGAATTTTAAGTGCAGGGTGAGTGTTAGGGCTCATTGCTTGCATGCGTTTAGCATATTGTGGTCAGAATTTTTCATTATTTTATTTTACATTTCTAATTATTTATGTAGGTATTACACATACTCTCAGTATTTGGGTTGTTTATTATATTCTTAAGGTTTTACAATGGTCTTATAATTCAATTATTTGAGGTATATACAGCTTATTTATATGACACCTTTTAGATATGCTTCTGCCTTGTGTGTCTAAGGTGGGGGGGGGTGAATTTGCTGTCAATTTGCTGACATCATGTTTTTTTGAGAAATGGACCAATAGTATTAAAAGGAGGGAATTTCAAATGGTTTTAACAGAAGAAAGTGATGTTTCTTATTGTCAGAAGAAGTTTGTCAGTGTGACAAACGAAAGCACTTACCTGGATTATTGCTTTTTATTTATTGTACTTTGGATTATTTTAATTAAAAGGTTTTATTTTGCTGCCAGACTGGATTCTACTTTTTCATACCCCTTTTCATAATATGATGCATGGGCTGCTAGGGAGAATGTCAGTGAGGTCTAGTCTGACAGCGCATTGTTTGATTCAGAGGCATAGCAATGAGCCGCTAATGAGGTGTTTTGTGTGCGATTTTACCATGTCTCTGAATTGGAGATTCTCTGCATCACACTAATTGATCAACCCATGTTGGGCAATTAGTGTGGGTAGAGAGCATCTCTACGACTGCTGCCCATAATCTTTCAAGTGCAATAGTCTTTTCTATGATCTTCTCAAGAAATCTCTTTCTACAGGGTTTAAGTTCAAGTTCAGATTTGTTAGAGCGCTTAATATGTGCACTTTGCAGTATTGAAACAAGAAAGAAGTAAGACACAAGTATCTACATAGGCAATCGTTGAGAATAATGAAGAGTTCATTAAAACAAAATACCTTAAATAACAAGGAAAAATATCAGAAAATAATAAACTAAATGATGTTAGCTATACAACTAAAGTACCTCAAAAACAGTTAAACATTATTTAAGATAGTGGTTAACATACAATAAACAGTTTCTCATAACAGTTTGATTTTACTAAGCCCAAATTCAATTATGAGGTTAGATAATGCAAACCTAATACCAAATATAAAATACCAGAGCTTTAACAATAAACTAATTCATTATTTCCAAAGATTTATAATTAATTTGGGTATATTCTCCTTAAACCATAGAGATTTCTGGCTGATAAAGAAATGCAGACTGAATTGCTATAATGAGCAAAGACATGACATTCATCTGAGCTCAAGTCTTCCAGCTAAACTGCAAAAGTATATTAGGAATATGCTCAAACTGATGAAAGTCTTTCAAACAGATGATTAAGAACATTAAAGCAGCAGCTAGGAGCACTCACACATAGCCTCAAACATGTCTTACAAGTAGCCAAATATCCCCATGGCACAAAGTTCAGAAAACTTGACAGTCATCTAACAGTATTAATTCATCCACCTAAACTCTAAGTAGTAGTGACAATATACCCAAACTCTGGAACAATCATTAAAACAGAGGTGACAAAACAAATCCATCAGCAGAAGACGAAAATCACTTTAGGTTCACAAGTCATCATACAATATGAGTGTTTGAACTTTACCAGAGAACTGCTGACTGGAGAAACACACAGGTGGCATGAAAACCAAAAACACTACAAAGGTCTGAATAAAATAAAACTGAATAACAGCTGTCAATTAGGAAAAACGAGAATGCAAATCCAGTGTCTACTGATTAAAACATGACTGAAAGATCACAGGTTTTCTGTAAAGAAAAATGTCATTAAAAGATGCCAGATCAAAAAAAAAAAATCAAACCACTTCAACCAACTGATAAACTGAAAACTCATACCACTAAAAACTGGAAGGGATCAGACTATGCTTAGTGACATTGAGACTGGAAAAAAAAAAATTATCAAAACCAGATTGATAAAGTGAACTGAACCAGTCAAAATCATAAGACGTACCCAAAACCATCTCAATCAATCATCAACAAACGAATAACAATCTTTTTACAATCATTCAGAATGAGACCAAAGAGAACTGAATTACATTAAGAAAGTACTTCAGCTAGGGGTAAAAGACACCACAATAGCAAAAATAGCATGCAAATACAGTCTGATAGCCAGTTGCTACCAACATGGTCCTAAAAATGTTGCCACCAATAATTCTTGGTTAAGCAATTAAACTGAAGATTCAAAATCTGCTGATAGCTGTCTGCATTTACCATTTTGAACATTAATCACTGCTTGGTCAATATTTGCTTATTTCCATTATTAATAACCCTAGAACATTTAACATCCATTATATAATATGGAGGTTCAATCCTGACCTCCAACCAATGAATGTTTGGAGTTTGCATGCTTTCCCTGTGTCTCCGTGGGGTTACTCCCATGTCCAAAAAAGATGCTGAGTGTTTCCATCTACAACTCACCAATGAATGGAGCTGTGGGCTGCAGCACAGACTCTACATGGTGCCCTATAGGGGGAAGAGTTGTACAGGTCAACCACTTTGGGCATCTACTGTGGTGTGCAGTATCCTCAAGATAGGAGAACACAGATCACAGACTGCGTGCTGTGGCAGGGCTAGCCACTCAATGGTGTAAAAATATGGTTCTAAGTGATTTAGTCATATTGACTAATGTTGCCAAAAATGGGCATGAGTAGTTACTGGTGATAAGTGGGTTGAGGACTCGGTCTACTCTGACCCACACTAGAGACCCATGCTAATGATGGGAGTAGTATATTTGCTCCTATTGGCCAGTGTGTGCCTGCCATAAAGCCCAGCAGCCCTGGGTCAATAAGCTACTGTCTGGCTGGTGTCTAGTTGCCCAGCCTGGGTTACCTGGGATAGCTCTGCTGAGCGAAAGCTGGACGTAAAACCAACCAACCTGCCAAACATGAACTGAGAATTGCTACGCTTAATGTAGGTTCACTGATAGGACGCAGCTTGGAAGTGGATGACATGATGATGAGGAGGCTGGACATCCTATACATCCAGGAGATGAGATGGAAGGGCAGTGCAGCAAAGCCACTTAGCTTGGAATCCAGAGTCTACTACTCAGGTGGAGCGCAGGCTAGAAATGGTGTAGGAATTGTGGTGAGACAGAGGCTTCAGAAGGCAGTAGGGGATATCATCAGAATTAATGACAGATTCATGGCAGTCAGACTTCAGTGTAATGATAGGGCAGTATTCATAATCTCAGCCTATGCCCCACAACAGGGTTGTGGTAGGGAGGAAAAGAGTGCATTCAGACAGCAGTTGCAGGACCTACTAGATAAAGCAGGACAACATGAATTGGTGTTGATAATGAGTGACTTGAATGCACATATCGAGACAGACAGAACAGTTTATGAGGCTGCCTGGGTCCACACAGGTGGGGCAACAGGAATAAAGATGGAGAAGCCATACTAGACTTCTGTCTGGCAAATGGCTTGATAGTAGCCAACACATGGTTTAGAAAGAGATACAGTCACAAGATCACATACAAGAGTAGTCAACATGCAACTCAGGTAAACTTCCTCCTAGTAAGGAAAAGGCACTGGGGCAGAATCCATGATTGCAAAGTCATCCCCAGTGAAGCAGCCAGCCCACAGCATAAACTACTAGTTGTCACAATCAGCTGCAAACAGTGGTCAGAGAAGGCTCTAAGGTCAACAGTGACCAGGCTGAAGACCTGGAAGTTGACTAGAGAGAAAGTACAACATTTCAAGAAATTACTCGGGGCTCTAGCACCCCAAGAAGAGCAGGAAATAAGTGTAGTTGAAGAAGAATGGCAGCACCTAAAAACAGCATGTGTTAGGACTACAGAAAAGATATGTGGCCGAGCCAGGTATGGAAATAAGGTACATAAGGTAAGCTGGTGGTGGAATGCAGAAGTCCAGGAAGTCATCAAAAGAAAAAAGGAGTGCAGGAAGAAGTGGGAGACAGAAAAGACTGACCAGGCTAGGAAGGACTACTGCTTGGCTAACAAAGAAGCTAAGAAAGTAGTTGCAATAGCAAAGAATAGGGCATCGGAGGCATTGCATCAACTTCTGGAAAGTGACTCAGTACGAGGCACAAAGAAACTATATCAGGTTGCAAGGCAAAGACAGAAAGATAAAGAAGATAGTCAGACACCCTTCATAAGGGATGCCAGCAGCAACCTGCTCACCAGCGCAGAGGACATCAAAGGCAGATGGAAGGAGTATTTCCAGCAGCTTCTGAATGAAGAAAAACATACAGAAGCTGTACTGCCCCAGAAACAGCCTACGAAGAGAGAAGAAGAGGAGCCCACCCTAGAAGAAGTAAGAACAGCACTAAGGAATATGAAGTCAGGGAAAGCAGCAGGCTCAGATGAGGTCGCAGCAGATATGATAACGATGCTGGGTGATATAGGGGGAAATGGCTCCTGAGGGTACTAATAGCAGTATGTAGAGAAAGGCGTATGCCAGATGACTGGAGAATAAGCATACTCATGCCAGTGTACAAGAACAAAGGGGACATCCACAACTGTGGGCAGTACAGTAGCATCAAACTCCTATCACATTAAATGAAAGCCCTGGAGAGAGTGATTCATAAACGGATACAAAGAATACTAGAATGTAAGATGGAAGATGAGTAGCTTGGACTCAGATCAGGATGCAGCACAACTGATCGATGTTTGCACTGACACAGATAGTTGAGAATAAGCTAGAGATGAGGAGAGAGTCCAACTGGACATTCCTAGACTTGGAGAAAGCATATGACAAGGTCCCAAGAAAGCTGATCTGGGCAGTACTGTGGTGGTTTGAAGTTCCAGAAACACTGGTAGAATTAGTGCAGGCTATGTACAAGGACCCAATGACTCAAGTACGGACAGTGTTCAGCCTCACAGAGGGGTTCCCAGAGGGTGTGGGAGTACATCAGGGTTCAGCTCTGAGCCCACTGCTGTTCATACTGGTGATGGACTACATTAGCAAACAGGTTGGAGGGGATGGATCAACAAAGCTGCTCTATGCAGATGATGTGGCAGTACAGGCAGACTCTGAGATAGAACTTCAGCAAAGGATAAGAGAATGGAATGCAAATCTAAAGGCACACGGGATGAAACTAAGCAAATTGGGGAAATCAGAAGAAGCTGAGAATAGAGATAGAACGGAAGATAGTGGAACAGGTAAACAGCTTCAAGTATCTGGGAGTAGCTGAGGAGAAAGGTAGTCTGAATGAAGAGGTCAAAGCTAGAATCAGAGAGGCTGCAGCCAACTGACATAGAGTATCAGGTGTAGTCTATGACAGAAGAATGCCAAAGAAGCTGAAAAGTAAGGTGTACAAGACAGTGGTGTGACCAGTATTACTGTATGGTACAGAAACCTGGGCAGTAAAGGCAGAACAGTTGAAGAAGCTAGAGGTGATTGAATTGAAATGCCTGAGAGAGGTGATAGGATGCACACTGTGGGACAAACGAAGAAATGAGAACATAAGAGCAGAAACCAAAGCAGCTCCAATTGCAGAAAAGGTCAAAGAGAACAGATTACAGTGGTTTGGGCACATGTGTAGAAAAGCAGAAGACAATCTGGCGAGGAAGATTTGGGACAGACAGGAAGAAGGTAAGAGGAAGCGAGGACATCCAGCAAAGAGGTGGATGGATTGTGTGAAGGAAGATCTGCGACAGTCAGGTATGAGTGTTGAAGAAGGCAGAAATGTAGCACTGATTTTAGAGAGTTGGCAACAGTTAATATAATACCCCGACCTCATGTAGAAAAATGGGAAAAAGGGGGCTGATGATGATGATGATGATGATGTCACAAAAAAACGGACCCCCAAAATAGGAATCCACTAAACAAACAATAAAATGTCAACCAAAATGTCCAGCAAAGGCAATGAGACACAAACCAAGAGCCCGATGATGATTGGAACAAAATACCAAAACGCACAGTATTATTATTATATCAAGTTATATTCATATATTATATTTTATATATTTTATTATTTTTGAAACATTTGCATTATGCAGGTTTTATGGAGGTTTGCACTAACAATATTACATATTATACCATACCATATATCTTTAAAGATTTATTTTGTGTTTAAAATTCATTTGATGTGTGTTTTATACATTTTTGTTGTATGTTACTAGGTTGAAATTGTAAATATTAATTTATATGTGTTTTTATATTATTTCAAAGCTGGATGCATTGTTAAAAGTTGTAAAATTGTGTTTGTGGCTTTAAGTTTGAAGCCTTGTGGATACTTAATGATTCATTAATTGAATAATTGATGAATTTTTAGAGATATGTTTAGTATTTATATGGGTTTAAATGTTTTGTGCACTATGACTCTGAAGAAGCCAGTATAACTGGTGAAAGCGCTTAGTCGTAGTGTCGTTTTGGTGGAATAAATCCTTATTTATTCAGTTACTTACTGTGCGTTTTGGTATTTTGTTCCAATCATCATCGGGCTCTTGGTTTGTGTCTCATTGCCTTTGCTGGACATTTTGGTCGACATTTTATTGTATGATGATGATGATGCTATAATATGGTTTGGGCATGGTCCTTTTTGTCACAGGAAAAACTCATTGAAAGTTGTATTGTCAGTACTCTCCCTTCCTGTGTCCCATACCTCATGTTACAATTTGCTCAGCGGAGTTTCATCGTTCACTCTCATGGAATGGGGGAACAGTACTTTATATAGAAATTCAACTGTTTCACTTTCTCCATAGTAGCACAACCTTTACATTACTATACATAAATAGCAAGGAATGTGGACAGTGAAATACCAAATATGTGGGGATACGGTGAGGTTTGCCCCAGTATAAAATGTCTATTTTCAGATATTTTCAGTTTGTCACCGATTTAACTGAGAAGTTGATATGCTGTACCTTGATTTTTTTTATTTTGTAGATGGATCCATCCTGTTGACAGCCTATACTCAATAAAGTAGTGGTTAATGGGTTGGCTACTGACAAAATCCACAAGGCATTATGTTTCAGCAGTGACACGGGGTATATTCTCTGGTTCACAGCTCAAATTATTTACTTATTTATTTATTTATTTTACATTTGTTGACCGGAAAAGTCCGACTGGAGTGAGGTCCATTTACAGCAGAGTCCCGGGGAGAAAAGCTCCACTATTATACTACATGTTCAGTGATAATATATGCAATACTAGATATTATTTACAAAACAAGATATTACATGCAAGAAAAACATGATTAAAGTGATTTGTTCAAAACTAATGAAAGGATTTCATTGCAACAATACAATCATCAGATACATCACATAACTAATGAATGGATTACATTGTAACAATACAATCATCAGAGACATCACATAACTAATGAAAGGATTACATTGTAACAATACAATCATCAGATACATCACATAACTAATGAAAGGATTACATTGTAACAATACAATCATCAGACACATCACATAACTAATGAAAGGATTACATTGTAACAATACAATCATCAGATACATCACATATGCCAGTATAAACAGACAATATTTTTTGCTGAGCAGGTTTGAGCGTGACCACAGGAAGGCCCTATATGGCAGTTTTGAGGAGAAGTTAGTACTGTAATATAGAGATAGTAAGCAGAATATAGAGTAAGGTAGGAAGTATTTGAGGAGAACAGGGAAGCATTTATGTGATGCAAGGACAGAGCCAGGAATGCAAGAGGTGTGATTTGAGTGATTTTTTGAAGAGTGTGATAGAAGGTGCTGAGGAAATATTCTGGGGGAGGTTATTCCACATTTTTGCTATGGTATGAGCAAAAAGAGCTTTACCTGTAGTGTTGTTGGCTTGAGTTATACGCAGAAGGGTTTTGTTGGATGAGCGGAGTGGACAGTTTGCTGAGTATTGGTTAAGTAGTTGGTTCAGGGCAGTAGTCTTGTGGGGATTATTTAGGATGTTATAGGTGAGGACTAGTTGGTGGTAACTAATTAAATGAGGAAGTTCTAACCACTGTAGCTCTTTTAGAGCAAGGCAATGATGGCTACGAAAAGCAGAGTTATTGGCAAATTTAGCAATCTTATTGTAACATGACTCTAGTTTGTTCATGTCTGTTTTCCTAATGTGTGTTAGGATTGGAGATGCATACATCAGGGTAGATAAAAGGTGGGTTTGGGCTAGGGTGATTCGTGCTTGGTCTGTTAGGAAGTGTTTGTGTTTATACAGTGTTCCTAATTTTTTATGTACTTTCTTAATGGTTTGAGAGATATGGACATCGAAGTGAAGATCTTTATCTATTTCAATGCCAAGGAGTTTTGTATGGAGGGAGGGGGAAATTGTGGTGCCATTTTTGGAAGTGACAGTGAAAAAAAGGGGTGTGGGTTTGTATTTGCTTGGGGTGAATAGTAGTAGTTTTGTCTTGTTGGGGTTAAGAATCAGTTGGATATCAGTAATCCATTTTTCAATGGAGTTGAAGGATTCCTGGGTAAGGTTTTGAAGAGTGGTAAGGGATGGGGCTGAGCAGATTAAGGTGGAGTCATCAGCATACTGTATGAGTGATGCATGCAGTGTGGAGGTATGTAGTCTATTGGTGAAAATAGTGAATAGTAATGGGCCTAGTAGTGAGCCTTGTGGAACACCTATGGTGGATGATAGTAAAGGTGATAGTGCTCCTTTCCATTTGACTACTGTTTGTCGTTTTTGCATTTAGTTACTTGTATCACATTGCACTCAAGTTACCTGGCACTTGCTCACTAAAGCAATTATATAAGTCAGCACTAAAAATTAAAAGCACTCAATATTATTCTAGCATGTCCAAAGGTCAGTTGTCAATCTCCTCTCGGTCCAGCTGGTGAATGCCTCATGTACACAGACAACCCTCCTCCTCCCACATAACATCGAGAGATGCAGCTATTTAGCCAAACTCTCAACTCAGGACTGGCAAGACCAGACAGGAGGAGAAGGCAAAACCAGCTTCACATAATGCTACCACTCCACTGAATCAAACACATAAACACACAAAGACATACTCAGGCTCTGAGTAAAATTTACCCTACAGCAGGAGGCCTCCAAAGCAGACACCCAAACAACACATAAACCACAAAAGCAGTGTGCAGCAGTCAAACATACTTGTCATAGGTGACTCCATAGTCAGACACTGGGCGTCCCACTCACCAGGCTGAACAAGGAGAGGGTCACAGTGCTGCCTCGGGCGCTAGAATCCGCCACATAACACAAGCGATTATGTAGCCCAGGCAGGTATGACCCTACCCTGAGCAGTATCCTTCCTTCACCAAGAATGATGCCACAATATAGAGACAAGATGATCAGCAGAAATTGAGGGTAATGCTGCTCAATGCAGAAGTCCACAGCCTTCCTGAAGACACTGGAGAGGGTAAATGTATCTTCCCACGAGAGGAGAAAATATACTAGATCTCATTGTCAAAAATGGGGGGACAAAATGTGAAGAACTTCACACTACTCAAGACTGGTGGTGTATCCTCCAAGGCCCCTGAGTCAGAGGAGGGAAACCACAACCTGCTGCGCCCTACAAATGCCATGCCTTCTATGAACACCTCCAGGACTGCATGGATCATCCCAAAAAAATAAAATCAAGACCTTCCACAAAGGGCAAACGTCTGTCTGGTGGAGTCTGCCATTAACAAACTTTTACAATAAGAGAGCAAGAGATACATGAGTTAAACAAAATCCGAAAAAGGAAGTCACCCTGATCACCCTTAATCATTATTAGTAATAAAACAAACTAATTTTAAGGACAATCATAAGGCCTTTTTCAGCTATGTTTAGGAACCTGCGGAAACTCACAGATATGCTCAGAATTAGTCCAAAATGATACAAAAATCACTGAACACACACATTGCCAACATAATATAAGAGACAGTCAGGGGTGCAAACTTCACCCCCTAAAGGAGAAGGAGAGATAAGCCTCCCAGCCGAAAGTGCTCCCTCCCCTCGACATCTCATGCGCAGCTGGCTAAAACTAAAAAAAAAAAGCCAAAACACAGCATCAATGGGACCGGATGGTGTCCCCGTGTGTGTTAAATTAAAAATAAATGAGGAATTAAACCCGCACATAATCTCAGCTACATTGCCCACCTGATCATGAAGGGATTCACATCCAGATCTAGTGAGGTCATTGTTCCCCTGTTCTCTTCACTTATCAGACCAATGATACAGCACCCATTCCCGGGATGTATCTCACCTCATCTGACCAATGCAAGAGACCCCCCCAAAAGTTTGTCATATGCTGCCAGATTGAAGAAAACTCCAGCTTATTTCAGTCGCATACCGTCTGCTCAGAGGTGACATGCCTGACATACGATATAAATAGGGCGTGCTGGAGGGAGATTTATCACTCAGAGACTCCTATGCTGTGAATAAAAATCCGGTCCATGTGAGGCAGACACCTCGCTTGACTCTGTTCAAAAGAAATCTAGGAGATGAGAGATGGGAGATGGAATATCTTTAATCCGCTGATCATCTCTGGACAGAGGGCACAACAACTAATGGGCAACTGATTGTTTCCTATCAGAGAGATAGTTTTTGAACCAAGCAGTTGTAGAGAGGGGGCAAAGGATATTGATGATAGCGTGTCTAGTAGTAGGTTATGTGAGACCATGTCAAATGCCTTAGAGAGATCTAAGAATATGGCAGATACAAAGTTGTTGTTATTTCTGAGTTGGTTAACCTGGTTAGTGAAAGACAGAAGTGCAGTGGTTGTACTGTAGTTTGGGCGGAAGCCGCGCTGGGTTGAGGAGAGGAGATTATGTGAGGTTAAGAAATGCATCACTTGGGTATGAATACATTTTTCAAGGAGTTTGGATAGGGGGGATAGGATAGCAATGGGGTGGTAGTTTGATAGCTCGTAGGAGTTACCACCTTTGTGTAGGGGGATAATATGTGATACCTTCCATAGTTGAGGGATGTAAGCTTCTTTTATGGAGCGGTTAATCAGAATTGAGACAGGGTAGGCTAGAGATTCAGCTGCTAGTTTTAGGAAATTAGTGGGTAGGCCATCAGCTGCAAGAGTGGTAGGTTTTAGTTTTGAGAGTAGCTTTTTGACTATGGAGGTTGGTATGGGAGAGAGAGTAAAAGATGGTATATTACTATGGTCCTTAGTGGGGGTGGATATAGGGTTATTGCTAGATAGCTGAGTAGATAGTGATAGAATAGAGTCTATGAAATGATGGTTGAATTGAGAGGCTAAGCTGTCATTAGTGGTATTTATGTTGTGAGCTGGGGTAGTAGTTTTACCAGGTTTTAGAAGGGAGTTAATAGCATGCCAGAACTTTTGGGGTTTTTTAGAATGTTTGTTTTGGAGATTTAGGAAGTAGCTTTGTTTGTCTAGCTTTGTTTGTCTTTTGGCTTGATTACGAAGTTGTTGATAGTTCTATCTATTTAAGCTAGTATTGTTCTTTTTCCAGATCTTCCAGGCATTATCTTTGGCTTGTAGTAAGCCTTTTGTGGCCCTAGTCAGCCAAGGGGCATGGTTTACTTTGGTTCTAAGTTTTCTAATGGGAGCTACTGTATTCAAAACATTCATAAAAGTACTATTGAATAGTTTAACTGCCTGTAATGGCTGCCAATTACATTGTCATAATATACTATTGAGAATTTGTGGATTTACCTTGTGCTCATTTCTAGTTTCCTTATACAGTATGGGTTTGGCTATGTTTAACTTTTTACAAAGAAGGAAAGTGGGGCAGTGATCGCTGAGTGAGTCAGGTAGACAGCCCATGAGATAATTTTGACTAGGGAAGTTTACTAAAGTCCAATCAAGAATTGACTGTTTCTTGGATTCTTTGTCCACTCTGGTGGGTTGTTGAATTAGTTGAGAGAACCCGAATAAGTTAATATGGTTTGTGGGATTGCTAGAATTACAGGATTGCCAATCTAGATTTAGGTCTCCTAACAGGATGGTTTCTTGTGGCAGGTTGGTTGTAGCCCATTGGAAGATTTCTTCTATTGTTGCTGAGTTATTTCCTGGAGGGATATAACTACACAGGATGTTAATTCTCTTTTTGTTGTTTACAGATAGAACTGAGCCTAATGTTTCAGCATTTTGGAATTTGGGAAGTGGGGTTTGCAGAGGCTGGAGGTTGAGTGTGTTTTTAAATAGAATAGCAACTCCGCCTCCCTTTTTAGCATTTCTGTCTAGTCTTAGGATGTTATAGCCTGGTGGAAGAATTTCTTCATTCTGGGTGGAGGGTTTTAGCCAGGTTTCAGTAATAGTTAGTAAATCTGGGGAGTATTGGGCTATGAATGTGTGTAGGTCATGCAGTTTGTTTGATATACTTCTTGAGTTTAGGTTTATAATAAGTAGGTCTGATGTTTGTTTGTGTGAGAGGATGTTGTTGTATGGACCTGGGTTGGGGTGTATGTCTCCTGAGATTAGTAAACATTTTTTGTAGATTAGTTTGAGTTTTATAGCATGTGCTAGATCTATATTTGTTTTAAGTAGTGCTTGTTTTTGAGAGTCTGAGTGGTAGGGGTTTTATATATGTAGAATAATGAGATGTCACTAAATAGCGTAGAGCAGATTGTGAAATATATGTGTTTGTGTGCATGTGTGAAAGAATGTGTTGTGTGGAATGAATTGTTTAATGGTATGTTAGTGGGTGTGGATGTGGTGAATGTTAGTGTGGTGAGAGTTAGAATTAGAGCTAGTGGTATGAATTTCATGGTTAGTGTAGCTACTACAGATATTTAGATAGGAAGTAAGATGGGTGTGTTAGTGGCTGGGTGCTAGATCTTTAGTTTGGCTACAGGGCTGTAGTCAATAGGTCCTGCTTCCACAGTGCAGTATTTTACATTTCAGATACATCTTAGCCACAGTGAGTAAAGGTCTCATTATTGGCTAATTTGCATGTATCCGAATCATGGTTAACCACTGAAAAGTGCAGGACAGCAGTTGCTGTGGTATTTAGCAGTGTTGGTGGTCATATCATGCAAGTTGAGACACCTCACCCCTCATTTTCTCTCCCACACACAATACGCATTCATACAAACACACACAAGTGTATATATACACACAAACATACACATACATACACACACACACGCACACCCACACACACACACACACACACACACACACACACACACACACACACACACACACACACACACACACACACACCCTGACCCCTCACTCCTCCCAGTGCTACCTCTGAGGCAGACACACACTCACACATGCAAACCTTCACATACATTCATGTGTACATATCCTAACCCCTATCTTACCAATAAACTTCCCAGTATGTTCCTCTACCACAGTGGATGAACAAGGTCTTTTATATGAGTTCAATACTGTAAGGTGCAAAGAACAGGCTAATCTTTAGGACCAAATGATTCATGGAATCACTGTGCATGTAGATGCCTTCCCAGAGCCTTTCTTTTAGTCAGTCAGGTTTAATTACCACTTGCTTTTCAATGACCACTTAAAATACAAACAGGGCTAATCACACAGAACGGTATTCTCGGTGCCTGTTACTTGTTTTTCTTTCTAAAGTGGCTAATTTTCATTCTTTTGTTATGCCTGATTTTTAGTCCTTAAACTCATCGCCCCTCACCCTAAACACCTCTCCTCTGTATCTGTCAAAGTAGCAAATTTGAGCGGTTTGCTGCTGTGATTAATACCTCACAGCAGGAGACAAAGTTCATGTGCTAAGAATACTGTTCTGTGTGATTATATGTTTGTCTTTTAAATAGTCATTGTAAAGCAAGAAATGGTAATTAAACCTGACTGACTAAAAGTAAGCAGGGCATGTGTGAAAACACATGCAAGGTCAATACATTGACAGGAGCTTGGGAGCTACGATGTAATATTTTAAAGATACCTCAAGGTAGACTAAAATATCAAGATGCCGGACCCCATGTGGGCAAACTCTGGAATTACATTTAAAAATATTTATAAAAAAGTATATGGAGTCTAAAAATAGTGTTAAAATGTAGGAAACATTAAGACTTGATGAAATAAATATGTTTTTTTAGTCAGTGGACATGGTTCTCCTTTAATGTTCTATTCCACAGAGTTGCCTCAAGTATATCCAATGTAATTATGTGCCACAAACATTTCATATTAGCCTTCCACCTCTACTATCAGTTCTTTTATAATAATGAGGTCCTCCAAAGTGAAACACATATTAACATTTCAAATAACATGCCAGGTAATTTTTAAGAGAAATACCTATAATTGCATTCAATCATGCCATTTACACATAAGCAGCATTAATCACATTCTCTATTTTTGAAAATGTGTACTAGTCACTATATTTCCTATCAATCAAACCTCTCCTCAAATAAGGGTTTTGATTTAGCTTTAGGAAAGGTTTATGTAAAATACATACACTGATTAGCACCATATTAAATTAAATACACGCCTAGGCAGTCTTATCATAGCTATTTATTACATAATTGCGTATTCATAAACATAACCAGTAGTTGTTATTTATATATATATATATATATATATATATATATATATATATATATATATATATATATATATATATATATATATATATATATATATATATATATACAGATTAATTATGTGGGGCAGTTTCCAGAGCAGTTATTGTACATGAAATGCCAGAATTGTTTTGTGTATATCAAGAAAAACAAAAGAGTTTCAAGGTATAGTTAGAGTTTATCATCCCTGTTTTTGTGTTTCCTGACTTTTGGCATAGTGCAGCTTACAAAAGAAGTCATTCTCATTAGCCGTGTTTTATATGGAATATTCATACTGTGAGGTACACATTTGTTGAGATTGTTTTCTCCTTGGAGTGTACTACTTCTATTAAAATACTATGGAAAAGAAACAGAGTTGCATGGAGACTGTGGTGCAGTAAGGACCTGGGAATGTGCCCTTTTCCCCACTGTAATGTGATCTCTGAGTCAGTACATATAATTAGCAGGAGTGTAGGGGCATAGTTATTTTTCAGTATTTTAAATTGTCAATCATATGGTTTCAACCATTTAAATTCTGACAATTTAAAAATGCAACAAACTAAAATAGATCCCTCTGGAGTATACTGAACATCTCTCTAAAAAACATTCTCATCAGTTTTCATCCAATTGATATCAAATGTACTTCTCCGTGCTTTACAGAGCTAATTCTCCTGGCTTTCCCTCGTGGAGAAACATGACAATAGCCTTTTTCTGATCATCCAGTACCCCACACAGGCCAATGATCTGAAGAACATTTCCCTCAGCTACTATATCAGAGCTTTGGCCAGAGTCCTTAGATGTTGTTTTCTTTTCTTTTTTTTGAGAGGGGAGGCAACATATTCATACACTGTGTGTGTGTGTGTGTGTGTGTGTGTGTGTGTGTGTGTGTGTGTGTGTGTGTGTGTGTGTGTGTGTGTGTGTGTGTGTGTGTGTGTGTGTGTGTGCATGTGACAAAGAGAGAAGGAGAGAGAGAGAGAAAAACAGATAATTCACCCATAAACTCTTATCCCCCATTTTTGCACATGGGGCCGGGGTGTCACTTCAACAGTGACATTCATCTAGAGCCAAGGTTCACACCCCCATGTAGCTAGCCCTGCAAATTTATTTTATTTTATTTGTTAAATATATAAACTTGATTGGCACAATTGCCTCTTTTGATGGTGGCCTGGAAGCACTATCTGGTTAAGAGTAAGTGACTTGCTGAGTCACACAACAGGAAAACATATGCTGAGAATCAAACTCAGGCCCATAAAATGAAGTTCATTAGCAGGCCATATCCATAATTATCTGCACTAAACTGCCCAATCATAGTTTATTAGGGTAATAAACTACATAAAAATGCATTTCTTAGTGAAAAAAAAGTTCTCCAACACAAATTATACTATGAAACAAGAGCTGGACAGACTCTATGAAGATGTAAAAAAAACATTTTCATGGAAACAATGGTCAGTTTCTCACCTTGCACCAGACATAACAGGTGAAATTGATGACAGTGAAAAACATGTTTGTCAGACAAGGAACTTAATGAAATAATACAAAGAAATAATACAAAGAAAGAAAACTAAAAGTCGCACACTGTACATCTTAATTAGCATGACTCCGGGCACCAGACATGGTCATCTGTGGTCACATTCTGTGGTTCTTGCTTAACTTAAACATTTTGCAAAGAATGAAATTATACTCCAAGCACCTTATATTACTTTACTGCTCCCACAGTTGCCTGCAGCCACTCCAGCTGTTTTTCTTGCTTGTGTATTCTGCAGCACTTCACTTTTCTTTTGTGGTAGATTCATAGGTTCATAGGTTCATAGGTTTATACTAGGCTATCTGCCCTAAGGCATTTATAAGCCTAGCCCAAATTTTTGTGGCTTACGCCACCCCTTATATGAAAAAATACTGTGCCCATTAGTTTGTTGTGCCTCTGTCCAGCAGTGACACAGAGATGATTCCCGGGATAAACCTACGATCTCCCATCCACAGGTCTAGATTTCTCTTGAACAGAGTCAGCGAGGTGCTCTGCCTCACATGGACCGGGATTTTATTCCACAGCATAGGGAGTCTCTGAGTGATAAATCTATCCCTCCAGCACGTCCTATTTATATCCGTGCTAAGGTTTAAGTCGCTTGCTCTAGTGGTTTTGGTGGATTTGGATTTTTTGAGGTGGAGCATGTCCATTAATTCCGGGTTGGACATGGCCTTGTATGTCAGACACATGTCACCTCTGAGCAGACGGTATGCGACTGAATAGAGCTGGAGTTTCTTCAATCTGGCAGCATATGACAGATTTTGGAGTCCTTTATCCTTTTGGTGAGGAACTTTTGGGGTCTCTCCAATTGCTGCAGATGTCGGGTGAGATACATCCCGAATGGGGCATTGTACTCGATCATTGGTCTGATAAGTGAAGAGTACAGGGGAACAATGACCTCACTAGATCTGGATGTGAATCCTTCATGATCAGGTGGGCAATGTAGAAGGTCTTTCTAACCACTTTAGCAACGTGAGTGTCAAAAGAAAGGCCACTGTCAACCTGGGTCCCCAGGTCCCTGATAACCTCTTCTGTGCTTAGTGGATTGCCACCTATATGGTAGCTTGGGGTTACCTTGTTTTTCCCAAAGGGTATGACTATACATTTTTTTGGCGTTTAACTTCAGGCCATGGCTCTGGCACCAGCTATCTGTTTCCATGAGTCCCTTCTGAAGGATATCCGTGTCCGATGCACTTTCCACTATGGCGTCCAGTTTGCAGTCGTCTGCAAACTTTGTCAGCCAAAGTCCTCCCATGTTGGCCTGTACTTCTGAGAAGTAGATGCCAAACAATAGGGGGCCAAGGACCGAGCCCTGTGGGACACCACTTGTGACCGGCTTGGAGTCTGACACAGTGCCAGCAACTCTAACCCTGTGGGTTCTGTCCTTAAGCCAGTTTGCAACCCATCTTGTGACATATGGGTTTACATTTAAGCTGGTAAGTTTTTCTACAATACCCGAGTGGGGTATTGTGTCGAAAGCCTTTGCAAGGTCAAGGTAGGCTGTATGGACTGCCTTTCCCTCATCAATGGCCTTGGTGACTGTTTCGAAGAAGTCGACCAAGTTCAAAAGGCATGATCTTCCCTTGACAAAGCCAATCTGGGTCGGGTCCAATGTCTGCAAGTCCCCTATATCTTTGTTTATGAGCTCCATTATGATCCTCTCCATAGCTTTGCAGACTAGACTTGTTAAGTTTATGGGGCGGTAATTACCAGGGTCCATAGAGGCGCCGCCTTTGTGGAATGGGACCACAGTTGCCGTACGCCACTCCTTGGGCACGTATCCTGTGGTAAGGCTGAGATTAAACAGCTGCCTTATGTGCGGGTTTAATTCCTCATTTAGCTCGTGTAGCACACAGCCGGGGACACCATCCGGTCCCATTGATGTTGTGTTTTTAGCTTTAGAGAGAGCAGCTTTCACCTGCGCATTTGAGATGTCCGGGAGGCTACACTCGGCTGGGATAGTTATCTCTTCTTTAGGGGGGGAGAGGGGGGTGAAGTTTGCACTGAACCTGTCTGCCAGTATGTTGGCAATGTCTGTGGGTTCAGTGATTTTTGTATCATTTTGGACTAATTCTGAGCATATCTGGGAGTTTCCACCCAGGTTCCTAACATAGCTAAAAAAGGCCTTATGATTGTCCTTTGAATCCAGATAATATGTAATTACATAGTAACCTTACACTGCAGTGCAAGTACTTCCAATGTGAAGGTCGTGTCTTTCTTATCCAAGTTACACAACCAAAGAATCCTAAAAGAGCTTTCTAAACATTAGATGAAAAGAAAATACATGCATGTCAGTCTTGTTATTTTAAATCTTTATTCAAACATGTCAGTCTTGTGACTTTAAATCTTTACTCTTATTAACTATTTTATATTTAATTTTATGCAATAGAACTGTTTTGTTTACCTTTTGACTATGCTATGAGAATGGCAGTCATACACTCTACTTTAATGTAGTACTGGAAGTTTTAAACATTTAAGAATAATGTGTCCAGACATCAGATCCTACCATCCTACCATGTATGCTTGACCATTTTCAAAACATAAACATATTATAAAATATATCTCTTTTGTACAGATCAGCTGTAGTTTCTTGCTCTTTCCCAATGTTATCTTAAGCTCAGCTATTGTATGGAGGAAGTCAGTCTCTGTCATTTCAGCTAATTTATTTCCTTTATCCTGTAAATGCTGTTCAAGAGTTTCCTGTAATATTGCACGGTCTTTCTGACATTCTTTAGTAACCTGTTATGCTGAATTTAAAACTCCTATGCAGTTCTGAAAATGTGTATGTATAACTTGTCTAAGCTTCCTGAGCTCATTGTGTTTGTCTCTTAGAAGTTTATTACATTCTTTTGTAACAAAATGTACTAGAGATCCTGTCAGCAACTGATATGACTCCTGTTGTAACTGTGAAATAAACCTTTTACATGTGGTGACAGAACATAACTGTTCAACATCTAAATATAATGGAAAGACTTTACCCTTAGTTAATTTTTTATTATGAAAAGGTCTGTCTTCACAGTCTATTTTTTAGCAAAATTATGCAATACTTTTTTATGGCATGGCACACAAAATGCAGTTTTTGTTGATTCACACAATGAAAATTTGTCATACCCCACATGGTTTTCTTTGAGATACCAGTCAAATATTGTAATACATTTGCATAATGCCTTACTATCAACTTGCCCTAATAAAGTTTTACATTTACTAACGTGCTGTGTATACCAACATTGCAATTTAAAGCTTGGCTTACAGCTGCTGGAATTATGTCTAATAGCATCCATACTAAAAATGTGACATAGAAAAAAGTCTTACCAGGTATCAAGAAAACAGGTGATCAGGCTGTTGTTGCTGATGGCTGGAAATATTTCAGAGTCACTTAAGAAGTTGGTGAAACACAACATGCAGCGAGAAGCTGTGAAAGTAGCTGTCCACCTTTTCTTGAAGAATTAATGGCACTGTGGCTTTCCTGCACTGCAGGCTCAATCTGGATTCAGACATCTGAAAAACTTTACTACTGCAAGCTGCATAAACTGGAATATCCCTGTTTAGGATTTACACATACTTACAAATGTTAGTTACTGCAATTTGACTGAAGTGACCCTATGCAGGGCTTACCACTACTCCCCCTGTGTTTGAATGCAGGTAGGCTCACCATTAAAAATTAATGATAAGGTGCTAAACCAGGGGGCTGTTACTGTGATGGCTCTAAAGTCTTCTTAAGACACTCAGTCTTGCTGGCTGGGTTTTGCAGAAATCAAAGTCTGGTTATAGTTGCATTCACAGTCTGTTGCATACAGAAACTTGCAGAATATGCACTGACGAGAGAATATACTTTGCAACACCAAACTCAGAGCAGTAACAAATAACTTTTTATAACAAACCACACAGACTAATGTTGCAGCTTCAGGTATTGTTCTACTTTATTTCTTGAAAAAAATGGATGATGTGAGAGATATAACATTTACCTCGGAACAAATGTGTCCCTACCAATACCTCTAACATAACTGAATTAATACAGATCTTATATACAGTTATAGTCACGCACATACATATAGATTTCCTTTGGTATTCTATTTTGGAGAATTGCTCATCCTGTAGAAACAATGCTGATTGTTGTAGATGCTGACTTGATGATATTATATTTAAGCTTCCTTGCTTAACAATGTCACATTTTTTTCTCTTTGTAAGAGGTCAGCTTTTTCTGACAGTATGAATATCCCATTTTTCTCTTTGGTATTCTATTTTGATCTTTGTATGAGAACATATGTTCTTGTGCAAATGCTAACCTCAAACGTTCTTACTTAACAATGTCATATGATGCAAATTGTTTTCCTGTTGTCCAGCCTTTAAGAAACCAGATTAGCTTTTTCCTAACAATGTGAAAACATACATCCTGTTTTTACATTTTTTCCTCTTACTGACAATGTAATGCATACATAAGAGGTCAGCATTTACATTTTTGCTGATTCTGTAGGAAAACATGTACATTAAGCAAGTTCCTTATTTTTCAAGCCACAGTCATTTTAGTATGGATGCTGATCACATATTACTAAACTATTTCTACATTTAAGCAAGATTTATTTTATACCTTATTTATGTTACATATTTGTAACAGAATTACTTTTAACCTTAATATTTTGTTGAGCATATTCTTACAGTATCTATTTCTCTGAAGTCCAGGCCAACACGAAGGGACTCTGGCTGACAAAGTTCACAGATGATTGCAAGTTGGGAGCTATTATTAACTCCCCAGGTGATGTTGACATCCTACAGAAAGGCCTCACTGAGACCAACAACTGATGTCAGAACCATAGCCTTATGCTTAATGCCAAAAAATGTCTCATCATCCCCTTTGGGAAAAACCTGGTTCCCATGAATTACCACATCAATGGTAGTCCACTGAACACAGAAGGTGTTCTTAGAGATCTGGGAACACAGGCTGACAGCAACCTCTCTTTTGACCACCACATTGCCACTGTGGTCAGAAAGTCCTTCTATGTGGCACATCTTATTACTAAGGGAATTGCATCCAGGAAGAAAGAGGTCATTGTCTTCATCTACTCTTCCCTCATTAGGCCAATCATTGAGTACAATGCCCCATTTGGTATGTACCTCAGTAAACACCTGCAGCAACTGGAGAGGCTGCAAAAGTACCTTACAAAGAGGATCCTAGGCCTTAAACATTTGTCCTATATAGACAGACTAAAAAAACTCCAACTATTCTCTGTCTCATATCGCCTACTTAGAGGCAATTTCTGCTTGACTTACAAAGCCATGTCTGCCCAATCTCTGTTAGAAATGCTGCATCTAAAGAAATCCCAGTCCCTCCACACCACATGCTCCAGAGACCTCAGCCTCATTACCACAGTCAACAGAACATGCTGGAGGGGCAGGTTCATAACCCAGAGACTGCCCATGCTATGGAATAGACTTCCTATAAATGTCAAGCAGAGCACATCGCTGGCCCTCTTCAAGAGAAATCTTGATGACTGGATGGGAAATAGAAAATTCAACCCAAGGATCACTTCAGTGTATTTACTCAACAGAGGCACTGGGAACTAAGGTCAGGTGGTGCAATACCAGGGTAAGCCTATGGGCTAGGCTTGTAAAGGCAACAGGGCTTTTAGTCTAGTACACACCCATGAACCTATGAACCTATACGCCCACCAAAGAGACATCCCACTTAAATATCACTTATAAGTCACTTGTATGGATACCAAGAAAAGGAGCAATGTTCTAAAACACAGTTTTAACATAGTACACATTAACATGTAAATAAAAATGGGAATAGAAATAAAAATAAAAAGGAAAGTATATATACTTCATTTTACAAACAAATAAATAAGCATATTGAAAAACTTGGGTCCATTTCTCATAGAATGGTAAATCAATATTTCCCATTTGTAACTACATACATCAAATTTTTGCTCCTATTGAATACCCCAAACTTGTCTTATAACTTAGACACTCTACGTTTTAAAACAGGTTTAATGGAGATATGATCATTTAGCCCTGGGCTAGTATAAGCATTTAATCTAACCTGCCAGCATGTCTCCATGCAACAAAACCAATTTTCCCAATCACCCCCTCGGATCAATATGTACCTGTTCTAAAATACAAAATAAAAACCCTATATCTGTAGGTTGTGTTAAGGAATATTTGAACAAGGTGTTGTTAGGGTTTTTTTTCCTAATACTATACATATTCATAAATACACTAACCTAAGGATCTCTCCGTCTTACTGACATAGAAACATGAACAGTCCTTACACATAGCTAAATAAACAATCTCCCTACTGTTACAATTACTCTTCTTAAAACAAACCTTACTTTGATTACTGTTACCTAAAATTATAGTCTCTTTTTCATAAATGTACTTACAATAAGCACATCTACCACATTTTTAGTTCTAGTATTTTTTCTAGGTTCCCTTCCCCTACAACTCCTTTCAAATGTTTGCTTAAGATTTTTTCCTGTTTTGAAAACAATCTTAGGACTCTCTCCTAATTTTTCCACCATCTCTGGGTTGAACTTTAACATCTTCCAATTATTGGTGACCACATCCTTCACCATATAGGAAGCATGATTATATTCTAACACTAAAGCTCTCTTAAAGTCCTGGTTTAGGCCTTTCTCACTAGTGGCCGTTATCTTAAATTTATTTCCTAATAATGGTACAAATTTTGTCCCCCGACCTGTAACAACCTCCTGGCAACTTTGACCACTAAACTTTCCGGATACCGTCTTTCTCTAAATAAAGTAGATATATACTTCACCTCTTCCAAAAGATCACCAATCTGAGAGGTCATAGGTTCATAGAGTCATAGTTGTGTACTAGGCTAATGGCCCTGGAGCCTTTACAAGCCTAGCCCATAGAAGTGCCCTGGCATCATGTTGCCTGACATTAGTTCCCAGTGCCTCTATCAAGTACAGCCACTGGAGTGATCCTTGGGGTGAACTTTCTATTACCCATCCACACATCAAGATTTCTCTTGAAGAGGGACAGCGAGGTGCTCTGCTTGACATGTATAGAAAGTTTATTCCAGAGCACTGGTAGTCTCTGGGTGAAGAACCTGTCCCTCCAGCATGTTCTGTTGATTGTGGTAATGAGGTTGAGGTCTCTGGACCGTATGATGCGGAGGGATTGGGATTTCTTTAGCTGTAGCATTTTTAACAAGGCTGGGTCAGTCATGGCTTTTTAAGTCAAGCAGAGATCGACTCTAAGTAGGTGATATGAGACAGAGAATAGCTGGAGTCTTTTGAGTCTGCCCATGTAGGACATGTGTTTAATGCGTAGGATCCTCTTCATGAGGGACTTCTGTGGTCTCTCCAGCAGTTGCAGGTGTCTAGTGAGGTACATGCTAAATGGGGAATTATACTCGATGATTGGTCTAATGAGAGAAGAGTAGAGAGATATGGCCTTTTTCTTCCTGGATGCAAAACCCTTGATAATGAGATGTGCCACATAGGACTTTTTGACCACAGTGGCAATGTGGTGGTCAAAGGAGAGGTTGCTGTCAACCTGCGTCCCCATATCTCTTATAACACCTTCAGCGTTCAGCGGGCTTCCATCGATGAGGTAATTAGTGGGAACTGAGTTTTTACCAAAGGGGATGATGACACATTTGTTGGCGTTAAGCTTAAAGCCATGGTTTCGACACCAGTCATTGGTCTCAGTGAGGCCTTTCTGTAGGATGTCTGCATCACTTGGGGAGTTAATAGGGGTTGATGCCTAGTTTGGTGAGTTTATCAATAATTCTCGAGTGAGGAATGGTATCAAAGGCCTTGGCCAGATTGAGGTAGGTTGTATGCACTGCCTTACCTTCATCCACAGCCCTGGTGACTGACTCAAAGAAGTCAGCCGGGTTGAGCAGGCATGATCTCCCTTTCACAAAGCCAAACTGAGTGGGGTCCAGAATTTGGAGATTTCCTATATCTTTGTTATTCAGCTCCATGATGATGATGATGATACGCTCCATAGCTTTGCATATCAGACTCTTCAGGCTAATGGGGGGATAATTCCCAGGGTCTGTAATCACTCCCCCTTTATGGGGAGGGATGATTGTAGCAGTGCGCCATTTGGTAGGGACAAAGCCTGAAGAGAGGCTGTGATTGAACAGGGCACACAGATGTGGTGCAAGTTCACTTTTTAGTTCATGTAGAACACAGTCAGGTATATTATTGGGTCCCATGGAAGCTGTATTCTTGGCCTTGGAAATGAAACTTTAACCTGTGCTGCAGTAATGCTGGGTGCCTGGCATTCTTCCGGTATTGTGATTGGTCCTTTAGGGGGGGCGAGAGGGGTAAAGTTGGCACTGAATCTGTCGGCCAGTATGTTGGCAATATATGTTGACTCAGTATAGGAGGTACCATATGGTACAGTAACTCAGAGCAAATTTGGGTATTGCCGTGGAGATTCTTGATATAACTATAGAAGGCTTTATGATTGTTTTTAGTGCCTGCCATGATTTTGCCTTCATAGCTAGCTTTAGAAGATTTGATGAGGGATCTCAACTTTTTGTTGAGGCTAATAGGGAAGTTTTTCCAGTCTTGGGACTTCACCTTTTTCGGCAACAGTTTCTTCCTTCTGTTGTAGAGTTTATTAATGGCTGGGGACTGCCAGATTGGCTTCCTTTTTTTGGAGGAGAGCGTCTTGGTTCTGTTGGGTATAGCCAGTTCCATGCATTTATGTACATGATTGTACAGTGCATTTGTGTATGATTCAGGCATTATGCAGCTATTTCCCATTGGCATTGGTGCCGTGAAGTTAGCCACCTCTGTTTTTAGGAGTCCAAAGTCAGCTTTGGAGAAGTTTTTCAAGGTGGTTACCTTTGCATGAGGTGTGGGTGAGATGTAGATTTCCATGATGATTAGTTTATGGTCGGATCTGACCAGGGAGGGATTGAATACTGGTGTTGAGCAATGGTCACCCATGTTAGTAATAACCAGGTCAAGGATGTTGCTTCCTCTAGTGGGGGTCAGAATGAGCTGGTCCAGGGCATTGAAACTGATGAATTCCAGGAAGCGTTGGACCAGTGTATTGGTGCTTGTGTAGTTTTCCCAGTTGATGGCAGGGTAGTTGAAGTCTCCTAGTATGAGAGTGTTGGGTTAGACCTTGATAGATTCCAGGGTGCTTAGGAATGTGCAATGAGAGTCAAGGGACATGGTTGGGGACCTATAGCAGGTTATGACCTGGATCGTCATCTTACCCAATGTTATTTGTACTTGAAGTGTCTCAGATGAGTTATGCTGGGCTACTAATCTGGAGGTGTGCATATCCTTTATGAATATGGAGGCACTACTGCCTTTGAAGCTTCAGCCTATGTTTCAGGGCTGAAAGGTGTGGAATGAGTTATAGCCTGGTAGCGCAGGGGTGCTTTCTGCTGCTTTAAAGCAGGTCTCCGTTACAGCACAAATGTCGACATTCTCCATTTTGAGGAGTGCTTTGAGTGAGTACATCTTGAGATTTAGAATTCTAGCATTGGGCAGGATGACCCTCAGATTGCATTTATTTATAACTGTTACGGTGGTAGTTTGGTCTTTGGAACACCGCCTAAAAAGGCACTATAGGGGTGGCAAGAGTCTTAGCCAATACCTGGAAACTCAGCAGTGACAGATGCAGACCATCTCTGGCAAAGCATCAAGGTCTGTCAATCATGTCATCCCAAGCAGACAGATACTGGATCCCCTTAGAATGACACCAGAAACTTAGCCAATTGTTCAAGTCAATCATTTTTTGTTTGTACTGCGGTATTATTCTGGGTGATGGTAGGATACTGCTCAGGGCTAGTGTCATACCTGCCTGGGTCAAATAATCCAAGAATTCCACCATGTCTCTTTTCATGTAGTCCAGGGAGGTGCGTCTCAGGTCATTCGCACTGACATGGACAATGACAGAGTCATACTTGTACTTGTTGTGGAGTGACCTGAGTGCGTGTGTTATGTGTCAGATTCTAGCACCTGATAGACAGCTGACTGTTACCTTCTCCTTATTCAACTTGGTGAGTGGGACATCTGTGTGCCTCACTATTGAGTCAGCTCTGATTAGTGTACTGGGCAAGGTATTTAGCCTTAGGGCCTTAGGGTGAGGGGCACACTGTGGATGTGAGGTATGTATCCTGTGGTTTGTGCTGTGTTGTGGTGGTCAAGTACATTTCTATGTTGGAGGTCTCTGCTGATTGAGTAAATTTCTATTGAGAGCCTCCGCGAAGGTGGGTGTGTGGTTTGTGTTTTTATGTGAGAGCAGTGATAGTGGGTGTTCTGTAGGGTTATGTGCTGCATGTGGTGTGGTGCAGCTATTGACATTCTCCTCTTGACCAGCTAGTCCAGTTTTGGCTGGAGAGTACATATCTTCCAGTTTGGTGATATAAGTGCATCTCTCACAAGTCAGAGTGTTGGGAGGTAAGAGGAGAGGATTGTCTGTGTGCATGAGGCAGTTGCTACACTCCCTCAGCATGCCCAAGTGCACCAGGTTAATAGGAGAAAGCACAGGGAACTGCCCTTTAATTATGCCAGGAGGGGTGGTCATAACTACTAAGTACTGGAGCTATTTCCATAAAGAACGACTAGTGCTGATGGCACTTAGGTGTGCTATAATAATTGCTGCAAAAACCTGTTGAAGTGCAAAGCAATTAGGCTATTTGAAGTGCAAAAAAGAAAGAACTAGCAAGATCTAAGGAAAAAAATGAAGAGCAGACTTTCTGGCACCAGTAATAGTTTACCTCAGCTCGGAGCTGCTGAGCGGAGCTTAAACAAGCACAAATCTGTGCAAACAGTGGTATTAAACCAGAAAGGTGAAAGGGATGGAAAAACTGCCCAAACGGCCAATAAATTCCACTTTTTTGGGCCAGAAACCACTCTTCTTGTGGTAGATAGGCTACCTAGTGCTTACCACTCTCACTGATAAGCTAGAAGGCTTCCCTCCAACAGAGAAAGGCTTGGGGGGCTCAGAGGTTTACAAAATGTCCTCGATACAGCAAATCTGTATCTGGACTAGACTACTAGACTAGTTACAGGAAAAGTGGGAAACAAGCTTAGAATTTTTTTTTTTCAGAAAAGCAGTAGAGTGTGTAGCAATAATAAAGCAAATACAGTTTAAATAAATGCAATTAAATTAAAAATTGACTAAAAACAAGTGCAGAAAGCACTAAATTAGGAAAAAATCAAAATGGAGGCACTTAGAGTATCAGAAAACAATGCCAGCAAATATATAAATAATTTCTGACTGCTCTGACAATCTGACCTTTGTCTATACTCTTTCTCTGCTTGAATGGATGTGCACTTGAATATGGCAAGTAGGAGTTACTAAACTAAAAATCCTATATTTAAAATTCCCCTCTGTAATGTCAACTCTTACGTCCAAAGAATTAATTTCTGTACGATTTTGGTTATAGGTAAATTTTAAGAAATTTGTAATAGCATTCAAATAATCAATAAATGTTACAATAAAGTATTCTGGTCCTTCCCATACAACAAAATGTCATCCAGAAACCACCTGTATAATTTAATATGTTTCCAAAATTCTGATCTAAATATATGTCTTACCTCTCACTGTAAAAGAACCAGGTTTGCATATGATGGGGCACACACTGCCCCCATAGTAACTCTGTTGAGCTGCTTAAAGGTTTCCCCTTCAAAATATACAAAGTTGTTCTCTAAAACCACCCTCATAAGGTCAACAAAAGGATTCAAATCTTTTCCTTCTAAAAATTCCATACTGCTTAAAGTATCCAGAAAAAAATCCAAAGTAAGGTGTGTTTTAAGAAGGGTAATTGTAACAGTAGGGGGATTGCTTATTTAGCTATGTGTAAGGACTGTCCATGTTTCTATGTCGGTAAGATGGAGAGATCCTTAGATAAGCGTATTTATGAACACGTGTATAGTATTAGGAAGAAAACCCTAACAATGCCTTGTTGAAGCATTCCTTAACACAACCTAGAGATACAGGGTTTTTATTTGGTATTTTAGAACAGGTACATATTGATCCCAGGGGGAGTGATTGGGAATATTGGCTTTGTTGCGGGGAGACATGCTGGCAGCTTAGATTACATGCTTCTACTAACCCAGGAGTAAATGATCATGTCTCCATTAAATCCTTTTTAAAAAGAAGAGCATCTAAGTTATTAGACAAGTTTGGGATATTCAATAGGACTAGTAATCTGATGTACGTAGTTACGAATGATAAAATATTGATTTACCATTCTATTAGAAATGGGCATAAGTTTTTCAATATGCTTATTTATTTGTCTATAAAATGAAGTATATATACTTTCCTTTTTATTTGTATTTTTAGTATATTGTCATTTTTTTATTTTCATGTTAATGTGTACTATGTTATAACTGTGTTTTATTACATTACTCCTTTACTTGGTATCCATACAAGTGACTTTTAAGTGATATTTAAGTGATATGTCTCTTTGGTGGGCATATGTCTCTTTAAAACTTTCCGGCACCTTTTTTACGAGTGAGGGCATTTAAATTGATTTTTGAATGTTTAAATTATTTCACTTTGAAGAAGTTCTGCACTGTAGCATGATGAAAGTGCTTGTGTTTACTTGCAATTAAAGGTTTTATCTCCTTGCGTGTGGCCCTTTGCGACTGTGTGCCCTAGCCACATTTCTTTGGTTACTGGTGCTGTTTAACTGTAGTTATACTGTCTGGTTTACAGCATGGTTCTCAATTCACTAAAGCAAGGATGATATTTTACTCCAGGAGAAAAGGTGCATGCCTTCCTTTGACAACATTCACCATTCACTTCTATGAGAGTAATCATGGTACAAATAAGTACTGTCAAGCCATGAGGATAGGGCTGTGTCAGTGTGTGCAGACATAGGTTCATAGGTTGGTACTAGGCTATCAGCCCTAGGGCCTATACAAGCCTAGCCATAAAAATTCCCTGGCTATTTCTTCCCACACTATTTACATGTGCCTTTTTGTTTGTAGGGGCATGAATGAGGCTAAATGTGTGTGTGTGTGTGTGTGTGTGTGTGTGTGTGTGTGTGTGTGTGTGTGTGTGTGTGTGTGTGTGTGTGTGTGTGTGTGTGGGTACACGTGGGAGGTTCCTTTTCATAATATGATGCATGGGCTGCTAGGGAGAATGTCAGCGAGGTCTAGTCTGACAGCGCATTGTTTGATTCAGAGGCATAGCAATGAGCAGCTAATGAGGTGTTTTGTGTGCGATTTTGCCATGTCTCTGAATTGGAGATTATCTACTTCACACTAATTGATCAACCCATGTTGGGCAATTAGTGTGGGTAGAGAGCATCTCTACGACTGCTGCCCATAATCTTTCAAGTGCAATAGTCTTTTCTACGATCTTCTCAAGAAATCTCTTTCTACAGGGTTTAAGTTCAAGTTCAGATTTGTTAGAGCGCTTAAAATGTGCACTTTGCAGTATTGAAACAAGAAAGAAGTAAGACACAAGTATCTACATAGGCAATCATTGAGAATAATGAAGAGTTCATTAAAACAAAATACCTTAAATAACAAGGAAAAATATCAGAAAATAATAAACTAAATGATGTTAGCTATACAACTAAAGTACCTCAAAAACAGTTAAACATTATTTAAGATAGTGGTTAACATACAATAAACAGTTTCTCATAACAGTTTGATTTTACTAAGCCCAAATTCAATTATGATGTTAGATAATGCAAACCTAATACCAAATATAAAATACCAGAGCTTTAACAATAAACTAATTCATTATTTCCAAAGATTTATAATTAATTTGGGTATATTCTCCTTAAACCATAGAGATTTCTGGCTGATAAAGAAATGCAGACTGAATTGCTATAATGAGCAAAGACATGACATTCATCTGAGCTCAAGTCTTCCAGCTAAACTGCAAAAGTATATTAGGAATATGCTCAAACTGATGAAAGTCTTTCAAACAGATGATTAAGAACATTAAAGCAGCAGCTAGGAGCACTCACACATAGCCTCAAACATGTCTTACAAGTAGCCAGATATCCCCATGGCACAAAGTTCAGAAAACTTGACAGTCATCTAACAGTATTAATTCATCCACCTAAACTCTAAGTAGTAGTGACAATATACCCAAACTCTGGAACAATCATTAAAACAGAGGTGACAAAACAAATCCATCAGCAGAAGACGAAAATCACTTTAGGTTCACAAGTCATCATACAATATGAGTGTTTGAACTTTACCAGAGAACTGCTGACTGGAGAAACACACAGGTGGCATGAAAACCAAAAACACTACAAAGGTCTGAATAAAATAAAACTGAATAACAGCTGTCAATTAGGAAAGACGAGAATGCAAATCCAGTGTCTACTGATTAAAACATGGCTGAAAGATCACAGGTTTTCTGTAAAGAAAAATGTCATTAAAAGATGCCAGATCAAAAAAAAAAAAATCAAACCACTTCAACCAACTGATAAACTGAAAACTCATACCACTAAAAACTGGAAGGGATCAGACTATGCTTAGTGACATTGAGACTGGAAAAAAAAAATTATGAAAACCAGACTGATAAAGTGAACTGAACCAGTCAAAATCATAAGACGTGCTCAAAACCATCTCAATCAATCATCAACAAACGAATAACAATCTTTTTACAATCATTCAGAATGAGACCAAAGAGAACTGAATTACATTAAGAAAGTACTTCAGCTAGGGGTAAAAGACACCACAATAGCAAAAATAGCATGCAAACACAGTCTGATAGCCAGTTGCTACCAACATGGTCCTAAAAATGTTGCCACCAATAATTCTTGGTTAAGCAATTAAACTGAAGATTCAACATCTGCTGATAGCTGTCTGCACTGACCATTTTGAACATTAATCATTGCTTGGTCAATATTTGCTTATTTCCATTATTAATAACCCTGAACATTTAACATCCATTATATAATATGGAGGTTCGATCCTGACCTCTGACCAATGTCTTTTTGGAGTTTGCATGTTTTCTCTGTGTCTCCGTGGGGTTTCTCCCATGTCCAAAAAAGATGCTGATTGTTTTCATCTACAACTCTCCAATGAATGGAGCTGTGGGCTGCAGCACAGACTCTACATGGTGCCCTATAGGGGGAAGAGTTGTACAGGCCAACCACTTTGGGCATCTACTGTGGTGTGCAGTATCCTCAAGATAGGAGAACACAGATCACAGACTGCGTGCTGTGGCAGGGCTAGCCACTCAATGGTGTAAAAATATGGTTCCAAGTGATTTAGTCATATTGACTAATGTTGCCAAAAATGGGCATGAGTAGTTACTGATGATAAGTGGGTTGAGGACTCGGCCTACTCTGACCCACACTAGAGACCCATGCTAATGATGGGAGTAGTATATGTGCTCCTATTGGCCAGTGTGTGCCTGCCATAAAGCCCAGCAGCCCTGGGTCAATAAGCTACTGTCTGGATGGTGTCTAGTTGCCCAGCCTGGGTTACCTGGGATAGCTCTGTTGAGTGAAAGCTGGATGTAAAACCAAGGAACCTGCCAAACATGAACTGAGAATTGCTACGCTTAATGTAGGTTCACTGACAGGACTCAGTTTAGAAGTGGATGACATGATAATGAGGAAGCTGGACATTCTATGCATCCAGGAGATGAGATGGAAGGGCAGTGCAGCAAAGCCACTTAGCTTGGAATCCAGAGTCTACTACTCAGGTGGAGTGCAGGCTAGAAATGATGTAGGAATTGTGGTGAGAGAAAGGCTTCAGAAGGCAGTAGGGGATATCATTAGAATTAATGACAGACTCATGGCAGTCAGACTTCAGTGTAATGATAGGGCAGTATTCATAATCTCACCCTATGCTCCACAACAGGGTTGTGGTAGTGAGGAAAAGAGTGCATTCAGACAGCAGTTGCAGGACCTACTAGATAAAGCAGGACAACATGAATTGGTGTTGATAATGAGTGACTTGAATGCACATATCGAGACAGACAAAACAGGATATGAGGACTGCCTGGGTCCACATGGGTGGGGCAACAGGAATAAAGAAGGAGAAGCCATTCTAGACTTCTGTCTGGCAAATGGCTTGATAGTAGACAACACATTGTTCAGAAAGAGATACAGTCACAAGATCACATACAAGAGTAGCCAACATGCAACTCAGGTAAACTTCCTCCTAGTAAGGAAAAGGCACTGGTGTAGAATCCATGATTGCAAAGTCATCCCCAGTGAAACAGTCAGCCCACAGCATAAACTACTAGTTGTCACAATCAGCTGCAAGCAGTGGTCAGAGAAGGCTCTAAGGTCAACAGTGACCAGGCTGAAGACCTGGAAGTTGACTAGAGAGAAAGTACAACAGTTCAAGAAATTACTCAGAGCTCTAGCACCCCAAGAAGAGGAGGAAATAAGTGTAGTTGAAGAAGAATGGCAGCGCCTAAAAACAGCATGTGTTAGGACAACAGAAAATATATGTGGCCGAGCCAGGTATGGAAATAAGGTACATAAGGTAAGCTGGTGGTGGAATGCAGAAGTCCAGGAAGTCATCAAAAGAAAAAAAGAGTGCAGGAAGAAGTGGGAGACAGAAAAGACTGACCAGGCTAGGAAGAACTACTGGTTGGCTAACAAAGAAGCTAAGAAAGTAGTTGCAATAGCAAAGAATAGGGCATCGGAGGCACTCTATCAACTTCTGGAAAGTGACTCAGTACGGGGCACAAAGAAACTATATCAGGTTGCAAGGCAAAGACAGAAAGATAAAGAAGATAGTCAGACACCCTTCATAAGGGATGCCAGCAACAACCTGCTCACCAGCGCAGAGGACATCAAAGGCAGATGGAAGGAGTATTTCCAGCAGCTTCTGAATGAAGAAAAGCACACAGAAGCTGTACTGCCCCAGAAACAGCCTATGAAGAGAGAAGAAGAGGAGCCCACCCTAGAAGAAGTAAGAACAACACTAAGGAATATGAAGTCAGGGAAAGCAGCAGGCTCAGATGAGGTCACAGCAGATATGAAAACGATGCTGGGTGATATAGGGGAAAATGGCTCCTGAGGGTACTAATAGCAGTATGTAGAGAAAGGCGTATCCCAGATGACTGGAGAATAAGCATACTCATGCCAGTGTACAAGATCAAAGGGGACATCCACAACTGTGGGCAGTACAGAAGCATCAAACTCCTATCACATGACCCAAGATCGCATTAAATTTCAACAGCTTAGAAACACTACTAAAACAGCCATTACCCAGAACAAAAAACAATACTTCTGCCACGTCCAGAATAAACACCAGAACAACCCAAAGAAGTTCTGGGCTGGATTTAACAACCTCCTCCACCCAGGTAAATCTACTACCCCAACCCCTGAGAAACTTATTGGGAAAGATCCGGAAGAAATAGCCAACACCTTTAACTCCTTTTTTACCGAGACTATCCAGTCACTAGCCAGTCAACTAACTTCTACTGCCTCACCCGCCACTCAATCTCATGACTCTGCTCCTACTTCCTTTAACTTAAAGCCAGTCTCTACCTCCTATATTCGTACCCTCTTAAAAAAACTCAAACCAACTACCCTAGCGGCGGATCACCTCCCAGCGGAATACTTACAAATTGCATCTGATATTATCGCCTATCCCATATCAATCCTGATCAATAGAACTATAACTGAAGCTACCATTCCCTCTATTTGGAAGATTTCTTATATCATCCTTCTTCACAAAGGAGGTACCTCCACTGAAACATCCAACTATAGACCAATAGCAATACTGTCCCCAATAGCGAAAATTATGGAAAGATGTGTTCACAAACAACTCCTTCACTACCTAACCCTTAATCGTCTCCTGTCTAACTCCCAGCATGGCTTTCGCCCCCACCACAGTACAACTACTGCCCTCCTTTCCTTTGTTGACTCCATTAATAACAACCGCAATAACAAACTTATATCCTCCGCCCTCTTTCTTGATCTATCGAAAGCGTTCGATATGGTCAATCACCAGCTTCTACTTAACACCCTGGAAAGCCTACATCTGAACAACCCAGCACTAAGCTGGTTTAAGGCTTACCTCACTGGTAGGCAACAAGCTGTCCAGTGGCAAAACAGACTATCTGACCTGCTCCCTAACACCATTGGTGTTCCTCAGGGCTCTATACTTGGTCCTCTTCTGTTTTCCATCTTCATAAACGACCTTCACTCAGTCATCCCTAAATCCACCTGCATTCAATATGCAGACGACTCCACCCTGATCTGTTCAGACGTCTCCCTCTCAAAACTCCAAACAACTACTCAACTCTGTTTTACTTTAGTAGAAAAATGGTTCACCAACTTGAAACTCATACTCAATCCAACAAAAACCAAACTGCTACTATTTTTCCCCAACGTATCCACACCCCTAGGAAAAGAACTCCCAAATACTAACAATATGACCTTCCATGTTGAATCCATCAATGGGACCATCATACTCCCTGTCACTAGTACCAAACTACTAGGTGTTACCATTGACCATAAGCTTAAATTTGACATACACATTAGCCAAACCGTTAAATCTGTAAACAAGAAACTTGGATCCATGTACAGAATAAAAAACTTTTTAACCCCTACTGCCAAATTAACCATTGCCCGCACCCATCTCCTCTCCACCCTCCTGTATGCCTCCCCAGTTCTCTCTTTCCTCAATAAACGTGAACTTAACATGCTCTCTGTTGCCTATAATCACATTGCTAGATTCATAACAGGATCCCCTTATCGCACTCACCATTGCCTTAACCTAAAGAAACTTGGCTGGTTGGAATTGCCCAATCTTCTCAAACTCAACCAACTCACTGAAGCCTTTAAAATAATCAACCAACCGGATAGAACTCCCTCACTGTGCAGTATTCTGACCCCCTACTCCAACCTTAACTGCCTTCGATCATCAAATAGCGTTCAGATACTAACCATTAAATCTAAGAACTCGGGTGGTGATGCCCTCTACGCCAACTCCATTGGAAAGCCTTGGAATTCCCTCCCAAACTACCTAAGACTCATGACCTCGCATAATCAGTTCAAAAATAATCTCAAAGAATATCTCAAGTCACACTGGCTATGCCCCTGTTCTGAACCAGACTAACTGATATATCTCATAACATCCTACTCCCATACCACCTTAGTCTCATCCCTTTCTCAGATTATTATAATCTCTCGACCTCACAAAGTAACCATGTAATCCTTGTACTAGACTATCTTCACTTAGTGTATTCCATATAACTAGTATGTATAACCTGCTGTTTTCTATTATGTTTATATAAAACCTATGTTAATCCTATTTTATTATCTATGTAAATGTAACATGTATTCTCATTATGTTGGAGCTTTTCTCCCATGGCCTCTACTGAAAAAGGATATGTATCCAGCTAGACTAGCCCGGGCAACAAATGTAAAATAAAATAAAATAAATAAATAAATAAAAATCACATTAAATGAAAGTTCTGGAGAGAGTGATTCATAAACGGATACAAAGAATACTAGAATGTAAGATGGAAGATGAGTAGCTTGGACTCAGATCAGGATGCAGCACAACTAATCGATGTTTGCACTGAGACAGATACTTGAGAAGAAGCTAGAGATGAGGAGAGAGTCCAACTGGACATTCCTAGACTTGGAGAAAGCATATGACAAGGTTCCAAGAAAGCTGATCTGGGCAGTACTGTGGTGGTTTGAAGTTCCAGAAACATTGGTAGAATTAGTGCAGGCTATGTACAAGGACCCAATGACTCAAGTACGGACAGTGTTCAGCCTCACAGAGGGGTTCCCAGAGGGTGTGGGAGTACATCAGGGTTCAGCTCTGAGCCCACTGCTGTTCATACTGGTGATGGACTACATTAGCAAACAGGTTGGAGGGGATGGATCAACAAAGCTGCTGTATGCAGATGATGTGGCAGTACAGGCAGACTCTCAGCTAGAACTTCAGCAAAGGATAAGAGAATGGAATGCAAATCTGAAGGCACATGGGATGAAACTAAGCAAATTGGGGAAATCAGAAGAAGCTGAGAATAGAGATAGAATGGAAGATAGTGGAACAGGTAAACAGCTTCAAGTATCTGGGAGTAGCTGAGGAGAAGGGTAGTCTGAATGAAGAGGTCAAAGCTAGAATCAGAGAGGCTGCAGCCAACTGGCATACACTATCAGGTGTAGTTTATGACAGAAGAATGCCAAAGAAGCTGAAAAGTAAGGTGTACAAGACAGTGGTGTGACCAGTATTACTGTATGGTACAGAAACCTGGGCAGTAAAGGCAGAATAGTTGAAGAAGCTAGAGGTGATGGAATTAAAGTGCCTGAGAAAGGTGATAGGATGCACACTGTGGGACAGACAAAGAAATGAGAACATAAGAGCAGAAACCAAAGCAGCTCCAATTGCAGAAAAGATCAAAGAGAACAGATTACAGTGGTTTGGGCACATGTGTAGAAAAGCAGAAGACAATCTGGTGAGGAAGATTTGGGACAGACAGGAAGAAGGTAAGAGGAAGAGAGGACATCCAGCAAAGAGGTGGATGGATTGTGTGAAAGAAGATATGCGACAGTCAGGTATGAGTGTTGAAGAAGGCAGGAATGTAGCACTGATTTGAGAGAGTTGGCGACAGTTAACATGATACCCGGATCTCATGTAGAAAAATGGGAAAAAGGGGAATGATGATGATGATGATGATGATGATGATGATGCTATAATATGGTTTGGGCATGGTCCATTTTGTCACAGGAAAAACTCATTGAAAGTTGTATTGTCAGTACTCTCCCTTCCTGTGTCCCATACCTCATGTTACAATTTGCTCAGCGGAGTTTCATCGTTCACTCTCATGGAATGGGGGAACAGTACTTTATATAGAAATTCAACTGTTTCGCTTTCTCCATAGTAGCACAACCTTTACATTACTATACATAAATAGCAAGGAATGTGAACAGTGAAATACCAAATGTGTGGGGATACAGTGAGGTTTGCCCCAGTATAAAATGTCTATTTTCAGATATTTTCAGTTTGTCACTGATTTAACTGAGAAGTTGATATGCTGTACCTTGATTTTTTTTTTATTTTGTAGATGGATCCATCCTGTTGACAGTCTATACTCAATAAAGTAGTGGTTAATGGGCTGGCTATTGACAAAATCCACAAGGCATTATGGTTCAGCAGTGACACGGGGTATATTCTCTGGGTCTTAGCCGCTTTAAAACCACATATTTTCCTTCTTTCAAGCCTATGCTAAGCATAGCCTTTCTTTTTATTAATATATTTCATCATCTTAAATGCTTTCATTGTGTCATCACTTTTTAAGGCGTGGTCATTGCATTTCCATTTCTGGTCTTAGAAAGAAATTTCAGTTTTAAAACTGGTTTTATCAAAGTTTGCCTGGTGAATTATCCTGTAGAAACTTTTTTGCTATGTTGTGAACTTTCAAAAAACATGGGGGGCGCATGCTCAGGGATTCAGAAAGAGCCCTACAGCTCAAATTAAGGGCTGTAGTAAAAAGGTCCTGCTTCCACAGTGCAGTATTTTATATTTCAGAGACATCTTAGCCACAGTGAGTAAAGGTCTCATTATGGGCTAATTTGCATGTATCCGAATCATGGTTAACCACTGAAAAGTGCAGGTCAGCAGTTGCTGTGGTATTTAACAGTGTTGGTGTTCATATCATGCAAGCTGAGACACCTCACCCCTCATTTTCTCTCCCACACACAATAACGCATTCATACAAACACACACGTGTATATACACACACATACACATACATACACACACACGCACGCACACTCACACACAACCTGACCCCTCACTCCCCCCAGTGCTACCTCTGAGGCAGACACACACTCACACATGCAACCCTTCACATACATTCATGTGCACATATCCTAACTCCTACCTTACCAATAAACTTCCCAGTATGTTCCTCTACCACAACGGATGAACAAGGTCTTTTAGATGAGTTCACTACTGCAATGTGCAAAGAACAGGCTAATCATTAGGACCAAATGATTCATGGAATCACTGTGCATGTAGATGCCTTCCCAGAGGCTTTCTTTTAGTCAGTCAGGTTTAATTACCACTTGCTTTTCAATGACCACTTAAAATACAAACAGGGCTAATCACACAGAACAGTATTCTCGGTGCCTGTTACTTGTTTTTCTTTCTTCTTCTTTCGGCTTTTCCTGGTTAGGGGTCGCCACAGTGGATCACCTGTCTGCTTATGATTGGCAGTGGAGTTTTATGGTGTTGAGTTGCCAGCCCGGCGCCCAACCTTCCACAGAAGGCACACACACACACTCACACCTAGGGCCAATTTAGAGTGTCCAATCCACCTACAGCATGTTTTTGGGATGTGGGAGGAAATCGGAGCACCCAGAGGAAACCCACGCGACCACAGGGAGGACATGCAGACTCCACACAGAAGGCACCCCAGCAGAGGATCGAACCGGAGAACCTCTTGCTGTGAGGCAGCAACGCTAACCGCTGCACCACCATGGCCGCCCACTTGTTTTTCTTTCTAAAGTGGCCAAATTTCATTCTTTTGTTATGCCTGATTTTTTAGTCCTTAAACTCATCACCCCTCACCCTAAACACCTCCCCTCTGTATCTGTCAAAGTAGCAAATTTGAGCTGTTTGCTGCTGTGATTAATACCTCACAGCAGGAGATAAAGTTCATGTGCTAAGAATACTGTTCTGTGTGATTATACGTTTGTCTTTTAAATAGTCATTGAAAAGCAAGAAATGGTAATTAAACCTGACTGACTAAAAGTAAGCAGGGCATATGTGAAAACACATGCAAAGTCAATACATTGACAGGAGCTTGGGAGCTACGATGTAATATTTTAAAGATACCTCGAGGTAGACTAAAATATCACGATGCCGAACCCCATGTGGGTAGACTCTGGAATTACATTTAAAAATATTTATAAAAAAGTATATGGAGTCTAAAAATAGTGTTAAAATGTAGGAAACATCAAGACTTGATGAAATAAATATGTTTTTTAGTCAGTGGACGCGGTTGTCCTTTAATGTTCTATTCCACAGAGTTGCCTCAAGTATATCCAATGTAATTATGTGCCAAAAACATTTCATATTAGCCTTCCACCTCTACTATCAGTTCGTTTATAATAATGAGGTCCTCCATTCAAAGTGAAACACATATTAACATTTCAAATAACATTCCAGGTCATTTTTAAGAGAAATATCTATAATTGCATTCAATCATGCCTTTTACACATAAGCAGCATTAATCACATTCTCTATTTTTGAAAATTTGTACTATTCACTATATTTCCTGTCAGTCAAACCTCTCCTCAAATAAGGGTTTTGATTTAGCTTTAAGGAAAGGTTTATGTAAAATATATACCCTGATTAGCACCATATTACATTAAATACATGCCTAGGCAGTCTTATCATGAATATTTATTACATAATTGCGTATTCATAAACATAACCAGTAGTTGTTTTTTATATATATACATATATATATATGTACAGATTAATTATGTGGGGCAGTTTCAGCTCCACTGTATATACTTTAAAACATTTGACCAAGCAGAGCAGTTAGTGTACATGAAATGCCAGAATTTTTTTGTGTATATCAAGAAAAACAAAAGAGTTTCAAGGCATAGTTAGTTTATCATCCCTGTTTTTGTGTTTCCTGACTTTTGGCATAGTACAGCTTACAAAAGAAGTCATTCTCATTAGCTCTGTTCTATATGGAATATTCATGCTGTGAGGTACACATTTGTTGAGATTGTTTTCTCCTTGGAGTGTACTACTTCTATTAAAATACTATGGAAAAGAAACAGAGTTGCATGGAGACTGTGGTGCAGTAAGGACCTGGGAATGTGCCCTTTTCCCCACTGTAATGTGATCTCTGAGTCAGTACATATAATTAGCAGGAGTGTAGGGGCATAGTTATTTTTCAGTATTTTAAATTGTCAATCATATGGTTTCAACCATATAAATTTTGACAATTTAAAAATGCAACAAACTAAAATAGATCCCTCTGGAGTATACTGAACATCTCTCTAAAAAAACATTCTCATCAGTTTTCTACCAATTGATATCAAATGTACTTCTCCGTGCTTTACAGAGCTAATTCTGCTGGCTTACCCTCATGGAGTAACATGACAATAGCCTTTTTCTGATCATCTAGTACCCCACACAGGCCAATGATCTGAAGAACATCTCCCTCAGCTACTATATCAGAGCTTTGGCCAGAGTCCTCAGATGTTTTTTTCTTTTTTTTTTTTTTTTTTTGAGAGGGGAGGCAACATATTCAGACACTGGGCCTGTGTTTGTGTGTGTGTGTGTGTGTGTGTGTGTGTGTGTGTGTGTGTGTGTGTGTGTGTGTGTGTTTGTGTGTGTGAGGCAAAGAGAGAGGGAGAGGGAGAGAAACGGAGAATTCACCCATAACCCCTTATCCCCCATTTTTGCACATGGGGTCGGGGTGTCACTTCAACAGTGACATTCATCTAGAGCCAAGGTTCACACCCTCAGGTAGCTAGCCCTGCAATTTTATTTTATTTTATTTGTTAAATATATAAACTTGATTGGCACAATTGCCTCTTTTGATGGTGGCCTGGAAGCACTATCTGGTTAAGAGTAAGTGACTTGCTGAGTCACACAACAGGAAAACAGATGCTGAGAATCAAACTCAGGCCCACAAAATTAAGTTCATTAGCAGGCCATATCCATAATTATCTGCACTAAACTGCCCAATCATAGTTTATCAGGGTAATAAACTACATAAAAGGGCATTTCTTAGTGAAAAAAAAAGTTCTCCAACACAAATTATACTGTGAAACAAGGGCTAGACAGACTCTATGAAGATGTAAAAAAAAAAAAACATTTTCATGGAAACAATGGTCAGTTTCTCACCTTGCACCAGACATAACAGGTGAAATTGATGACAGCGAAAAACATGTTTGTCAGACAAGAAACTTAATGAAATAATACAATGAAAGAAAACTAAAAGTTGCACACTGTACATCTTAATTAGCATGACTCTGGGCACCAGACATGGTCATCTGTGGTCACTTTCTGTGGTTCTTGCTTAACTTAAACATTTTGCAAAGAATGAAATTATACTGCAAGCACCTTAGATTACTTTACTGCTCCCACGGTTGCCTGCAGCCAGTTCAGCTGTTTTTCTTGCTTGTGTAATCTGCAGCACTGCACTTTTCTTTTGTGGTAGATAATATGTAATTACACAGTAACCTTACACTGCAGTGCAAGTACATCCAGTGTGAAGGTTGTGCCTTTCTTATCCAAGTTACACAACCAAAGAATCCTAAAAGAGCTTTGTAAACATTCTAAACATGTGACTAAATGACACAGGTGTTCTTATAACTTATCTGTATTGTTGTACTATATAATGTTTTCACTTCTCTGTTATTCTGCAGACTGTGCACTATTACTTGCTGTAAATATTTGAAATTGTAATTGTTTGATTTGTTTGATTTTCTATTATATACCGCAGGCTTTCTATATTTGATGCTCATTGACTTCATTTGCTCCTGGATTAGGAATTGAAAGTAATTAAACAGGTGATATTAAGTAATACGCCTGAATCCAGTCTATCCTCCAATGGCACATTCTCTCCTAACTGCTTCATTACATTGGCTATATTAATGGTTTGCATTTCTTGCTACTGAATAGTGCTGATAGCATAAGATTCAAATGCAGCATGTGTCAGCTCACTTCTAAACCTCTGACAGACTTGCTATAGTTGGAGAATCTGATACAACAGTGCAGATCAATTCTTAGAATATATCCAGTCATAGATCTGTTTAGTGTCTGTGACATTCTGTACTGAATTTCAAAGCATGGCATGAGTGGCCATGGATAATATATATTTTTTTCAATTTGGTCTCCCTTTTGGACCCAGATGTAGACTGTAGATTGTGAGGTTACTGCAAGGTGAGTATTTTGTTACAGGACCTAAACTGGGACACTTGAGGGCCGCCCCGAGAAAACAGGTCTGCAATCCCTTTCTCCCAGCCCTCATGGGGGTGGAGATAGTGTCGCCATTTCATCTCACACCGGGGCCAGCAGGTTGGCCTCCCATCCTTCACCTGGCACTGTGGGGATGCTACTCTGTGAACGGCACCACCCAGGAGGCAAGAGGCCACATACCAGGAGGCTCGAAGCGATGCACATTCGTCGGTGCCTGGCACCATGGGGGAGAGACACTGAGCTATACTGCAAAATACGCAGAAATGGGGGGACCAAGGACCATCTCCCCTGCGAGTTTGAAAGCCCTAGGTGCAAGGCAAAGGGGAGAACCAGTGTCACAGAAGTCTAGATGAGGGACTGTCTGAGGCTTTGCGGCCGGGCAGAGTTCCATGTGGCTGGAAGATCCCCTGAGAGGCTCCAAGAGCATGTGTGGCACTGCATGATTTAGCAGCAGTCAGAAGATATGCAATCCTGGAAAAGAGATCTCTCTCCTGGGTAGAAGTTTAAGCCTGGAGGGGGTCCATCCCAATGGAAGTCTGGAAGGGAGAGAGAGGTGGAAAATGACTGGGACAAGACAGCTCCCACCTGGGTGAGGGGGAATGGACCATGCCCCCTCTGGGAAGGAAGTCTGGAAGGGGTAGAGAGGCAGATAGTGGCAGGGCTGGGTGAGGGGGGGGTCAGGCAGAGCTCCCCACAATGGAAGTCCTTAAGGGAGTGACTGGTGGACAGCAGCAGGGTCTGGAGATCTCCTGCCTGGGTGAAAGGGATCAAGCAGAGCTCCCCATGATGGAAGTCCTTGAGGAAGCACCAGGGTGGATGGTGGAGAGGCCTGGAGAGCTCCTGCCGGGGTAAAGGCATCCAACTTCACCCCATAACCGAAGGCATCCCTGAAAGTTCTCAAAGTCCTCAGTGCTGCTTTGGATGGAAAAGCAGGGGGACTCTGAAGCCTTCATGAGACCGGATCTGCCCCTCAGCGGCCAAGAGGAGTTCTGGAGTGGTGGATGGGATCAGAGGGAAGGTCCCCTGAGAAGGTCCGAGGGCATGAGCGGTCTGGCATGATTTGGCAGCATGTAGGAGACAGGGAGGTGGCAGAGTCCCCTGACATGGGCGGCCGCAGCTGAGGAAGGTCTCTTGACCAGGTCAAAGGGGAGGCCTGTAGGGTTCGGCCCTGACAGAAGTCTGTAAGGGTGCAGTGGGCGGATTGGTGTGGGGCCCTGGAAAGCTCCTGCCTGAGTGAGTGGGGTCAGGCAGAGCACCCAACGACAGAAGTCCTGGAGGGAGTGACTGATGGACTGTGGCAGAGCATGGAAGTCTCCTACCAGGGTGAAGACATCCGACCTTATCCCATACCCAACGGCATCCCCAAAAAATCACAAAGTCCCCAGAGCTGCTCAGGATGGGAAAGCAATGGGACTGGCTGCCCCAGGAAGCCAAGTCACCATTCAGACTGAGCGGTCTAAACTGGGACATTTCTGTGTCCCAAAGACAATGTTTAGGATTCCAGGACAGAGACTTCCAAACCGTAACTATCCTGGAAAAAATGGGACTGTTGGTTACCTTGGGTTACTGTTATGAGCCAAGGCAATCTCTCCATCACAAAGGATTTCCTGTGTATTCTGCTTGTACTTCCACATCACAAAACAATTGTTATCAAAACATTATTATTTTATTGTATTTATTTATTTATTTATTGCTAGTAACCTTGCAATCATCTGACAGCTGTCACATCCACATTCAAGGGGCAAAGGTAGCCAGACTTATCAGGACTCAGCACATTACCAGTTCACAAGAACTATGTTGGATAGGAATGTCCAGCTGGGCTGAAAATCACACAGAGTATACAAAAATAGTGGCTGAGAAAGGCATTAATAAATTAAGTGTGGGCCTGGGGCCTTTATCAAGTATAATAAACAAAGTGATTCAGACAGCTGTAATACAGAACCACTGCATTTCTTTTGTTACCATGTGCTCTCACTATTTTACTAAAATGTCTAGCCAGTGGATAACAGCATAGCAAATAAGAAGAGTCTTTAAGCCTAAATTTTTGATGTTAACAATGGGTGATGTGTAGTCCTAACTCTTCTGAGTGGTGCTTTTGTACAACTGATCTGTCAGACAACAGCTGAGTAGACAGAGCCACTCAGTGTCACTTCATAACATGTGTACTTCGTGTCTGTAATAAAGCTTGTTCACTCATTGTCTCTGTTATACCATAAGGGACCTTATGGGCTCTCAGACTTTAGAGAGCAGGTTTTCGTAAGTAGGATTATGCACACTTGCAGTGATTGACAGTTTTATGCAGAATCGAGTTAAATGACTAATTGGTATGCCATCTGATTCTGTGACTGTGATGTCCCTGTAGACAAGAGTACTGATGGTTGTCTTTTCATTTGTAAAGCAGCACCAGAAAGTAACAGTCCAACAACAGTGAAATGAATGGCTTCGTTAATGAAATGCTCTGCATCTATGCATTTACAAATCTCATTTGATATACAGTAAAATAGCTATATATCTTCCTCAGTCTAATCCTACAGACAGCAGTTTGGAAGGAGTACAAACTATTCACAACGCATTAGTCAGAACACGATTGTTCATTAAACAATTCATGAATTGTGCGTACACATTAAGTAGTTTAACTGCATTTGTGCATTTTATGAAATTTTTCCAGTGCATTTGCATTAACAAGTAGTCTAAAGATATTCCCCTGTGTCCAAGCTTCGGTATTTTACTTGATGTGCAAATCAGATATGGACTTTCTTTATTACATAAATTAAACCATGAAGAAGAACAACTAAACTCTTTTTATCAGGCACTATATTTTCTGGGCAGCGGCTTGACTCTGAATGGTTGATAGATAATTAATGTAACAGACAAATATAGAGCATGTCAATCAAGTGGTTGTTCTTAAAATGAGTCATGGACGCAGAAAGGACAAAGAGTGACCTTCACAGATACAGACTGAACTAAGATAAAGACAACTAGAACAGTTTGTCTTGAGACATAAAGTGCTGGAGAAAGAAATTTGGGAAACAAAGACTGATTCAGTGTTATATGTTGCAAATGCATCAAAAATTTAGACTGGAGAAAATTCATTCACAACATTTGCTAGGTCAGGGTGTTCTTTTGTATTTGTGTGCAATTATTAACAGCAAAATCTGCCCTGAGCAGCATTCATTTGTAAAGAAGTCTTGAGTTTTACAGAATGCCATATATATGCACTCTGTAGCAGAGAAATAAGAAAACCAGGAGGGACACCGCTATCTCCAGACTCACTGAAGCATCGTGTACAAAATAAGTTGTCCATCATTTGGGTGAACTGTCAATAGATGATGCTCAAAAAGTCTGCTGTCGATAATTTTTATTTTGCTGTATCTGTGCTGAGGAAAGAGTGACAGGAAAGCAGCTGTGAAGAAGTTTTGATAATGAGACAATCAACTTTTACATGTGAATAGGGGTCACTAGAGAAGCTTCGGACACAACTAAACTCATTATATTAAATATGTGTTGAAAATGGAAGACAGAACTAATGTTTCCAACATAAGGCATCTTTGATAAGTATTTAAAGGAAAGAAAATTAATTATATTTGAAAGGCAAAGGAAAGTAAGAGGAACACAGTCTTAAAGAAAATAACGCATTACTGGGCATGCTATGGCATTATTATGTGTAGAAATCGATAGCTGTAGTTAACAGTGTTGCAGAAGCAATGACAAAATTAATTTTATACTGCACTATACCATTTCTGTTCTACACCCAAGCCGAATGTTGTTCCTTATCTGACCTCTTACCTTTAGTCAAGTCAGCTACTGAAATTTGATATAATTCAGTATCCAGTGCTATATAGGGGTCAACAATATTAAAACCACTTAATAAAATGTCATAAAATCTGACGCAATTTTTGGAAAATATTTCCATTATGATTTATATTCAATACAACTGGAATACTTATACTAAGGGACTCATTTGGTAACAAAAATTAACTTCTTGAAATAAGAATTACTCTTGCTAAAGTGTCAGATGTCTTAGAACAGGTCCAACCAGATTATCAGCCTTCCAAAAGGATTGATACTAGACTTTGCACTGGTGATCCTCTAAAAATTGCCCATATGCTTACATACCATGTGAGAGTGAGTATGCGGGTATGTGAGTATGTGTGTGTGTGTGTGTGTGTGTGTGTGTGTGTGTGTGTGTGTGTGTGTGTGTGTGTGTGTGTGTGTGTGTGTGTGTGTGTGTGTGTGTGTGTGTGTGTGTGTGTGTGTGTGTGTGTGTGTGTGTGTGTGTGTGTGTGTGTGTGTGTGTGTGTGTGTGTGTGTGTGTGTGTGTGTGTGTTTGTACTGCTTATACTGCACATATTTTAAATGATACTTTTGATGAAAACAGATTCCCAGGTTACAGCTATCAGAAAGCCCCAGTCTCCAAAGTGGTTTGGGGGTTTAAAGCCCTTTAAATAGAATGGTCCCATATATAGAGAAAGATATTCCATTCTTAAGATAGCAACTAAGGTAGTCAGGAGGACGGCTTGATGTAACCCTCTCATCTGAGATGCCAGACTTGGTTAGCATTTATTAAGAATGTCAGATAACTAGAGTCTGGCATCTTCCAGGGGCAGATGGGGATGCTGGGTTACCAACTTATCAGTAGTTTTAATTTTTTCTTTAATTACATTTGGGCACTGTCAAATCAAATGAAAATAATGTGCATTTACAGTCTGGCATCTGCTACATTTTCTGTGTATAATGATGCTTCCACATGGCAGTTGGGCTGGTGCAATATGACACTGATATGTTATGTTGAATTGGGTGGATGCTTGTAAAGAAACTGCTTTGCATTTTTGCCAACTACAGCAAAAGGCTATGGCATTGTTTCTCTGACGGCAAGAACCTTAGCTACCTCACAAGCCTGGTCTTAAGATCCAAAAAATGGAAACATTGCTGGTAGTGTAGTAGCTGGTATATAACCCATGCAGAATTGAGATGTTTTGGCCAATACAAATGGCCATCCCTTCTTTGCACTAGAATCAAAGAAAAATAAAAAATGTCATTTTTACACCTTTAAAACTATGAACTACAACTGTAGATATTGACATCTACCCATTCTCTAACCATCTGAGTTTCTAGGTAGGCCATTATATTGTATAAAGGTATTTGTAATGTTTGAAATGAGCTTAACTCAAAAATAAAACCTACATTTATTCAGTCTTACCACCAAAGTGCCTGCTTATCGTTCAGGATTTTTGCAGATCCTCAAATATGATCTCATGGGCCTGTTGATATTCCGTGTCATATGAGCATGTCAATCATAGCAATCACAACATTTTCCAGAATCCCTAAATCAAAAGCCTTTTTTCCGCATTTATTCTTATGAGGCTTACATCAGTGGTTCGGCTAGCAATAATATAGTCTAGAAACCTGTCAGGCTCTAGTGTTGGAGCTAATCCATGATATAAACCCAAGCAGCTTTAGATTAGTGAAAGGCAATTCACCATCTTTAACAGGAGAGCAGTTGGCATAATGGTTAAGGTCTTCACCTTCCATGCACAAGGTTTGAGTCTGACCTCTGGTCAATCTCTGACATCACAACAAAGTTGTAGCCCCCCCACACCCGCTTGATAGAGAAAATGTATTTTTCTGACTGTGTCTCTGTAGGGGTTTTCCCACTCCTCAAAAACCTGCTGAGTATTTCCACCAAAAACTCAACCAAGAATGAAGTGCTGGGCAGCAGCACAGACTCTAGATGCTACCTATTTGGGGAAGAGATGTATAGACCAACCACTTCGGTCAATTGGTCTATACAATACTGATGTAAATATCAAGGTAACAGATCACAGACTGAATGCCATGTCAGGGCTAGCCACCCAATGGTGTAAAAATTGGCTCTAGGTGATTTTGTTGTGTTGACTATTGTTGCCAAATGGGCATGGATATTTTGTTGGTGGGTGTATATGCCTCTGTTGGCCAGTGTGTGCCCACCATAAAGCCCAGCAGCCTTGGGTTGATAAACTACTGGCTGGCCAGTGTCCAGATGCCCAGCCTGGAGCTACCTGGATAGCTCTGTTGAGAGGAAGCTAGAAGTAAAACCAATTCACCTGCCAAACATTAATTTGGATGCATGGGCATCCTACATATCCAAGAGACAAGATGGAAAGGGCAGTGTAGCAAAGCCACTTGGTTTGGAATCCAAAGTCTGCTACTCAGGAGGACAAGTTAGAAATGGTGCAGAACCGTAGTGAGGGAGAGTCTTCAGAAGACAGTGAGGGATGTCATCAGAATTAGTGCCAGGCTCATTGCAGTGCATTCAGACAGCAGCTACACGACCTACTTGGTAAAGCAGGACAACGTGAATTGGTATTTATAATGGGAGCCTGAATTCAAATATCAAAACATGAAGAACATGATATGAGGGCTTCCTGTGTCCACATGGGTTGCACAACAGGAATAAGGAAGGAGAGACCAACAAGCAATTCAAGTGGACTATCTCTGAGTAAGGAAAGTGCAGTAGGATAGAATAAGTGATTGCAAAGTCATTCCCAGTGAAACAGTTGGCCCATAGCATAAGCCACTAGTTTTCATAATTAGCTGCAAGCAGTAAACAGGGAAGGGTCTAAGATCAACAGAGACTAGGCTGAAGACCTGGAAGTTGAAAGGAGAGAAAGCACAACAATTCACGGAATTACTCTGGGCTCTAGCACCTTAAGAGGAAATAGATGGAGTTAAAGAATAATGGCATCACTTCAAAGCAGCATGTGTGAGGACTACAGAACAGATGTGCAGCAGAGCCAGATATGGAAATAAGGTACATAAGGAAAGTGGTGGTGGAACGCAGAAGGCCAGGAGATCAACAAAAAAAAGGAGTACAGGAAAAAGGCAGACCATACTAGGAAGGAATAGTGGTTGACTAGCAAAGACGCTAAGAGCAGAGTTGCAATAACAAAGAACCAGGCATCAGAGGCAATTTACCTGCTTCTGGAAATTGACAGCACAAAGAAACTCTATCAAGTTGCAAGGCAAAGGCAGAGAGATAAAAAAGATAGTCAGACACATTCCATAAGGGATGCCAGCAATAACCTGCTCACCAGTCCGCGGAACATAAAGACAGTTAGAATGAGTACTTTCAGCAGCTTCTGAATGAAGATAACCCCACAGAAACTGTACTGTCCCAGACACAGCCTACAGTGAAAGAAGAGTATGAGCCCAAGCTAGAAGAAGTAAGAACATGACTAAGGAAAATAAACTGGGAGAAAACATGGGCTCAGATGAGATCTGTAGCAGATATGACAAAGATGTTGGGTGAGAGAGAGGAAAAATGACTGCTGTGGGTACTCATAGCAGTACAGAGAGAAAGGTATATCCCAGGTGACTGTAAAAAAAGCATCCTAGTGCCAGTGTGCAATAACAAAGGGGACATTCCCAACTGAAGGCAGTATAGAGGTATCAAACTCCTGTCACACTGCATAAAAGTTCTAGCGATGGTGACTGCTAAATGAATATGAAGGGTAGTAGAAAGTAAGACAGGAGATGATCAGTTTGGATTCAGATCAGGATGCAGCACAAAAGACACAATGTTTGCAGTGAGGCAGATTGTTGAGAAGAAGCTACATATAAAGAAAGAGTCATAACTGGGCATTGCTAGACTTGGAAAAAGCACATGATGAGGTCAAAGAAAGCTGAATTGTGCAGTCCTGCAGTGGTTCAAAGTTCCAGAAACATTGGTAGGATTGGTGCAGACTGTGTACAAAGACTCAATGACTCACATTTGCAAACAGGTCAAAGGGGACAGGTCAACAAAGTTGCTGCATGCATATTATGTGGTATTATAGGCAGACCCTGAGCAAGAACTTCAGCAAAGGATAGGGTAATGGAATGCAAAACTGAAGACACATGGGATGAAAGAGGTGGATGGATTGTGTGAGAGAAGACCTGCTACGGTCAAGCATAAGTGTCAAAGAAGGTAGAAGAGTGACATTGAATGGAGAGAGAAGGCGACAGTTGACACAACATGTTGACTCCATGTAAAGCAGTAGAAAAAAATGGGTTGATGATGATGATGATGAGATCACCATCTTTAACAGGCTTTATCATCTTTTTCCAAAACAGTCTAGCTGGTTTGAGTCCAAAATAATGTCGGAAGGTATTTTATGCAACTATTTTACTAAGCAGAATAGATGAATCAAAATAAAACTTATAAAGAAGAAACTAGGAAGAACTGCCAACTTCATTGCCTTAATTCTAACAACATAGGGAAGCTTGAATGGCTTCTAACTATAAAGGCATTTCACCATCTTATCAAAAAAGTGTCCTGATTTCTTTTCAAAATAACTTATTTGTCTCTAAGTAGTTGGATCTAAAGATACTTTAATTGAGACACTTCTGGGACGCTTAAGCCGGGAGGTTTGTACCATGGTGGAAAAAGAATCTAAAATATCTAATACTATCTGAAGGCCCACTTGGAACTGAGTAATCTAATAACAAAGTCATGCAACTCAGCTTGCTGCCAGCAGTTCAGCTTCTCCTCTTGGGACAGTGAAGAAAAATGCCTGCTTTCCCAACATGTAACAGACTGCAGCCCAGAACAAGAAAGGGTACCTTTGACATATACCTCCTACTGTGGATGTCTATCCCTCCACACATGTAAAGCTACATTAAAGTTTCTATTCACTACCACAAGGGCATTGTGTTCCATAAAACCTCCAATCATTATGAAAAATTGTTGTAGTAGTATATATCATCCACATTTGGCACAGCTTTCTAGCAATTTTATCCACCATTGCTACTAACCGTCTACCCATTTTATCTTTGGATGGTTAGTTTAGATTCCAGCCTAAATCTCCATGTACCAAAATGGTTGCACACCTTTATCTGCCAATCTGCCTATCTCTCTATCTAGCTAGCTATGTCTCTCTTCCTTTATTAAATATGTTCTGATGCTTAAGACGAAACATCTTACACAAAAACACAGTAGGATGAAAACAGGCATGTTCAAAGTAAGTTCACAGAAGATATTAAATAAACAGTCTAAGATAAACATATCAGAAATCTAACCATTTGAAAATGAATGCCTCTGTAACAGTCAAAATAACGTTTCCTATAAAGATATAATTTATGGTATCTTCTAAAACAGCTCCCAGACTCACTCACCAAAGTCAAAGAAGATAGCTAGATCCACAGGACTAGGGTAGGACATGCAGAAGAAATTCTCCCTGACATTTGCAGACTGGCCCATAGAACAAGAAGGAGACCTTCACCTGATGATCTGAGGTGTCTGGTAAGTATATAAGATCTTGGTAACCCCTTTAGGTGAAGACAGGCCCCAGGTTGTGAAAACCACAGTTGAGGGGGTTAGGATTTTTAAGACAACTCTGGCAGTATCTGGAAGACAGTGCAGATCCAGCTAATCCTAAGTTATATATCTGTTCTGAAAGATCCCAGTCAGTAGACACTCTGCAGAATTCTGTACCTACTGCATTCTAGCCACATCAGCATCCATAAGCCTTAGGAAAAATACATTACTTTAATCCAGGCCAGAAATAAATGATCTAACCACTATTTCCAAGTACAACAATGATAAAAGATATCTGATATGGGAAACATTCTTCAAGTGGAAGCAAGTTGTCTTAACAGCACTGACACCTGGTCTGTTAGTAACAGCCTGTTAGTAAGAACTATAACCCTACCCAGACCTCAGACACGAAATACAAATTCCAGTGTATTACCTTCTTAAGTTACTAAAGGTGAGTGCAACTGAGGATGTGATAGTTTAACAGTGGGATGTATAAGCTTGACCTCACTCTTTGTCAGGTCAAGTTTAAAGAAATTCAGTCTCAACCAGTAAGCCACCAAACCCAAGTAATCCCCAAATATAACAAAGTCAGGCACAGAATTCTGAGTTCTGAGAAAAGGAGGATTACAACTGAATATCATCAGTGTAGGGCTGATAATAAATGCCTCTCCCCCAATAACCCCTTTACTAGCAAAATGTGTACTACAAACAAAAAGGGGAGCAACCTGTGTCACTCTGCACTCTAGACAGAATGGCATGGAAGAATTTACTCCAGAAACCACCTTCTGGGAGCAACATGAAAGATAAAATGTAAACCATTTAAGTACAATGCCTGAAAAACTGTAGTATTGTTAAAAGGGGTCAATTAGTCACCCTCGTCATCATGAGGAGATCACTGACCACTTACCGTCAATTTCAGTACTGTGCCTATAATTAAAAGTGAACTAACTAGGGTCTATAAAGTCATAGATTAGTACTAGGCTAACTGTCCTTGGGGACCATTTTAAGCCTAGCCAATTACCCCATGTGAGAATCAAACCCTGCACCTTGTGTTTCTAAGGTAAGCATCTTAACCATTATGCCAATGTCCCACATGTATGTAGACAACTCTCTCACTAACCATGCCAATAAAAAGGAGGTTGGAAACTGGGCAGTAATTCTACAGAAAGTTGGATCCAGTTTTGGCTCTATGTGAATAGGGGTGAGCAGTGCAACCTTTAAGGATGTTCAGAATGCCCCCAGTCAGATCCAGTGACTCTAGGCAGAACAGAAATGGCCTTGTATGACCAGGGTTAAATACACATAAGTAAATGCATATAATAAATTATTTATGACATCACTATAGCCTACATGGTTGAGTTGAGCCAAAAAGAATTTAGATAATCCACACCAAAATCACTAGAAGACCCAGTGAGTGGCTCTGCATTCAGGGACTGCCTTACCTTCACAATATTATCAGCAATGAACCATTCAACTTCTTAACAATGATCTGAAGTAAAAACCCTCTGAATAATAAGGCAGGTTGAGATATACAACCAACTACCTGGAAACGTGCAGCTGAATAGTTCAATGAAGCAGATTTCACTTGACACAAATTATGCCTTCTTATATGAAATCTTCATATGATAAACATCGTAATGATGATCTATTAAGTCATAAGGACAGCTTGCCTTCAGAAAAGCACATCATCTGCCACTATCATTCCAACCACTACCTAAGCTTAAAAAAGGGAAAAATATGTAGGAGATTGAGGGCACAGTCCACAACATAGAAGTGTATAGAAGGGCTTGCCATATGCAAAAATGTTTTTAGTAAGTTGTCATTTTATGCAAATTCTGTTGTATGAACATTATATTTGTTGCAGTCCACAGCAGTGTTTTTTGCCTCCATAATTAACACCATGTTATTTTGCTTCCATAATCAAGACTATTTTGTTTATTTACATTTTGCCTGCTGGGTTAGTCCCACTATGGCAGTGACCTCTTTTGAGGGAAAATCAAAGGTGCTATTCATACTAACTAGGTGAAATTCTGGCTTAGTTCTGTGGAAATTCCCCTACTTTGTCAATAAGTTCCATGGGAGTTTTTACATTTGTCTAAGCCACTACCAACTCAGGTAGATGGGACCATGGTTTAACATCTCATTTGAACGATGGCACACTCAATGGGTAGCACCCCCCCCCCCCAGTGCTCTACTGGAGCATCAGGAAAATAAAACAAAGCCATCGAGTACAGGAATAGAACCTATGGATTTCTGATCTAATAGCATCAAAAGCTAATGTACTACCTTTTATGCTACTGCCTACTACACTAAAATCATAAGGACTCTTCTACTCTCAGACCTTCCAATATATAATTATCTAAACTGTTAGTTCTCCTACCATATGTCTTATGAATGACTGTACTGTAATCACCGCCCAGCATAATATCTGGCATCACCTCCCAAACTGCCCATATATAATATCTTATAATCTATACTGGTGTTTGCTCCCTGACTATAACTTTGTGAATTCTATTCCAATAAGTTTCCCTGGACATATCTAAGACTCTGACCTTGCACAGTATGCAGTTTCAGGTTTCCTCATACTGTCAGCTATGTCACATGTAATCTGAGGTACCCTTCCACACTCTCAAGAGTCCCCAACATACAGTATTGTATTTGTCATACAGACACCTGTCCGTGGGAATAAATTCAGATTGTTTCACTGCCAGAACCGTTCATGCATAATTTCATCTTCCCACAATGACAGACAATATGCTTTCATAGTCTCAACTCACTCCTGGCAGAACGGCTATCATGAAGGTCCATCATCTACATCTCACACTGCCATGAATTAGTTAGGTATCTCATAGTGCCACAGTTGGTCACTATTGCACACTGGCACTGAAAAAGGGAGGCACCACACGGTCAAAGTTATGCATAGACACAAGCAGTCATGCACCTACCTTCGTACTGATATGGCATGCTGGTAACAGCTGCTTAGGCGTCAGTTAGTAGCACAGCAAGTAAAAGCTAGGTAATAAATGTTACTGGAGCAGTGGAAAAGGGTGAGTTAGTACTGAAAGTCATAAGCTACATATAAAGGAATCTTAATGAAAGAAAGTATGTAAAGCATAAAATAATAGAGAGTTTGTAATAAGGACAAATGTTCACACTATGTGGGCTGAGCAGCCTTTGTCTGTCTTTAGAATCTGCATGTAAATGCAGACAGTAACCCAGCACCTGAAACATAAATGGCATTTTCAGTACATTGATTGCACCATTCAGCAACTTTTAGTTGACAACACTGCTGTGTTTGCTCTCTTTAGTTAGTGGCTTGCCAGGTTCCTCTGAAGTTGTAGTTATTTTTCTGTGGCCGCTGCTTCAGATTTGATTAAATGTTAGGTTGATTAGGAGAGTGCTTTATGACACTAGGGCCTGAAGGAGTCATCATTTACTTTGCTTGTTTATAAACATGTTGAGTAGAATCCAATAGCCTTCTGTTAGTTGTAACATCAAAGATTGACAAATCAGTCCCAAGGGAGTATCACAGTTGTTCTAAGTCACTCAGTTCTTAGCATTATTAATTGTTCCCTGTAGAGAGTACAAAGAATGATGTGTTTTGTTGCACATTCACTACCTAATGAATAACAGAATACATTTTTTCTGAGTGCAGAAAACAAAGAACTGAAAATTATGCTATTGTCATTTTTCTGCATGTTACCAGACTTCCTGATAATGTAGTGAGCAGCCACGTTACAACCAAACTAGTAAAGAATCAGAACTAGGCCAGCAGATGATGCAAAATTAAAGTAGTAGGAACAGACCTAGGCCAGCACAAATGGAACAGCAATCTGTTCCACACAATGCAAAACAATGATGACATTTCAGGTCATCTCAAGATTCTTTCAAGTATCTGAAAAGCTGCAGAAGGATTTATGTGTGCATATGTGGTACACCAAATGCAGCATATCCTGTGCATCTTTCTTTCATGTCATTAATTGCCAATGACAACAGACTGATTTGTGGCAAAATAATGCTGCGGAGGAGTACTTTTATATATTCACCCTGCACTGATTCATACATCCTTGGAAATCTGAAGAGAGAAATCCATGCCAAAAAAAAATAAAGGGGGAAAGGAGTATTACAAACATTAAATTTACTGTATGACCATCTTGGCGGAAGGGCATCACCATTATACACCTCAGTACCAGCCTTACAGGAAAAGCACTCTTACCAAATATTAAAGATTTAAAGAGTACTAATTTAATGAACTTTAATGACACCATGATGCTGAAATGGGATCCATTACTGCCACGGTATTAGGAACTCAAATCATTTGGAGAAATTAAAAAAAAGGGAAAATTAACTCGATGGGACAGTAGTGACATGAAAAAAACTGTATCTCTTCTAGTCTGCTCTATTAAATTTAATTGCAGTTATTGTCAAATCATGGCCCTAGCAATCACCCCATAGCTGGCCTAAGGCATTGGCTAGCTAGGCAGCCACCTAAGTGCCGCTCCAGCAGGGGCACGTTTCCAATATTTATTTATTTATTTTTTTATTTTGTAGTAAAGAAATTGTTTCTTTAAAATGTGTTGAATTAATACAAAAAATGAATAGTAAGATAAACTGTGAGAAAAAGGAAGAAAAAAGTAATCTGGATGATGTAGGTAGACCAGGATGGGGTTACTGGGTGGTGTGGGGGAGGGCAATTTGGAGCCCCTTTTGCCTAGGGCACCAGCTGATCAAAGGCCAGCTCTGCAATTACCACCCATTGTTATCCACGTTCTTAGTTCATACTAAATGCCATTGTTTTTTATCTGTGCCTAAAGCTACTAAGAAAGTAGTTACCATCTGTTCATTAGGAAACTGGTATATGTGCACAATCATGGCAGATAAAACCATCATTGTCATTCTTGATGGAGAAGTTAATAGTCCTAGTTAAATGACAGGATGAATTCTCCCTTTTTTCTCTAAAAGTGCTCACTCCCTACATAGTACTATCACAAAATTTTGGAACCAAAACTTTTCTAAATGGGGCTATTCAATGCATCTGACAGCTTCTGTAAGTCTTTGAAAAAAAGTATTACAGGATATTTATTTCTTGAGCCATCCTCTCCAAATTCTGACTCTTTGTTTCTGTATTTGTATTTTTCAGGAGCTATAACTCTTTGTTTATGTAAAAGGCAGTTTGTTTCATATATATGTGCACACAATTTTTTCTTTGTAGTATATACAGTCTACCTTCATATGATGCCTTGTGCACACTGTGCCCTACCTCCCTCTGCACTGCAAGGTGGTGCATTGGTAGCCTCATTGTTGTGCTACCAGTTGGTATCCAGAATATTGAGGGGATGTCTGTTAGGAAATGAATCAAGAAAACTTTTCTCCTTTCATTGGGGGGGGTACTTTAGATTTTTTTTCTTCAGATTCGCCTCTTTCCGGGAGTTACAGAGTTATACTCTGGGCAGAAGAAGCACTGTAGAACATCTGAACACAGACTGTATTCAATGCTGCATAGAAGCACATGGTCCACCTCAACGTCTTTTTACATTAACAACAAGGTTTGAACATATCATGAAAGACTTGTACTGGATATGGTTTGTGGTTTGAGAGTTGGCATAAGGGGATTAGAATAATAGTTGAGGTGTTTACCTTGCAAGTCCAAGGTACAGAGTTTGATTCTCATCCTTGATGAAAACTGGCTTGGCTTAAAATGGCCCACAAGGTAGTTAGCCTAGTGCTTACCTGTGAACAGTATAACAGCTCATATCCCTATCACACAAACCTTGCCTTTCCCATATTAAGTGAGGGTAACACATCATTTCTATGTTACATTGTCAGCCTTATCAGATTAAATTCACACCTGCATGACTATGAGTTGGCATATGAATTTAACTATGAGGCCACGTACTTATACCAGGGATTTAACAAACACTGTTCTTGATTATCTTACTTTAGATCACACCTGACCAACTTGCTGCTGGTACCTAATCTGACATTGGGACTGTGACAAAAGAAGTTACTGCCAGTGTAGCTAGCTGGAATTTTGCAAATAACTATATGTCATTGGTGACTATCAAAATGATTTATATAAGATGCTTGTGTTACAAATGCATTAGAAATGTATGTCATTGCTTGTACAGACGTGTTGAAAAGGTATTTGCAAAGTGCTGTATGAAATGTAACCACAGTGTGCCTTACTGGAAGAGAACAGAAATGTACATGCACTATTGTAACTGTTTAAAGTATATATTTTAACAGTGGAAACTAGAATACAGGAGTTTAACTTCAGAAAAATAACTGAAATTAGATTACTTTATGGCTAGGCCATAAAAGATGGTATCTTTCAGTTTTCGATGCAGAAAGAGACAAAATGTCTGTACTAGGAAACTTTCTGTATTGTCTTTAGGGTGAACTAATTACTAGTCTTGAAAGCATGAAGGGATACAATTGTTTTATGACTTCCAGCATCTGCCAGAGATCTGAGTATAAGCCCTTGTCTATGTATTTTTACAGGTAGATAATAAATGCTACCAGCTGCCATCAGTGGTTGTTTTGCCTAGGAACTAAAAGTCAGATGACAAGAAGTGATGTCATTCTGCAAGCTATCCCAGCAGTAATATTTTAGATATTATTTTGAGAAGTCTCTTAGTGAGACAGAGCATTCTGCATTATGTCTTGAACATGACAACAACAAGAGCCATTCAGCACAACATCTGTTTTGCTCTAAAAGTAACTTACTGGGGAATAGTAATTATCTTAGATACAGACAGGAATATAGTGAATCTTAGTTTAGATATTTTTCTTTATTTACTTGAGACTGTCCTGCAATGTTGTTTTAAGTAACTCTTGTTGTTTTGAACTCTGATGTCACTGTGAATATATATTTAGTATTGTCTTGACTTTTATTATTTATTATTAAATATATTTAAACCTTTCATTGTGGCTGATCTGTGTAGAGATATTTAAGTTTTGAGAGCACTTGCATATTTATTTGGTGACACTGTGTGGGCCACTCCTAATAGCCTTGCTCTTGGTCAAACTACCATTTGCATTAGTATTAATATTATGCATTATGATTGGACATCCTTTGTTAAGGGCCTTAAGGTAGCTAGCAGAAGGGTTCTGGTGGCAGTGATAACTACCTTATAGTCTGAGCAGAAGGGGGCATAGCTAGTAAACCTGTGCCAGCTTCTCCCATGTGTGTGTGTGTGTGTGTGTGTGTGTGTGTGTGTGTGTGTGTGTGTGTGTGTGTGTGTGTATGTGTGTGTGTGTGCACGTCTGAGTCAGCTACTTGAACAGGGACACGAAGCACTGGTTGGACAGAGAGAGTGTTGGAGGACTTGGCTTGGAACCCTGGCTCAGGACTCAACTCTATAGCTGTGTCAGTGGGGAATCTTATTGGGGATCTGGAGAAAGGCAGGGGAACCAGCCCTGGACTGACTGTGGTCTCTGTGTGCTCTTAAGGGAAATTACACTTGATGCAGAGAGCTGCATCTGGAAATACTGTGTGTGTACTTGTCATCCTCCCAGTGAGCATCCGCCACTGTTGCCAGTGGTGAGGATTGATGCTCCTTGATTAGTGGTCCGGTGGTGGGGTGTCACAGGGACTACACATCTTCTGGAAATTTCTGCCTAAAAATATAAAATTCTTTATCTCTGGACTACTTCCATTGGCTGCACCATTATCACTGTGTAACAAGAGCCAGATGTTTTCTGCACTAACAGCTAGAAAATAGTAATACAACATTGTGGACCATAGCCAGAAACAAAAAGAGAGAAATGCTACCCAGTCCATTAATCAGAATCAGAATCACATTTATTGGCCAAGTATGCTTACATACAAGGAATATGACTCCAGTTTAAATGACTCTCCAAGTATGAAACATAAGCAACATACATACAACTATTAAAAACAAGACAAAAAATGTAGTTATACATATACATATACGTACAAGCTGCAAAGTACAACTCAGTGCAAGAAATACTGAAATAAAATCTGAAAGAAACAAGTATTAACAATAAGTAAACAATAATGCAGAACCCTTGCAGGCTTGAGAAGAAGAATACCCAACCTAATAAGCTAAATTAACCATTTATGAACTTGATGGCCTGTGGAAAAAAACTGTTCTTATATCTGCTTGTTTTGGTGTGTATTAATCTACAACACCTGGCCGATGGTAATAGTTCAAAAGATGGTGGCCTGGATGTGAAGTGTCGGAGATAATTTTCCATGTCTGTTTCATGGCTCTGGAATAGTCCAGATCCCATAAGGAGGGCAAACTAGCACCAATGATATTTATGGCAGACCTGACTGTTCAATGTAACCTATATTCTTCATATTTAAACACAGATCCAAACCACAATGTTATGGATGAGCTGAGAACAGACTCAATAACTGCTGTGTAGAACTAAATCAACAGCTTCTGTGGGAGGTTGAACTTCCTCAGCTGTTGCAGAAAGTACATTTGCTGATGTGCCTTTTTTATGATGGACCCTACATTGGTCTCCCACTTCAAGTCTCAGGAGATTATAGATCCCAAAAATTTGAAGGTTTCCACAACTGATACAGCAGTATTAAATATAAAGAAGGTAGTATAATAGTGTAGTACCACTCCTAAAGTCCATTGTCATCTCCACAGTTTTAAGAGTGTTCAACTCAAGATTATTCTGACTACACCAAAGGGCCAGCTGCTCAGCCTCCCATCTGTATGTAGACATTACCATTCCTGATGAGCCCAGTAATGGTTGTATCATCCACATATTTAATAAGTTTGACAGACAAGTCCTTAGAAGTGCATTCATTAGTGTAGAGGGAGAATAGCAGTGGGGAGACCACACATTCCTGGGGGGCACCTGTATTGATCATGCAATAGGTAGATGTAAATTTCCCCAGTTTCACCTGTTGTTTCCTATTGGTCAGAAAATTGGCAATCCATTGACAGGTGGAGGCAGGAATGGAAAGCTGGGAGAGTATCGTGTGAAGAAGTTCTGGAATTATTGTATTAAATGCAGTGGTAAAGTCCACAAACAGAATTCTTGCACATGTCCCTGGACTGTCAAGATGTTGCAAGATATTGCAGACCCAAATTAACTGCATCATCCACTGACTGGTTCTCTCTATAAGCAAACCTGGAGGGGGTCCAACAAGAGAGCTGTAATATCCTTCAAGTGAACTAACACCAGCCTCTCAAAAGTTTTCATGACCACCAGTGTCAAAGCAGCAAGCCTGTAGTCATTCAGTCCTGTTATAATGGATTTTTTTAGGGACTGGAATAATTATGGCTTCTATAGGCATCTTCCTTGGCTTGATGAAGATGCTTTACTTTAGTAGTAAACCAGGGTTTGCTGTTATTAAATTTTAACCAGGTCTTAGTGGAAACATACATATCTTCACAGAAGTTAACATAAAATGTTACCGTATCTGCCAGTTCATGCAAGTTAGCAGCAGAATCTTCAAAGACACTCCAGTCCATACAGTCAAAGCAGCTTCAGCTTTGCATCAATAGTCCACCTTTTTGAAATATTGATCACAGGTTTAGCAGATTTTAACTTGCTCTTATAGGTATGAAGCAAATGAATCAGACAATGATCAGAAAAGCCCAAAGATACATAGGGGACAGCATGATAAGCATGTTTAACACTGTATAACAATGATCCACTGTGTTCCTGCCTCTGGTAGGAGACTTTTCTGTGTAAATTTAAGAAGTTCATGGCTGAGATTTGCCTTATTAAAAATCCCTAGAATAATCAGAAGGGAGTTCGGATAATTCTGCTCCATGCACATTATCAGATCAGACAGTTTTTGTAGTGCCATACTCACATAGGCTTGAGGTGGAATGTAAACATTAGCCAGAAAAAATGGTGAACTCCCGAGTTGAATAAAAAGGTCTACAATTAACAAAAAATGTTTCTAAGTAATGGCAGAACATTTTGCTTATCACTGTGACATCAGTACACCAACCCTCATTGATATAAAAGCAGATTCCACCTACCTTACTCTTCCTGATCTTTCCAATACTTGGTCTGCTGTGTAAAACTGCATAGGGAGCAGAGGTTCACCAGATGTAAACTTGAGTGCCATTCAAAAATTCTGTTTCAGCCTAACAAGCATACCAGCACGCTTCCCCCTTTTGCAATGCCTATGTCTACAGCTGCTGTTGACAGCTGCTGCTAACCCAGCGAGGATCTCCAGAAAATTTCATAATTGTGAAAATTCCGGTATTAAATTGCACAAAGTGAATTGCCGATTACAGTTAAACACCAAACAAAAGGACAAATAAACAAAGAGTATGAGAGAATTGAACCGAGGCTGCCATTTGCAGCACCATCTTTTTTTTTTTAATGCAATGCCAAGCCTTACTATAAGCTGTTCATGCCAAAGCATGAATTGTCACATTCTGAATGTGCAAATATAGACCTGATACAATATTTCACTGTTGGATTAAGACACAATAAAGCTTTTGAAATACAGCCACATTATCATCATAAAAAAGACAAAGGGCCTGCATTGGTCATCTAGATGCATGATAACTTTGCTCTTCAAATCAGTAAACAACTTTCTAATCATACCTGTTTCCCAGGTAACCCAGCTGTGCAGTGCATAAAACAATTAGGAGACCTTCATATCTCCTTCCCAGATCACCTCCACCAAATGTTATCTGATATCATTCCCAATCAGTTTAAATCAGAAGCCTTCTATCTGCTATCAGAAATCCTCCAGTCAGAGAACCCAGTTAACTAATAGTGCCAGGCAAAGGAACCCTAAAAGAAAGGATATTTGCTGTTGTACAGAAAATTCTAAATCCAGTAAAGGGTGAAAGGACAGTTATTTCTTTTGTTGTTTGTGGTATCTGGCTTTATGGATTCTAGTTCCTTGCTTAACACTCCTAGAGATTTTAGAGAGAACTTTACTCCGCCAGTTAATGGTTTTGTTACTGGTTCTGGTGGCGGCAACGAAGGTATTATGAACATTACATTAACCACAGATGTTAATGGTCGCTCTGCTGGGTCTACTAATTCGTTTCCTGTGATGACGGCGATACCTGATGCGGTGGTTAGACCGAAGGTTCCAACGGATGTCCTAGATTCCTCTACAGTTCCGGACGCTCATCAAGGCAGTAGGTTTTCTTCTACAGTCCCCACTTTCCATCGAGCTAATCCTGGAGAGAATGTAGTAGCTAATGGGAATATTACTTCAGAGTATATTTCAAGATTTCTTCAAGAAAGACAGCAAAAGTTTGTTAATCCTTTTGGAGCCCTAGGTGGGTGTAGTAGTACTTCGACACTTCCACAAGAGATGCAAGATACTATAAAAGAATTTGAAAAGGTTTTATTTCGAGAAACACGCTGCCATTTCAATTTATTAGTATTAAACAGGTACGTTGAACTTGATATTACCCCATGGGGTTTAAGGGCATTTAAAAGCCCAGCGACACCATTTGATAGTGCTGATAGAGATGATTTATTGTTTAAGGACCGCTGGTTGTCAGCAGCTCATGCTTGTGCAATGGAGTGGGTGAAAATACTTATTGATAGAGAGGAACTGCTTCTACAGAAATTACAGAGACAATTACATGCTATGCTCTCCAAATTGTTAGTAGAAATAGGTACTGTCAAGGTTAATGATATTTTTGTTAATTTGAAAGAAAATCTTAATAAATATGAGACCGAACAAATACAGTATAAATCTACGAAAATTAAAAGAGACATTAGAGATTATGACAATGGGCGAGCGTTTCTCTGGAAAAGGAAACAACTTTCTCGCCCTTTTAAAAGACAGACAAATACAAATAACAAGAAACAGCTTTCAATATCTTTTGCTTCTTCTGAAGGCTGTTGTCCTACTACGGACTCAGATGTTGAATTTAATGATTTTCCTCCCCTTCCAGCTGCAACAGATTCTTTAGCTCATCAACAACGCTTTCGGAATGAAGGCAATAATTCCAAAAGAGGAAATAAAAAGACAGGCTTTGGTGCGGGTTCTTCGCCGGGTGAAGGACAGTCTAAACAAGTATTTAAGAGGGGAAGATGGAACTGATTTTATGAACTCTGCCTTTATTCATGACTCTAATGTAGTGAATATTTCTGGTTGCAATATATCTAATGAAGAATTGTCTGTATTTAAATTAGGTCTCAAATTTATTCCTACTGTTATACCTAGACAACATTTACTTAAACAAGAGATTTTTAAATTTGTCAGAAAACTTCATTTGAAATATTATTTTTCTAATGATAGAAAAGTTTCTTTTCAAGAGGATGTTGTTCTTGGTGAGGTTAACAGTGACAGTGATAGTACTACTGATAATTATTATTCCTGTTTTTCTGATGTTATGTATTCTCAAGCATATTCTTTACTTAATATGGATGGCATTGATTTTCATAGTAAATTTATACCTCCATATAATAATTCTACCATTATACAGTTTTCTGAAATGGTACATTTCTCTCTTAAAGAAATGATGGTTTCAGTTAATAATGGTTCTTGGAGTTATAATATGACTAGGAATGAATGGTGTGCTTGAAAGAATTTATCTAATAGACAAGATATTGTAATTAAGCGCTCTGATAAAGGCAATAAAGTTGTAGTACTTAATCATAAACAATATCTGGATATGTGTATGGAACATTTGAATGACCCTTTAACATATGAAGTTAGCGACCTTAATAGATATTTGTCAGCTATGAAAGAATGTACTTATTTACTTGATAGAGGTGTTAGACTAGGATATTTCTCTAAAAATGATTTTGATAGGAAATTTTGTATGGACAATTGTAATCTGGCTACTTTCTATTGTCTTCCGAAATTGCACAAAAGTATGTTAAACCCCCCTGGTCATCCCATTGTATCGGCCAGTAATTACTTTTGTCGTAATATGGGTATTGTTATTCATAATCATTTATTACCGTATGTGCAGAAACTGGACTCTTATATAAGAGACTCTTTTGATTTTATTGATAAAATTAGTGATGTTATTTGGACAAAAAATATGTTCTGGGTTAGTGTCGATGTTGTGAGTTTATACACAAACATCAGACATTTAGATGGAGTACAAGCTTTACTTTATTTTTTAGGAGATAATCCAACTACCCATTTTATAATGGATTTAACTTCTTTTTGTCTTTCCAAAAATTTTTTCAGTTTTAATGAAATAATTTACCATCAGCTTAAAGGGACTGCTATGGGGGCATCTTTTGCCCCCATATATGCAAATCTCTTTATGGCCAAATTTGAACTGGAATATGTATACACTAATACATTTTTTCAAAATCATGTTTTGTTGTACTACCGTTATATGGATGATTTGATTTTTCTTTGTAGCGGTGGTTATGAATATGTTCAAGAATTCTTTTTAGACTTGAATAATAATAAGTATAATTTACATTTTGATGGTCTACAATTTGGTGATAAGGTTCATTATTTAGATATTTCACTGTTAGGTGTGGTGGGTAGTCCAATTCAAACTTCTGTATATCGTAAATTTACTGATGGCAATCAGTTCCTTTTTAGAACTAGTTGTCATCCTTTACATACTTTGTCGGCTTTACCCTATGGAGAAATGATTAGGTTATCTAGATTGTGTAACAATGAAGTAGACTTGGAAAAAAATATTTATGATTGTATTATTATGTTTTTATGAAGAGGTTATAGTATGGAAATATTGACTGAATCTATTGATAAATTATTGGTTAATAATAATAATAATAGTAATGTTAATCAATTAATGGTTAATAAAAATAGAGAAAGCTTTATTTTTTTCTCCATATGTTAAAAATAATAAACATCTAAAGGCTATAGATCAGGAAATCCAGGATATTTATTTTGTTACTACTTTTAATATATTAAGTAATAAAATTTGGGAAATTATTAAATATTTCTGGAAGTTTTTGACTTCCGATAAAAGTCTTTATAAATTACTTCCTGTTATTCCTAAAATAGCTTTTAAGAGAGGTCAAAATCTATCTGATAAATTGATTAAAGCTTATTATATTTTATTATAAATGACCATATCTCTTTAACCCCAGTGTTAAAACTAAGAGCTGCAGAGATATGAAAGAATTGATATAATCTAAATGGCCAGTAGATGGCAGCATTTAAAAAGAAGTTTTTATTTTATTTTATTTTTACTAGGAAGTTCCAACCTCACTGAATTATAGTTTTTATTATGAATAAATTTTAAACATCAGATATATATATATATTTTTTAAAAAAATAAACTTTTTAAAGTGGTTTTAAAGCATGAATAAAATATATTTATTACAAAATACAGCATAAATTGAGTAAAATAATGAATGTAGAGTGAAGAATGTCATTTCAAGTGATTTAAAATGAAGCTTAATTAAATATTCATGAAGGGTTAGTATTTGATTTGTAAACCACTAATGCACTTTAAATTAATTGGTTGAATTTGAATAGGGATTTGTATTTAAATATCAATCAAATATTTTAATGATTGTCTGATGAAGTCCTGACTTGTGAGGGATGAAAACGCAATTTATTGTTAAGAGCGTTAATGTGTTTGAAAACGTCTTGTTTGTGGCTGTTCTACTTCGTGCAATATTAAATTGAGTGAACAAAATCTTCGGAGTTGCTTTCGTGTTCTTGGATATCTATTAACTTTTTGGGTTACCAGTTCTTGCTTTTGTTGGCTTTTCTACGCTTATTATATTTTTCCTGTTAATAGGGTAAGTTATACTTTACATACATATAGTACTATTGCCTGTGGCCACTGTAATATATGTAGACA
>NC_056733.1:1818914104-1818979104 GCF_019279795.1 Protopterus annectens | reverse complement strand
ATAAAATTCCATTCCTTATACTTAGGATGCATATATATATACAATTATGATATCTAATAATAATATTTAATGGGTAACTAGCTATATATTTTGGTGTAATAGATGAGGTACAAAACTCTTTTAGTAACCATAACATGGGATTGTTTATAATAGTATTTTTGTGTATTAACGATATTTTTGTGAAGTGCATGCTAATTAATTCCCAATATTCCTTCCATTTTGCAACATATGACTGATCTATTAGTAATGTTATAACTTTTATAATAGAAGAGATAGCATATAAATTAAAGTCTGGAAATGATATGCCCTCTTGAGACCAACTATTAGTATGTTTCTTTAATGCAATCCTAGGTCTATTAGGTGCCCATAAGAAATTTAACATTTGTGGATTTAATTTTTTAATAATTATTTTTGTAAGTGGGAGTATTATTGATTGTATTATGTATAATATCTTCGGGAATATTATCATTTTAATAATTGTGAGTCTTTCTTCCATGGTAAAAAACATATTGTTCCAGCTATTGAAATGATTTTGTATATTATGAAGACAATTACTATAATTATGATGTATAATGGATTTAATATCTTTAGTTAATATTATGCCTAAATAAGTTATTTGACCTGAATTGGGTATGTATTTGAGAAAATCATTAGTGAGAACATTTTTTCCTGTGTATATTGGTAATATTTTAGTTTTTTCTTCATTAAATATCAAACCAGAAATATTCTTGAAATCTGTCATCTTATCAAATAATGACTGCATAGAAGAATTTGTTCCTGCTGATGTAATTAAAACATCATCTGCAAAAAGTTGGATTTTAGATATTGTATTTTCGTCTATATCAAATCCATCTATATCATTGCTGTTTCTAATCAAATTAGCCCAAGGCTCCATTATTAAAGTAAATAATAATGGTGAAAGTGGACACCCTTGTTTTGTACCTTTTAATATGGGTATTTTTTTGTGAGACATATGTTCCAATTTTAATGTATGCCAACGCTCCTTTATATAGATGTTCAATTAAATCCACAAATGTATCAGAGAAATTTGTACACATCAATAAGATAAACAAATAGTCCCAACTTACTGAGTCAAATGCTGAACTTATATCAAGGCTGATGAGTGTCAAATCTTTCTTTTTCTGTTTGCATAATCAATCAGAGTTAAAGTTCTCCTTATATTATCAAAAGTATTTCTATTTGTAATAAAGCCTGTCTGATCTATATCTATTATACTTGGAATGATTGTCTTTAATCTGTCAGCAAATATATTCATGAACATTTTGTAGTCAACATTAAGTAATGAAATAGGTCTATATGAAGTGCATCTAGTTGGATCTTTATTGGGTTTCAAAATTGGTGAAATAAATGTGTATTGCCAGGATGGGGGAATTGACAAATCATTTTGAGCTGAAATGAAAACCTTATGTATTAATGAATAGGTACTCTTAGGAAGGATTTTATAAATCTCAGGAATAATACCATCATTACCTGGTGCTTTGTTTGATTTAAGTTTATTTATTTGTGTGATAACCTCTGTATATGAAATATTTTTATCTATTAATCTAGTCTGTTGTTTATTAAGTTTTTTGTTCATGTTTGTAATTATAAAGTTCTTTATTTTGTCTCTAGATTCCATATTAATGTTATTATGGTTAATGTTATGAAAGTGATTTCTAAATTCATCTAATATTTCTGGTAAACTAGAGACATTCTTCTTTTTCCTTGGAGAGAAAATTTCTTTGATGTGATTTTGTTTATTCAGCATTTTCGTTTTATTTTTAAGTCTATGTAAGTATTTGGGACTTATTGAGTAAGACAAAAATTTATATTTCTCTAATGTTATTTTGACTTTGTGACTTAAAATTTCTTTGTATTTCTCATTTAATTTATTTATTTCCTCAATGACTTTTTTGTCCATAATATTTTCCTTATTATTATGTTTATATGAGTCTAATTTGTTTTGAATGTCTATTAATTCCCTGTCCCAAGATTTCCTTTTATTATTATACCATCTGATACTTTGTCCATATAAATAAGATTTTAGAGCATCCCAAATGTAAATAATGGAGACGTCATGTGTAGTGTTTAAGTCTAAGAAATGTTGTACCTCTGTAAGTATATAATCTTTATAATCTTTTAGTTGAGTTAGGTATGCTGGTATTCTTTTGATCTGAACATTATAAGTAATATTTACCGTAAATTCAAAGACAATTGAATTATGATCTGATATAGGGCATGAAATGATCTTAGAATTAGTTAGGTCTGTTACCAGTTGGTTAGAAATAAAGACTCTATCTATTCTTGAATAAGTTTTATGTCTGTTAGAAAAAAAAGTATATGGTAATGATTTAGAATCTGTCTGATTATTAATATCATTCAAATGATATAAATTAATGAAATCCTTTAAATGTTTTGCATTGGATGTGATTTTCCTTTTTCCTATAGTAGTAGTATCTTTTCATGCAGGATACAGTTAAAATCTCCTGCTAAAATAATATCTCCTTTAGAAAATGATATAATCTTATTGAGATGGTGTTTCACTGTATTAGTGCCAATTCCTGGTATCCAGTATACATTAATCAATGTATATGTTTTCCCATTAATCTGTATTGTAACCAGGCAGAACATTCCTTTGTCATCTTTATATGACTTAATAATTTTAGGTATGGGCATATTTTTGTTCCATAAAATAGCCACTCCTCTTTTTTTCTGTGCGTGTTCTGAGTTAACCAAGACTGTATATTTATTAGTGGCTAATTTATCTATATCTTTTTTCAGGAGATGTGTTTCCTGAAGGAATATTAAGTTGGCTCTATGCAGATTAATATATCTCATTAAACTTGCCCTTTTACATGGGTTATTCAATCCATTAATGTTTAAAGAAATTCCTTTTAAAGTTACCATTTAACTTTTATAAACATATAAAACATATAATCAGAATAGCATTTACTAAAGTAAGTATTATTATGTCTCCTCCTTTAGGTGTTATATTAATTATAGCTGCATTTAGTGAAAATCTTATGGAATTTTGTGAAATTTTAACTTTTATTTGTAGTGACAGTGAGTTTATAAAATGTGATGTGGATGTCAAAACTATATACACATAACAATAATCAGGTGAAAATATTGTTTGGATTAAACAATGCATCAAGCCTGGAGTTAAAAACTCCAACTTCGAGTAGAAAATACCACTCAAGTTATCCCCCTATCCTAAGCAGCAGTACTCCAGCTGCCACCAAATTAATTAAATACTAACTAGTATTAACTAAAGTTAAACTCATTATTTTGATTATCTATTATAGCAAGACTTAAACAATTTATATAACAGCTTCGTATAATCATATAAAACTTTTATAATCATCTTAATAATGCTATGTATATCTATTCTATATAATGAGCACATTATCATAATAGCATTCTAACAATCTTGAAAGAGGGAGCAGAGGAGAGAGAGAGAGAAAAAAAAAAGAGGATACCCATTTGGTAGTTTAATAAAAATTTGTAATGATAGGTTCTTATTATATGCTTATGTTCATTTGAATTCACTAACATTTGTTATCTCAGGCTATTATGACTCAAAACATTACTTACATTAGAGTATTCATATTTTCTGCCATAACAGTACTGTTAGTAGTTTTAAAACTTTAAACTACACGCACTAGAAGCTTCCTTCTCTTACTTGTTCTTACCATTTAAATAGAAATGATTATTCTCAGTATATAAGATAAAAGAACATACTACAAAGCAATGTTGATCTCTAGTTATGCATAAATCATTGTGATGAAAGCCTGCTATATCTTATATATCTGCACTGCAGCTTTAAAATGTATCACATGACATTTTCTTCTGAAATAGAATCATAATAATGCACATACTTATTTATCTTAGTTAAAATAAATGCATTATAATATTATATATCCATAAATTATAAGCATCTATGTGCATTAAAGTGCAGCAATTATATAAGCTTTCAGAGTCATATATGCATGCGTTTAGCTTCTATGCATTCTAAATTATTTCATTTGTTTACTATGGCATATTAAGCCATTAAAAATCATTATAACTTTTACATTTTATAAGTTATATCTTAAATAAGTAAATTATTATAAAGAAAAACTCACATTTTGTTGTCATAAAGTTAATTTTTCATCACAATACCGCATTTACAGCAGTTCTACTTCCTGAAACTGGTTTACTTCTTGAATTTGCGACGAGTCTGTGTGAAATCAGGGGTCAAAGTTCAAAATGGCTGCTTTCAGCTTCTCTGTGCATTTGCTGAATGTTGAAGCTTTTAAAACGGCTTGAGGACACTATTCACGAGGATACCTATAACTTAAATTGTCTCTTATAACATTCTGGCGGGAATTTTAATAAAAGTAAGTGACAAACATTCATTTTGAATGTAAATGGATTTATACAGTGTAAAACCTTCTCGAAGCACTTCGCAAGTCATTGCAGTCTCTATGACAGTGAAACCAAGCCTTCAATTATTTAACATAAACATTACTTATATTTCTGTGTCCCATTTCATTTTCTCATTCAGAGTATGTTACAAACACATATCAGTATTATCAGAACCTTGTTACTTAAAAAAAAAAAGTACCTACATAGATATTTACTTGCTGTTTGTTTTAATAAAGTAAAACCTGAGACAAATTACTTACAACTGCTTTAGTTCTAGTCAACTGCAGTTATATCATAACATATTATTTAATATCATGTATTTAAGCAATATATAGCGGTATTATTTAAACAGCATAAATAATTTTAAAGAGATAATAGATTATTTTCCCCCTTTTTTCCTTCTTTTCATCTTTCCCCCCTCCCTGCCCTCCCTCTCCCTCCCCTATGTGTTTAATTTAAAGAGAATGCTATTATTTAAAATAAGGAAAGAAAGAAAAATATAACATATTACTAACCTTAGGTCTCTTAGTTACAGAAGAGAAACAAGTTGATTTATATCAGGTTATTTGTTCCTCATGAAAGTTTGATTATTCATAAAACAAACTTCAGTTCTTGCACATTAGAATAACTTCGTACAAATCATTAAGACATTTATGGTTTTCTTGTAAATGCAGAAACTGTAATTAAAGAGTTCAAAGAAATATAAAACATGTCATTTGTTTTTTAGTCTTTTTTGTTTCTCTGATGTCTTCCAAGTAGTTCCTGTTGCCATTCTTTTTAACGAAGGACTTGTCCATTCCATATCCTCTATTTTGTCTAATATTTTATTTTTTTAATATATAACAAAGCAGAGTCCAGGTCTTCAAAAATTTTAGGGCCATCAGGTAAAACGATTTTTAATTTGGAAGGAAATAAAAGATGAGTTTTGAACTGTGCTTTCTTAAGCTCTCTTATTAATGGTAAAAAGACCTTTCTTTTTGATATTACCAAAGAAGAATAGTCATTGTCAAAACGCACAGTTGATTCATTAATTTTTATAGGTGATTTAGCCCATGCAGATTTTAATACCATCTCCTTGTCATAAGATGATAAAAATCTTACAATAACTGATCAAGGATACTTTTTATTTGTACTAGAAATGGATACAGACCTATGGGCTCTTTCAATGCCAAAAGAAAATGCCTCTGACAGATCTAAAGTTTTGGGAAGCCAAGTATTTAAAAAAGATGTAATGTTATTACCTTCTATATTTTCTGGCAGTCCAAAAATCCTTATATTGTTACGTCTGGATCTGTTTTCCAAGTCATCTAGTTTGGATTGAAGGTGTGTGTTTTGTTTCAATAAGAATTCAGTGTTTACTTCTTCTTCTTTAATTCTGTTGTCCATATCATTAAGTGCCTCTTCTATACCTGTTATCTGAGCTTTCTGATGTTGTAAATCTTGGTGTAGCACATCCATTTGTTTTGTGGTTTTCTCTATAAAATTGTCAATTTTAACATCCAGTCTGTCCATTTTAGTTGTTAGTTGCTGTATAGTTGATAATAATGTCTGAAGCTCTTTCTTAATGCTGGAATCCTGACTGTTAGCCTTGCTGGAACTCATTCTGAACAGAAGTGATGAGAGAGAAATTTCCAAAAAGATTTCTGACAGGAAAATTAGTTAAATTTTCTTTCTTTTTTGGATATTATTCAAGGTAATGATATTCCAAACGTTTTAGAAAGAAAATTATTCCATTAGTTGAATTTTGAAGTAATAATTTCCTGTTAATATAGTTATGTTGGTGGAGCTTAAGAAATCTGCTGCTATCCTGTGTTCATCCTTGGCCACGCCCCTTTTAAAAACATTTTTGAGAGCTCCCACTACTGTCTTTTAAATAAATTACTTCTATACAGAACTTTGTTAGAAGCAAACTGAGAAAAGAGTAGAACAATGGCCACAATGGAACAAAACCATGTAACCAACCAAGATGCAAAACTTGTAAAATAATTAATTCTATGGCCAGTATCACAACTTCTCAAACAGACTTTCTAAGGTACAGAGGGCTTTTGCATACACCCCTGAGAATGAGATTTATTTATCAAATACAGAAAATATCCAAAAGCAGGTTATGTAAGAGAAACAGGCTAGACAGTCTGAGCTAGGATGAATGCTCTCTGACACACCATTACTTGCAGAATGATTGACAAGTCATTGGGGTATATTTCTCTCAGTCTGGTCATTCTGTGTCAGATATACCAATCATAATCAGTTTGTTAATGCATTTGAGAAATAGATTCAAGAAATTCAACTTGGGAGCAATTTTTTTTAAATCCATTTTGAGACTACGTTAACAAATAGTTATGATTGGAGACCCAATCATAATTCATTGTAATCATGTCACTTAGTTACCTTGATATACAACTTGCACAGATGAAAAATAAATGTAGGAATGCAAAGTGTTTTACAGCTTAGGATGGTGTAACACAGTGCTGCCACAAAGGCAGCAGGTGGAAATAAAGTGTATTTATAATCAACCAACAGCTTTGAAAGCTGTTATCCACTTTATGCTGTCACAGTGTGTGTGTGTGTGTGTGTGTGTGTGTGTGTGTGTGTGTGTGTGTGTGTGTGTGTGTGTATGTCTGCATGTGCGTGTGTAGTGGAATGAAGTGTACTACAGCTTTTAAACCTGTTATAATGCTCCCAGTATTGTTTTGTTGTGGCTCCTACATGAGCTGCTTCACAAGACAAGGGCACAGGAAAATAATTTTCTTGGGTGGCGAAAGTCAGGGAACCTTTTTGGCTAGGCTTATATAGGCCCCAGGACCGATAGCCCAGTACCTACATATGAACTTATGAACCTATAAGAGCTGATCATAATGATCATAATAACTGTCAAGATGCATAACATAGAGGATTATGAGTGGATCATGTATCATAACCTGCTTATTATGCGTTCAAGGCATGGATGCCAAGAAATTCACCTCAAGAGCAAAGCTTGAGAAATAATCTTGGCATCTAGGTCGAGAACACATAATTAAAGGTTATGATTGGAGACCCAGTGATAATTATTTTTAGTACATGGAGCTTTATCTATTCCATGCACTACTAGTTATCGAAAGGAAAGAGAAAAAAGCACCAGGTGTTTTGCCAGCTTTCAAAGCCATTAATCACTTATCGAGCACTGTCAGAAAGACAGTGCAGCACAGTCTCATGTGTACACTCACCTTGCCATGCCTCTCAAATTCCAGATTTTCATAAACTTCCATATTTTTGCCTCATATGCTTAGTCTGTTTCTCATAAAATATTTGGTTTCCAAACAAATCACTGAGAATTGATATTACTAAATAATGATATTCATTTGAGTTTTCAGACTTCACATCTTTCAGAAAATGCCGGCAAACACATATCCTGTTATTCTAGCTACTTTCTAAGTTTATGAGAGGAAGTGAGGGACATGTTACCAATATGGACAGCAGGCAGAAACAAATCTGTTTTTTTTTATTCTGCTACTGTCTTTGCTGGTCAGTATTGGCAGATTTATCTACCTAGTGTGAGACTTGACCTTAACAAGTGAAGCAGGGGTGCTTAACATTTGTTAAGACCAGGTCTCACACTATAGTAGCATTTAACTGATTTGTCTTCTTCTGAATATTAGAGCATAACCACTGCATTCCATGTACTGCAAAGTTTTTACATGACGCACCATGGTCATACTCCAAATCTGGGAAGAAAACAACTTGTCCAAGAGCATTGTAATGTAAGAAAGTTGCTTAACAAAGTCTATTAAGCACTGTTCCGCACTGCTAAACTCTATTTATTTTTATTTTATTTATTTTATTTTACATTTGTTTACCGGGAAAGTCCGACTGGACACAGGTCCATTTTCAGCGGTGGCCTGGGGAGAAAAGCTCCATATTACATATAATAAAGAGTCACACATTTTATAATATAACAGAAAGAGAGAAAACTCTAAACTTGCACTAGACTATAAACAGTGGCTACCACAGAGTAACACTGGGAAGCCCAAACAGTTTTAGAAGCTGTAATAGACTTCAGCTGTCACACTTTTTTTTGGATGTTAATGTGAAGTGTAGTATAGCTTTTAAAGCAGTGATTGAATTATATACATTTTGCTACTGGCACTTGCCTGTGAGGCAGTACCAAGTATTTTTACAGCTTTCAAAGAGTAAAACACTTTGCACTCCTGCATTTTTAATGTTTTCTTCCAGGCTTGTAGTACATTGAAGCAGCTAAAGCTTCATGTATTACAAAGACGTATGTGTTAGTATTACATGTGTTAACGTTTAAAAAAATGTAAAACACTTGGCTCTCCTATAGTTATTTTCCCTGTCTCTCTCTCTCTCTCTCCCTCACTGGTAGTATGTGGAGCAGGTAATATTTCATGTACTACAAACAATTTTGACCTGGTCTCTCCAATCATAGTCAAGTAGTTCCCCATTCTCAAAATGCATGTCAAGATTCACCTCCAGAGCTTTACTTTACTCCACTCTTGAAGTGAAATTCTTGGCATCCGTTTCATGAATACATAATAAACTGCTTGTAATCAGAAACCTGATCATATTTTTTGTGTTATGCACATTTATACATGAAAAAGGTGTTAATAAACTTTATTTTGCAAAATGTAGAGTGTAATCAGTGCAATTCATGTAACAAACACTTCAGTTATGATTTTTATAGGTTCATATTAGGCTAACTGCTCTTGTGTGCCATTTTAAGCCTATCCGATTACCCCATGTGAGAATCAAACACTGTGTCTTGTGTTTGTAAGGTAAACACTTTAGCCATCATGCCAACCTTTCTCCCCCCCCCCCCCCACCTTCATATTCTAGGATATTTCTATGCACTGCTATAAAAAAGACAAGAAACAGCTCATTCATTTCATCAACATGACCATTATATATAATGTAGAATGGGTTTCTTGAGACATTATAACACTCAGGAAGTTTTCCATTTAGAGAAATTAACAGTGGACACATATCATACTGAACATTCTTGATTTTATTTTCCTTTCTTAATTTCTTTCTCTTTCTCTCTGTTTCTGTCCATCCCTTTTTCTTTCTTTCCTCTGTGTTAGAACACCGTTTTGTTATATTTCAAGATGTTTTATTACAGTCACTTGTTCATATTTATGATACATTCTTTTATTTTATTCTCCATTTCATATTTCACTGTCCATTTCATAGTGGGCACCCTGTATTATTCATGCTGGTAAATTCTGTTATACTTAGGTTCATTTGAAGGTCAGTGCACAAAGCTGGAAACCATTTACCTTGTACACCAGCAATTTATAAGTCCAAAGTCATCATAAAACTACCCTTGTCTTTACTTAAAATAACCTCTAAATGTAATGAATTCCAGTCACAGACTGTCATGTATACAAAGAACCACTGTCTGAGATTAGTCCTTTGCTGCAGGATTATGCAGTGTCAAAGGATGCCCTCTAGGTGCATGAATAACATATTTCATATCTAGATTTCACTCCAGAAACATGTCTGTGTCATGTACATTAACAGTCCTCTTTTTATACTCTTAAGTTGAAGGACATTAATGACTTATATTAATATATCCTAACATGAACTTTGTTAAAACTGAATGATTTTATTTTTTCTGATGGCATAGCTGTCTGGTATACTCTGCAGTCTCATAGTGTTTTGTTTTCAATGGCCCTCCCCAACCAGTGAGCAGTAACAGAAATAAGGCCTCAGATACAGTTAATTCAAAGGCAAAAACACCTTCCTATCCACACATTTAAAGTGTATAAATATATTCCAAACAGTTTGCCCTTGTTGTAGCTTCATACATCCATAGTTTGAATTTCATCATATTATATTTCTTCTAATCTCTTTCTCAGTTAAATACTAAGATGTTTTTTTCCTACCTAGACAATAATTATGTATTTGATTATGACCTAAGTACCTTACCCTCGACATAGACATGTCAGTTACCAAATCATTTTCATGTGCACATTGAAAATATATTGCCTAGGTCACCCTGAAGAAATTTCATGTCATCTTCAGTTAAACAATCTCCCATGACTTTAAATCATTTGCAACCTTGATTAATGTGGGCATTACAATGTCATTTATATCTGAAATAAAGACTATGAATAAAACAGACCCAGCACCTGTCCTTGTTCAATAGAAATATTTACTGGAAGGCTTATAAAATATGTACTGTCGACCGTATCCCAGTGATTTCTTGCAGTCTTCCATTTGCACAGGAATGCATTCATAGCCATTTTGTTGAAACTGTAAGCATGCATTCTGTATAAATCTATACCCCAATTCTTCATAAAACTAGTAGAATCTCAATCAGGTGGAACACATGGATGCTGACTTTTATTGTTTTTTCCTGAATAATTGTACTTATCTTGGTCTCTTAACACAGTCTTCTGTGTTACATTTACAGTTCTAGAAATCAGATAGCTATAAGACTGTTTTATTTAATTTTGTTTGCATTGTTAGCTAAAATTTGCCTTTACTTTAACCTTCCCTCTCATACACAAAGTGTTTTTGGAGTATAAATGGTACATCAAGTCAAAATTGAATGACATGAAGTTAGCTAATCTTACCTGAATAAAACCAGAAAAGATTGATTTTTATCAATGTATACAGAAAACAACTGACAATGGCTGGTCATATATATGAGTGGAGGGCATATCCACTAGCCAAGCCAATGAAAATCAGTTTTGTTTTGGGGAGATGTATACATTCATTGCACGACAAGGTACAAGGGAGGACATACAATGGAGATAGTATTCTTGCCTAGGAAATCAATATACAATAGGCCATATGAGGGTATGGACAGCACATGCCCTCACAATGTTTTATTTATTTATCTATCTATCTATCTATCTATCTATCTATCTATCTATCTATCTATCCATTTATTTAATTTGTTTGTTGATCTGAATAGTAAGACAGCACAATATCCATTTTCAGTGGCGATCCAGTTAGAAAAGAACCACTGAAAAACAAGAAATGACATTGAGTCAGGCAGGAGTTGTAGTAGTTCAAGTACAAATAAAGCAGCTACAAATATAAGACAATCAGTATTTTCATATACATGTTGCCTACACACACACACACACACACACACACACACACACACACACACACACACACACACACACACACACACACACACACACACACACACACATATACATATGTGTGTGTGTGTGTGTGTGTGTGTGTGTGTGTGTGTGTGTGTGTGTGTGTGTGTGTGTGTGTGTGTGTGTGTGTGTGTGTGTGTGTGTGTGTGTGTGTGTGTGTGTGTGTGTGTGTGTGAGATTATTTATATATACATGCAACATCATGACTACTAATTTCAGGACAGAACCAAGGCGAGATTGCCTTTTAACTGTAACAGGCAGGATGTTAATAGGAGTCAACTGCCTTTAGGAGCTATGTCAAGGCCACTACCCCAATAAGATCAGATTTCTAACCAATACGCTGAGAGAGGATTCAGCAGCGGAGTCTTGAGAGGACTAAGTAATGTAAAAGATGAAGGTATCCTGACATACTTGACTAGAAATATTAATTTGCAGAGAAGAAGCTAAGGGTAAAACTTAGTGAAAAGGACTGATGATGTAAAGAATCCAACAACATGAAACAATTATACTCTTTAAGTCTTGGGAAGCGTGGCTGGGGTTAAAAAGGACACATGGATCGATAACCTAATATTCTTCTATGATACTATGAATCCAACAGCACTGAAAGAAAATTGTTGTTTCTGTCACCCCATGATTTTTATTTATGTAATTTTTTATTTATCTTTTTTTGAGCATAGTCCCACTAGGCTAGTGGCCTCTTCAGGGGAGACCAAAGGTGGTATTTATGGTTCTAGGAGAAATTTGGCCAGGACCCTAGGGAACTCCCTTGTTTATATATATATACATATATATATATATATATATATACATATATATATATATATAGATATATATATATATATATATATATATATATATATACATATATATATATATATATATATATATATATACACACACACACACACACACACACACACACACACGGTTTAATTTCTCCAAGTATTTTGGATTTCTAATACCATGATGGAAATGGACCCCATTCCTAAGTCAAAGTATGATTGATTAAAGTTCATGAAATTAACAGTTTCAGTCTTTGATGTTAGCCAAAAGTGCTGTTCTCAACACCTGCAATGCACCCAGAACTGACTCTTTCTGCAATTCATGCAGAGTGACATGTATTGGTAGCATATCTAAATAAGTCTGTAAATTCTTTTCATGAGACCCATTGTTCCTGCTATTACTGGAACCATCTGGGTATCCGTTTTCCACATTGCCCTAATTTCTGCCTGCAAATCCTGGTATATTATGACTTAGTGTCTTTCTGTATGCAAGACATTGTACTCACGGGATGTAGCAATTTTAATGATCAATGCTGCCTTTGTCTTCTTTTCATGGACTACTATATCTGGTTTTCTCACATGTCTTTTCTGAACTGTTGGTAATGGGTAATCTCATGCAATATAAACTTCATCATTTTCTGTAGTGCTTTGTGGCTCATTTTTCCAATGCTTCTCATGTACAGGCCCTCTGCCATTATTGTGTCATACCCAGCCACAAGATGTGCAACTGTTTCCATTTCTGTTTTACAGAAAAAAAAAACAAAACTGACCCAATTGACAAATCAGGAAAAAACACCAAAAAACAAAATCCACCAGAACTTGTAGTAACAAAGACCAGGAGCTGAATTAAAGGTAAAAAGTTGTATTCTTCACTTTCATCCATAAAAGACTTCTTCAGAACAAATAAAACTTTGTATTTTTTTTTCTGTTTTACTGAACCTGCATCTGTCTGTTTCTCTCACATATTCAATGGAATTTAACAAACCGATATGTGTGTAGTCGACTGTCCTGGGCTACTAATATTAAGCTTTCATCTTTTGCTTTAAATTCACATCTTCTTAACCACTCCCTGCTCAGATCATGATCAACATGAAATTGTTCCAGGAGTTTTTTGTTTTTTTTTTCACTTGCAACTATACTTATACCTTTTCCACATTTCTTGCCTTCTCATCTCATCCTTCTCCTTCAATTATTTATTTTGTTTTTTTAGCACATTCAGTTGCTGCCTGATTTTTTCAACTTCTGGTTTGATTTCCCCCTTAACACTGATGTACTTCTGTGAAACTAAGCAGGGAAGCCATCTTAGATTTGTTATTTTCATGTTTTAAAACCCTCACTATGTTTGGATCTGGTGAGGTCAGCAGATAACCAGTTTCAGGGAGACCCATACCTCCTTCAGAACAAGGAGTATATATTCTTGGTATACATTGATTTTTATACATCGTTTGATAGGAGTGAAGCATTTTTCTTGTTTTCCTGTCCAACTGAGCCAATCCCTTTTAGGACCAGTTAATCACCCCATAAATATAAGTTAGAACAGGAAGAGCAAATTGGTTTATAGCTTGGGCTTTGTTCGTAGATGTCAGAGCTGTTTTCAGTATTATTTTTAGTCTTCTAAAATATTTCTTACAGAGTTTTGTTAGAATTTATTTACGTTATGTTGTTGATCCTTCATCAATTTCCAAATATTTTTACACTCCCTGCTTATCAAGTTCCTTTATACTACATTCCTGTCCCAAACTGATATTTTCTTGGTGCTGCATCTTTCTTGCTTTAAATGTTTTTGCACATTTATCAAGACCAAATGACATTCTTATTTTGTCTGAGAAATTTTGAATAATTCCAGTTGTGCTTCCAGCTCTTTATCTGATGAACTATACAGTTTTAAATCATCCATAAAAAGAAGATGAGAAGTCTTTACCCTGTCGTGTTTCTTTTTGTCTAAGTGCCAAATTGTAACCATGACTTAATCTTTTAAGTAGACAGCTTAATGGGTTAAGGGCATTAGAGTACAGGTGACAAAGAGTCACCTTGAAATATCCCCCTTTGAATTGTTATCCTTAGGATAATAATTTGTCCTTTATCATGGCTTAGCTGCAAAGTGGTTTGCCTCTGTTTCATGGTCACTGTAATGTAATTGAATGATAGGGTGTATCTTATAAATCTGTAAGCACTCCCTTTATCCATGAATGTGAGATGCTATCAAATGCTTTTTTAGAATCTAGCCATGCCATACTTCGATTCTTCTCCTTTTTACAATACTCCATTATGACTTTATTTAACAACAAATTATCTTTTTTTCCATATGACTTTCTTTTGTTACCGTGCTGTTCTATTGCTATGATTGAGTTGATTCTAAATGACTATAAACTCTGTCAGCATCAGTTCTGGTACATATAGTTTATACATTGTCAGAAGGCAAGTTATTGGTCTATAGATTTTGGGATAGCTTGCGGGTTCACTCTTAAAGAGGAGTATAATTTTTCCTGTCGTTGACCAGGTTGGTGTCAGTTCAGGGTGCGCATATAAGTAGTTCTTACTCAGGCTAAATCTTAGTGTAAAGATGTTAATACTTTTAGACAAAAGTTAGGTACTGCATTTGGGCCTGGGGTTTTCCATTTAGAAGCTTTTATAAATTATGTGTCAGTTTCTCTGGCCATTACTTCATCCCATTTCATATCCTGCGCATTTGAACTTACTGTTTCTTTTATTTCTGTCCATTCGGCATCTTTGTTATGTTCCACAGTGTCTTTATTGATATTTCCCCAAATTGTGTCTATTTCTTCTCTTTTTGGTGGTCTTTATATCCCTTTTGCTTTATTTTCCAATTCTCTATAAAAGTTTTTGGGTCATCAGTGAATTATTTATTTGTACTTTTACTTTATATTTATCTTCTAAGTTATTCTGCCTGTGCTGACATGTTTAGCTTATTATTTGCAATACTGTATTATAGATCCTGGTCTGTTCTGATACTGCACATTGCTTTTATCATGTCTATATTTGTAAGCATTTTTATTGATCTGTTTCCTCTTCTGCACTCTTCTAACGGTGACACTTCTTGTCTTATTTGCTTTATAGTTTTCATTATTGAATACTTCCCTAATGGCATTTGATTTTTTTCCCCTTCCTTTCCCTTATTGCCTTCTATTTGTATGGTTATACTTTATCTGTTATTAATTAGCTGCAGAGTAATAGATCATATTTACTTCTGTTATATCACATGAATTTCTGTTAATAATCTTGATTACTGTGTTTATTTGTTTCAGACTTCTAACAATTTGGTTCTTATTGACTTTCTGTAATCTATTTCTTTCATTGATCATAATATGTTTATCCATCTCTATTAAATCAAGTAACTCTTCCCTTAGATTTTCTTGTAAATGGAGTGCACATTTTTTATTCTCCATTTCCTACGGGCATTCTACAGAATGTTCCAGAAAATCTTCCTGTGACATATTCTGTTTAGCTGCATCCTGAATAATCTGTTGCTCTTTCATATGGAAACTCACTGACCTATCACTATACAACATTGACTGCATCAGAGTTGCCACTGTTTCCTGCTCCATCCCTTGCTATTGAACCCCAACTGAATTTTTGTTTTGGTTTCTTACTGAGACCTCCAGAGTATCTTCATGTGGTAACTGATCAGATGCTTCCTGTTCCAGCTGTTTCCCCTTAATTGGGGACTCGTTGTTCCATCATGCTATTACATTACCAGAGTTGGATTTTGTACACTAAATCCTTCACTGTGCAGGTAATCCATAAATTCATTTTCTATTCATTTAACTTCTCCATTACTAATCCTCATTAATACTTTCCTCTTTGTTTTCTTATTTTTTGTAATCTGGATGTCTTTGCCTGCATTTCTCTTCAAATGTCTTTAGTGATGCTTTTTTGTATTGATTAGTTTTGCTTTCTAATTTGCATAAATATTGTACCATGTGAAATCTCTTTTTCTTTCCCATGTCCATATTTTTTCTTCAGATGTCTCCTGCTCCATCTTCTTCTCTATAACTTGGGGACTCAGTGTTCCATCATGTTGTGACATAACCTGTGCTAGACTTTCTACACTAATTCCTTCACTTTACAGGTACTCCATAACTTCAGCTTCTATTTGATTCTTTTTTTCTTTACTAATCTTCTGTTCTAAGTTCTTCTTTGCAATCATATTTTTTTGTATTGTGAAATTTTCCAATATGGATGCCTTTGCCTGCATTTCACATTATGCCTGCTTTTGCATAGGTGAATGTCTGGATTAATGCCCTTGATTTAACTTATTAACTTATTAACACCTATGTGGTGTGGAATGTCACACCTCTAGCACCTGCACATATCTTGCATTCCAGAGCATTTTCTGAAAAATAAACTTAAAAAGCATAAGATAAATTAAATATTTTGTGAACAATAAAAGCTATTAAACTGTAAAAATGCCAATGTTATCAGTAAGACGTATTATTTACCGTGATAACAGTCAGTGCATTCATAGTAATTTCCATAAATACTGTAATATATTATAATGCACACAACCCCCAAATGATATTTTTGTAAACTTTCACAAACAAATATTCATCTTGAAAACTGTAAAACCTAGACATATAGTTTTAGAGCATTTTTTGTTAACGAGACATACACTTTCACATAACAACAAGAAATTCCCTTTGTACATGTATGTTTATTGAGATATTTTCAAAAATATGAAAACATATACGTAATTGTATAATTAGCAAAACCAATAATACTGGATATCAAAAAGGATGCGCAACTTACAGTACAAATATTAAAGACAGGTCTCTTCAACAACATCTAAGGTTTCACTTAATGTCACGTGATAGCTTGTAAGTCACTGGGTTTTTGAAGTATTAAGTACATAGGGAAATATTCCTTATTTTCATAATTACTAGCAAAAACTAGGAATATTTCCAGTATAGTGTGATAAACCAGCATGGACAGTAAACTGTCCCTGTCTCCCAATTGGTGTTTCACACCATAGACACTTTGGTCTATCAGGTATGAACATATGAATATAAACTTGAAAATATGAACAATAAGTGTCAATGATTAATTTCTCCACTGCAGAATATTTCAGGCTAAAAATCTTAGTGTCATTTTTGTAAGACCACTTTGTCCTTTCTAATACTACCTATTATTAGCGAGTAAGTCACTCAGTTAAAGAAACCAGACCCAAAAAAGTTCTGGATGCCATAAGGCAGTATAGGTGCGAACTGGAAGTATACAAAAAAGACATTTTAGGTTTGAGGGAGTTAATCTAATAACAAGTTTTTTGTGTGTGTAAACAAGTGGGCTTTAAAAATAAGAGAACACTATGAATGTAATAGAAGGTTTTCCTTTAGCAAATAAATGTTCAGTGTGAGTTGAGAAGTCCACAGCTGATGAGAGCTGTACATTCTGTTCTTATGTTACCATGGAGAAAGGCTGACTACAGATGAAGGCAATAAATCTTGAGAAGTCAGGACATTATTTGCTGACAGAAATGCAAAATAAAAAGGTGTCAGGGCAAGCATCTTATTATAAAATAAAGTTTGAAATTATAGGAAGTAAATAAAAGATACAAGATTTTCAGGTACCTAAATACTTTAATGCACTTATTAAAACACTGTATAATTTAGTTTTATTTAAAAATAGCCTGCCCACTTTTCCTTAAGATTAAAAGTTAATGTCTTCTGAAAGCATGCAAGCTGTTTTCACATCTTGGAAGGGAATAAAGATAAGACAAAAAACAGACAAAAATTAATGTAAATAGGGGGACAGGCTGCAACATGAGCCTTAGCATGGATAACCTTAATTTTTATGGTAGATAATGCCTGTGGGTGCAGCTCTTGATTTGGGATAATTGCTCCTATTTGTAGAGTTAAACTTCATTATTTGAAGATCTACATAGTTTTGTGTGTGTGTGTTTATTAAGTTAATATTTTATGAGGGTGTTCTGGGGACATGTTTGTTTTTGAGGGTTTACATTAAAACAAAAATTCTTGTAAAATGTGATATAAGTTAAAATTAAAATGACAAGAAACAACTGTTAAAAGGGTCAACTTTTCATACATTTGTAGGTGTATATAACACAAAAGCTGTAAACAGATATTTAAAAAGCTGTCATATATATAATAGGTGGGAATAATAACTTCTTATTATAATGGCTACACTATCCATATTGTTTTGGAATGTGAATGGCATCACAGTTATAAACAAAAAGGCAGAAGCATTGAATTATATTAAGATATGCGGAGTGCAAATAGCAATGCTACAGAAGGCACATTTGCAAAGAAGGGAGTATTTGACTTTGATAAATGAAGGATTTTAGGAGGGATATTCATCATAATATCAGGGACAAAGGAAAAGGAGAATTCTTACACCAATTGCTAGAGGAGTTCCAGTGATGATAGAAGAAGAAGAAAATATAATGGTAGATTTGTGGTAGTAAGGAAATACTTGCAAGGGAGGAGGAGGAGGATTACTCTGACATGTATTTACAGTCCACCTAAAACTGCCATTATGGAGCTTAAGAAATTTTGGAAGAAGTAATCAGCTTTCAGCAGGGAATATTACTTACAGGTAGGGACTGGAACTTGATTTTCAACAGTGAGGATGCATCTGTTGGATCTAGAATGGAAAATATAATGAAAGAGGATAGCTTTTTGAAGAAGTTTATGAAAATATTTGGTATGAAATATATCAGTTCAGTAGTAGGAACTCAGAGAGGATTTGCATATTATTCCCCAAGGTACAATAACTAGGCTAGACTAGACAGAAAATATATTTCACAGAAACATGCATTTAATTAAAAACTTTGACACATATCCAATAACTATTTCAGATCAGATCATGTACCAATAACAACTAAGATAAAAATGCAGAATAATAAAGTAAAAATGAGACATTGGTGCTTCCCCATCTACCTATTAAAAAGAGAAACATTTAAGTAATGGACAGTGAAAATTATTCAAGAGTTATTAGAGATGATATAAATTTCTTCAGAAGTTTTAGCTAGTGAGTGGAAAAAATAAAAGTGGAGTTTAAAAGTAGGATAGAAATAAAAGAAAATGAGATATGGTTAAGAAGTACCACAAATTATTTAGAAGGGCTGATAATGGTTAAAATATTGCACAATAAGGGGAATCTCACAGGACATGAAGAGGCGCAACTGCAGAGTGGTAAAGAGAAACTAAGGGAATATCTGGATAATATGCATGAGTTTAGAAAAATTGCTGTTAAGCAACTGTTTTTGATAATAACTGCAGAAATCAAAAACTTTTAGCACAACAATTTAGGCAACAGAAACTAAAAAGAGTTGTTTCCAAATTTAGGGAGCCTATAACAAGAAAAATAACCAGAGATTCTGTTGAGGTATTACAGATATTTTTGAAATTTTATGAAAATTTGTATAAAGAAGAAAAATGTGGAAATCGGGAAAGAGCACAAATTGAAATATCTATGGCAGACTTAACTATGCCAAGGTCAGAGGCAGATGAGGCTGAATATTTAACAGTTAAATGAGGAGGAGATGAGAAAAAAAGTGACGTATAATCAATCTGCAGAAAAGTCTTCATAAATAGATGGTGTTCCTGTGGAAGTTTGGAAGCTAGGAGGGAACAATGTGATAAAGGGAATACTGTGGTAAGGTCACAAATATTAATGCCGTGGCCCACAAAATACCACCAGTTTAGTCACACCATCAAAATGCTGAAAATCAAGAAAGATGACCTGCATTCATTCTGTGGAAGACATAAGCCAAACACAAAATTCTGAAAATCAGGAAAGGTGACCTGCATTCATTCTGTGGAAGGCATAAGCCAAACATATGGGAAAAACAAACGCAGGCAACCTAAATTGACACAGCACATGAACAGACACATTCTGGGCAATTTATAATGCCAAAACCTACTTTCACCATATCATCAAGGTCCCGGAGTGTCAGCAATCCCCTCCTTACTCAATACAAAGGTTCCTCAGGATGTAAAGCAGCAAGACAATTTATATATATATATATATATATATATATATATATATATATATATATATATATATATATATATATATATATATATATATACAGGGCTGTATCAGAAGTGCAAAGTTCTACAATGTCAAACGCCATATGGTCAAGACCATCTGATCGAATTGCCAGAACGTCGACACTTATGTATGTATGTATGACTTATAAGAATGACTTCTCCACATTTGAAAATGGCTAACCAGAACTTAACTCTCTATAAGTACAACAAAATCATCTGCCATGCTATTTAGCACTGTTAAAAGGATAGCCAATATTTTCACTTCTTACATCTCTGATCCAGTTGGGAGCATTATCCCTTTCAGTAGACATCAAAATACCTGAGGGTTACTTTAGATTATGGGCTGTTCTTCAAATTTAACATAGAGACTGCAATAGCAAATTGCCCCTACAACTTAAAGTTTTCTAGAAAAACTGTAATGTACTCACCCTGGATGATCATCATGCAATTGCAATTTATATTTGCTTCCTAGGCTTGAATGTGTTCTTCCTGTTATTGCTTCAGTGTCAGGTAAGAACAACAATTCACTTCAAGTTATGGAAAACAAGATTCTTAGATTTCTTCATATGCCTTTTTCTACTGAGTGCATCACAGAACATTCTTACCTTTAGACTCTTTAAGGATAAATACTGTCCATCTTTGGCCAATAGGCTAATACTATATGAATCCACTTATGATGTACACAGTAAAAGAAGCAACAAGCTAAACGGGCCTCATTTCTCCATTCTTGTTTGTAAAAAATATTTCTTTACACCCTCATCAGCCTCTTGGAATACTCTTCCAGACAAGATTACTGCCTTGAAAAATCTCTCTCAATTTAAGAAACAACTGAAGCCTAAGTGCTCATGCTTTAAGGACACTGTCTGACTCCAATTACCTACCAATTTCACTTCATTTAGCACGTTTTTCTTAACTAAGTTGTTCAAGTTCAGTTATATGTAATACTCATTTGTGTCTATGCATAATTACAAACTGTATGTCTCTTGTGTATTTGTGCTGCCATATGACACAGGTTGAGACCGAAAGGGGTCTTGTGCCAGACCTATATCACAGTTAAGACACTTCAAATAAAGTAAAAGAAAAAGAAAAATAAGGCACTTTCTAATCATGCAGCTGAGAGAAGGGAATTGACTGTAGCCCCCATCAACATTCATCCATGCTTGATATGCCAAACAGAACAGACCAATAAATAAAAGTAATTATTTCCAGCCAGGCTCATATAAATCTATATTCCCTGTGGACAGGAGGTAGGTCCCTATCCATCTCAGACTGATGTGAGCCTCTGTTGTGCACGGATAACATGTGGCAGACTGAGGAAAATACAACAGTGGTCCTACCCAAATCTGAGCTTGCATTTGCAGAACAGCACCATAATGAAAGCTTTGAGCAATTCCTTCAGGACTGAACATTGAATGAACAGTCACTCCCTTCTCTGACATCCAAACTAATAAAACAAGCACCTGCATGCAACCTCTGAAATGCATAATCATACTGATCTGATACCGCAAAGCCCGAATACATCAGTCAAAACTGCATACTTCTGTCCATTAGTTCTCTGTGCTAGGCTCCACTCTCTGGGAATACTTCCCTTCAAATTTTAAAGACACCTCTTCTGGACATCAGTACATAATCTATTATATCCAGGCTCAAACAAGGAATCCAACCCTTCTCATAATAGCTCTCCACTAGAAATTGCTATCTTATTCAATAGCTTCTTCATAGAAAGCAATGCCTCTGTGACATCCCCACTCTGAGCCAGTCATCAAGGAGCCTGAGTCCTTACCAATGACACTGGAAAGGGATGTTCACTTGGAATACAAATGGATACACGCAGTATTTCCATACACATACCACTCTGCATCAAGCATAATTTCCCTTAAGAGCACACAGGGAACACATTCAGCCCGGGGTCTGGGTTTATCTATCTGTCTCCCTCCAGTTCCACAGTAAGACTCCCCACTGGCACAGCTGCAGAGTTAAGTTCTCAGCTGAGTGCCCAAGCCAAGTCCTCCACCACTCTCTCTGTGAAATCAGTGCTTCCCATCTCTGCTCCAAGTAGATGACACACACACACTTTGAGATTTGATTTACACACACACCCACACACATTCACACCCACACCTGAGAAATGCTAGTACAGGTTAACTATCTATGCCTCAGACTATAATGTAGTTATCACTGTCACCAGGCACTACAAAGCCAGCTACATAATGCTCTTGCAAGAGTACCCAATTATACTGAATGAAATTAATATTAATACACATGATAATGTTGACCAAACAGCAAGGCTTTCAGGAGTGACCACAGTTATCACCAAATAAATATATGCAAATACTCTCAAAGCATAAATATTTATTAAAAGGGCTATCCACAATGAAAAGTTTAAATATATTTAATAATAAATAATAAAAGAACAAGAAAATAACCTATCCACTGGGGGATGCATAAGCCAGTGTATTTCTTAGTGCCAGTCCCAAGCCCAGATAAATGGGGAGGGTTACACCAGGAAGGGTATCCGGTGTAAAATTTTTGCTAGATCAAATATGTGGATAACATTACAGCTTTCCATACCAGATTGGTCGAGGCCCAGGTTAACAATGACTGCCTCTTGTACTGTTAACCAACAGGGTGCTGGTGGAAATTGGGCTACTGTTGTCTGAAGGAGAAGGAGGAGAAGAAGAGGGGGAAGGCATGCCTGGAGGTGGGAGGGGAGGAGGAAAGTTAGGAGTGTAGAAGTGAGGGAAGGAACTTAAATGTTGGCAGTATGACTGGTAAAGGGTGAGAGCTAGCTGATATGATGGAAAGAAGAAGGGCTGACATATTGTGCATGCAAGAGACCAGATGGAAGGGGAGCAAGGCCAGGTGTACCAGAGGCGGGTTCAAATTGTTCTACCATGGTGTGGATGGGAGGAGAAATGGGGTAGGGGTTATCCTGAAGCAACAGTATGTCGAGTGTTTTGAAGGTGGAAAGAGTGTCAGACAGATTGTTGATGAAGAATGTTTTTAGTGCATATGCTCCGCAAGTTGGATGTGTGATGGATGAGAAGGAAAAATTTTGAAATGAGTTGGATGAAGTGGAGAGTGTACCCAAGAGTGAGAGAGTGGTGACTGGAGCAGATTTCAAGAGGCATGTTAGTGAAGGGAACAGAGGGGATGAGGAGGTGATGGGTAGGTATGGTATGCTTTAAGGACACTGTCTGACTCCAATTACCTACCAATTTCACTTCATTTAGCACGTTTTTCTTAACTAAGTTGTTCAAGTTCAGTTATATGTAATACTCATTTGTGTCTATGCATAATTACAAACTGTATGTCTCTTGTGTATTTGTGCTGCCATATGACACAGGTTGAGGCCGAAAGGGGTCTTGTGCCAGACCTATATCACAGTTAAGACACTTCAAATAAAGTAAAAGAAAAAGAAAAATAAGGCACTTTCTAATCATGCAGCCGAGAGAAGGGAATTGACTGTAGCCCCCATCAACATTCATCCATGTTTGATATGCCAAACAGAACAGACCAATAAATAAAAGTAATTATTTCCAGCCAGGCTCATATAAATCTATATTCCCTGTGGACAGGAGGTAGGTCCCTATCCATCTCAGACTGATGTGAGCCTCTGTTGTGCATGGATAACATGTGGCAGACTGAGGAAAATACAACAGTGGTCCTACCCAAATCTGAGCTTGCATTTGCAGAACAGCACCATAATGAAAGCTTTGAGCAATTCCTTCAGGACTGAACATTGAATGAACAGTCACTCCCTTCTCTGACATCCAAACTAATAAAACAAGCACCTGCATGCAACCTCTGAAATGCATAATCATACTGATCTGATACCGCAAAGCCCGAATACATCAGTCAAAACTGCATACTTCTGTCCATTAGTTCTCTGTGCTAGGCTCCACTCTCTGGGAATACTTCCCTTCAAATCTTAAAGACACCTCTTCTGGACATCAGTACATAATCTATTATATCCAGGCTCAAACAAGGAATCCAACCCTTCTCATAATAGCTCTCCACTAGAAATTGCTATCTTATTCAATAGCTTCTTCATAGAAAGCAATGCCTCTGTGACATCCCCACTCTGAGCCAGTCATCAAGGAGCCTGAGTCCTTACCAATGACACTGGAAAGGGATGTTCACTTGGAATACAAATGGATACACGCAGTATTTCCATACACATACCACTCTGCATCAAGCATAATTTCCCTTAAGAGCACACAGGGAACACATTCAGCCCAGGGTCTGGGTTTATCTATCTGTCTCCCTCCAGTTCCCCAGTAAGACTCCCCACTGGCACAGCTGCAGAGTTAAGTTCTCAGCTGAGTGCCCAAGCCAAGTCCTCCACCACCATCTCTGTGAAACCAGTGCTTCCCATCTCTGCTCCAAGTAGATGACACACACACACTTTGAGATTTGATTTACACACACACCCACACACATTCACACCCACACCTGAGAAATGCTAGTACATGTTAACTATCTATGCCTCAGACTATAATGTAGTTATCACTGTCACCAGGCACTACAAAGCCAGCTACATAATGCTCTTGCAAGAGTACCCAATTATACTGAATGAAATTAATATTAATACACATGATAATGTTGACCAAACAGCAAGGCTTTCAGGAGTGACCACAGTTATCACCAAATAAATATATGCAAATACTCTCAAAGCATAAATATTTATTAAAAGGGCTATCCACAATGAAAAGTTTAAATATATTTAATAATAAATAATAAAAGAACAAGAAAATAACCCATCCACTGGGGGATGCATAAGCCAGTGTATTTCTTAGTGCCAGTCCCAAGCCCAGATAAATGGGGAGGGTTACACCAGGAAGGGTATCCGGTGTAAAATTTTTGCTAGATCAAATATGTGGATAACATTACAGCTTTCCATACCAGATTGGTCGAGGCCCAGGTTAACAATGACTGCCTCTTGTACTGTTAACCAACAGGGTGCTGGTGGAAATTGGGCTACTGTTGGCTGAAGGAGAAGGAGGAGAAGAAGAGGGGGAAGGCATGCCTGGAGGTGGGAGGGGAGGAGGAAAGTTAGGAGTGTAGAAGTGAGGGAAGGAACTTAAATGTTGGCAGTATGACTGGTAAAGGGTGAGAGCTAGCTGATATGATGGAAAGAAGAAGGGCTGACATATTGTGCATGCAAGAGACCAGATGGAAGGGGAGCAAGGCCAGGTGTACCAGAGGCGGGTTCAAATTGTTCTACCATGGTGTGGATGGGAGGAGAAATGGGGTAGGGGTTATCCTGAAGCAACAGTATGTCGAGTGTTTTGAAGGTGGAAAGAGTGTCAGACAGATTGTTGATGAAGAATGTTTTTAGTGCATATGCTCCGCAAGTTGGATGTGTGATGGATGAGAAGGAAAAATTTTGAAATGAGTTAGATGAAGTGGAGAGTGTACCCAAGACTGAGGGAGTGGTGACTGGAGCAGATTTCAATAGGCATGTTAGTGAAGGGAACAGAGGGGATGAGGAGGTGATGGGTAGGTATGGTATTAAGGAGAGGAATGTAGAAGGACAGATGGTAGTGGAATTTGTGAAAAGGATGGACATGGCTATGGTGAATATGTATTTTAAGAAGAGGGAGGACCATAGGGTGATGTACAAGAGTGGAGGAAGATGCACACAGGTGGATTATATCCTATGCAGGAGGGCCAGTCTGAAGGAGATTGGAGACTGCAAAGTGGTGATGGGGAAAGTGTAGTTAGACAGCATATGATGGTGGTTTGTAGGATGACATTGGTGATAAAGAAGAAGAGGAGGAGAGTGAGGTCAGTGCCAAGAATCAAATGGTGGAAGTTGAAAAAGAATAACTGTAAGATGGAGTTCATGGAAGAGTTAAGACAGGCACTGGGTGGCAATGAAGAGTTACCAGATAGCTGGGCAGCCACAACAAAGGTGGTAAGGGAGACAGCTAGAAAGGTACTTGGTGTGACATCTGGACAGAGGATGGAGGACCTGCTGGTGGAATGAGGAAGTACAGGAAAGTATACAGAGGAAGAGGTTGGTGAAGAAGAAGCGGGATTGTCAGAGAGATTTAGAAAGTAGACAGGACTACAAGGAGATGAGGGCTATGTTGAAGAGAGAGGTGGTGAAGGCTAAGGATAAGGCATATGGCAAGTTGTATAAAAGGTTGAACACTATAGAGGGAGAAAAGGACCTGTACCAATTGGCTAGACAGAGGGATCAAGCTGGGAAAGATATGCAGCAGGTTAGGGTGATAAAGGATAATGAGGGAAATGTACTCATATGTGAGGAGAGTGTGTTGAACAGATGGAAAGAGTACTTTGAGGGGCTGATGACTGAAGAGAATGAGAGAGAGAGAAGGTTGGATGATGTGGGGATAGTGAATCAGTAAATGCAATGGAATGCCAAGGAGGAAGTAAGGAAAGCAGTTAAGAGGATGAAGAATAGAAAGGCCATTGGTCCAGATGACATACTTGTGGAAGCATGAAAGTGTTTAAGAGAGATGGCAGTGGGGGTTTTAACTAGATTGTTTAACTGAATCTTGGAAAGTGAGAGGATGCCTGAGGAGTGGAGCAGAAGTGTATTCGTACCAATTTTTAAGAATAAGGGTGATGTTCAGAGCTGTAGTAACTGCAGAGGGATACAATTGATCAACCACAGCATGAAGTTATGGGAAAGAGTAGTGGAAACTAGGTTAAGAAGGGGAGTGATGATTAGTGAGAAGCAGTATGGTTTCATGTCAGGAAAGAGCATACAGATGCAATGTTTGCTCTGAGGGTGTTGATGGAGAAGTATAGAGAAGGTCAGAAGGAGTTGCACTATGTCTTTGTGGACTTAGAGAAAGCATATGACAGAGTGCCTGGAGAGGAGTTGTGTTACTGTATGAGGAAGTCAGGAGTGGCAGAAAAGTATGTAAGAGTGGTACATGATATGTACTAGGGCAGTGTGATAGTGTTGACATCTGTGGTAGGCAGGATTGATACATTCAAGGTGGAGGTGGGATTACATCAAGGATCAGCTCTGAGCCCTTTCTTATTTGCAATGGTGATGGACAGGTTGACAGATGAGATCAAACAGGAGTCTCTGTGGACTATGATATTTGTGGATGACATTGTGATTTGTAGTGAGTGTTGGGAACAGTTTGAGGAGACCCTGGAAAGGTAGAGAGGAGAGGTAATGAAGGTCAGCAGGACTAAGACAGAATATATGTGTGTGAATGAAAGGGAGGACAAAGGAATGGTAAGGATGCAGGGAGTAGAGTTGGTGAAGGTAGAAAAGTTTAAATACTTAGGATCAGCAGTTCAGAGTAATGGTGAGTGTGGAAGAGAGGTGAAGAAGAGAGTGCAGGCAGAGTGTAGTGGGTGAAGAAGAGTGTCAGAAGTGATTTGTGACAGAGGGGTACTAGTAAAAGTGAACGGGAGAGTCTACAAGTTGGTAGTGAGACCAGCTATGTTATATGGGTTGGAGATGGTGGCACTGATGAAAAGACAGGAGTCAGAGCTGGAGGTGGCAGAGTTAAATATGTTAAGATTTGCATTAGGTGTGATGAGGATGGACAGGATTAGAAATTAGTATATTTGAGGATCAGCTCAGGTTGGACAGTTTGGAGACAAAGCGAGCGAGGCAAGATTGTATTGGTTTGGACATGTGCTGAGGAGGGATGCTGGGTATGTTGAGAGAAGGATGCTAAGATGGAGCTGTCAGGTAAGAGGAAAAGAGGAAGGCCTAAGATAAGGTTTATGGATGTGGTGAGAGAGGACATGCAGGTGGTTGGTGTGACAGAGCAAGATGCAGAAGACAGGAAGAAATGGAAACAGATGATCCCTGTAGTGACCCCTAAAAGGAACAACCAAAAGAATAAGAAGAAGAAAAGAGCACAGAAATACTAAATATCTATTTACAGTAAACACTGGAGTTTTAATCACAGTAAATATTGAAAATAACACAGCTGGAAAGAGTCACACAGTTACAGAAAAACAATACATAACTATTCTGTCTATATTTTCTTGACTGATCTAGAAAATCTATGTTCCTACTTACTGAATAGAGCAAGGCAAGATGATGTGAGCGAGTGGTCCTTGTTGTCAGATCCAAGACAGAATACAGAATACCGAGAGCAATCTCCTACTAATATCTAAATATTATTTCTGGCTCACAGAATGATATCACACACATCTAGACTTCTGCACTATCTCCCATCATTAGAAGCTGCCAGGATTTTAGCACCTACATGTTACCATTCACACAGACAGAGCTTTGCTCAGATCTGCTGCAGCTCTTGGAAGTCATAAAACCATTTTGACATGTCTACTCCTACTACAGAGCTACTAATCCATACTTCTTACAGTCATTGCATCTCTGGCTTCATTCAAAACTGTGAGGTAACATCTTTATGGCCTAGGCCCATTATTTCTCAAAGTCAGTTGGACTCTTCTCTTCCAGTATCGTCTGTTACAAAATATACATTTAATTCAGTTACAATAATACATGTACATTTCTTTTCTTTCCAGCAGGACACACTGTTGATACATTTTAATGTAAGCAACTTTACAAATACATTTTTAAAAACAAGCATCTAGACAAATCAGTTTAATGCACAAATGACATATAATTATTTTCAAAACTCCAGCTAGCTGTGCTGGCATATGTTACACATCCACTGCCCTACTTCTCCTGCCATTGCTGGCAGTACCCCCTATCATCACAGCTTCCCTAACTAAAAGCTTTTCACCCACATCCACTACTTCTACCACCCCCATAATAACATCCAATCCTAGTAATGCAGCAAACAACAGATTAGACCAAAACCAATATTCTCCATACAACATACACACTGCCACTTCCTTTATTGCCCCCTACCCCACCCCCAGCATCCTCACATGAACTTAATTCACCCTCTATATCCATTGATAGCAACTTCCACTTAGGACCTGTCTACACATCAATGATAAAAAATACTTCTACTTAAACTCACACCTTGCTCCACTGCAACTGACAACCTCACGCATGAATGCCTAAAGATAACTGTCAATGCCACAGCATACACAGTCTCTGTTTTCATTAATAGATCAATAGCTGAATACTATGTGCCCTCACTATGGAAAAAGTCCTATATTATCCCTCTTCATAAAGACGGCATCTCAGTTGATATGTCTAACTTTTGGCCTATTGCCATATTACAACTTCTCTCAAAAATTCTTGAAAAATGTATTCATGCATTCATAAGCATCAACACCACTAACTTCTACAAGAACAGCTCGTAACATCCACCCAACATGGCTTCCACCCAAGACATAGAACAACTACTGCACTCCTGTCATTCACTCTCACCAAAAACAAATGCAGGGATACAGATAAACTTGTTTCCTCCTTCTTTCTTGACCTGTAAAAAGCTTTCAATAGTTTCTCACCCTAAACTCATGTATACACTGTATCAGCTTGGACTATCCCCTTCTTCATTATTGTGGTTCAATAGCTAATTAACTGACAAGCTCCAATCTGTAAAATGGCAGAATACTCTCTCTCTCTCCTTACCTGCAGGTCTCCACTGATGTACCCCAAGGCTCTATTCTTGGCCCCCTCCTCTTTAATATCTCCCTATACCTCCAATAGTCCAGCCTCTCTTATACAATATACTGATGAGTCTATGCTTATATCTGCATCTAATAACCTGCATCAACTCCTTCATATCACACAAGAAGCTTTTTCCTTGGTTCAGAAATGGCTCCATAATGCAGCTACTACTCAACCCTAAAGAAACAAAAGTTATTGTTATTTTTCCCAAAATCACACATGCCTGATAAAATGAATTTCAAAATATTTTCACTAAATAAAACAGAAACTGAATTAATCTCCCATACAAAACGTCTTGGAGTGATGACTATAAATGATAATATTAAATTTGACTTGCATGTTCAAAATAACATAAAAAGAGATTCATCAAAAATTATGAATACTTTACAGGCATAAAAATTTCCTTAGCAACATCACCAAAGCCTCTCTTGCCACTATCTGTCTTCTCCCATCTCTCTTAAATGATGCACCTATCCTTACCAGCCTGCAGGTTACAGTTAAAAATGTACTGGAGGCATACTATAATAAGGTTGCAAAATTTGCCACCAAGAAGTAATACTGCAGTCAGCATTGTATTGCCCTTAATGCTTTGCATTGGCTTGAACTACCTCACCACTTAAAAGTACATGCAGCTTATTTCCACACACAGCATTATTCACGTAGCCAATGACTGCCCAGCTTTTACTCCTATTATCCAGTCCTATTTTCCTAACAGGCAACATCTTCTCAGCATATATAAACCCCACAAATCCTATGGCCAAAGTCTCTACTCATACTATGTTGCTAAACATGTAATTCTATCCCTCTGCAAATTAGATCTATCTCTATCCTCTACAGCTTCAAACAATTACTAAATGACTACCTAAATAAGACTTGGCTGTGCTCCTGCACTACCCCAGGCCAAACTAGTCCCTTTCTCCTTCTACCCTCAGCATACTTTGACTATGTTCAGAGAGAAGAAATTAGTAAAATCTATTTCTTAGATAAAGGACAAATATATTTTTGCATAAGTTATACTATCTAGACATCTCTATTCCAAAAAGTGTACTCAGTGTGTTTAATATCATCTATATGAACTGCAACTTGTGAATACTTTAACTACTGACAATGTTCTTTTTCATCTTGTTATATCTGTCCATATATTTGCACTACGTATGTATAGGTTCACACTATATGAAATCAAGTTGAATTTTTAGTTAATACATCATTCTTCTGAGTTAGATTTTATAATAACTTTATTTAACTATAACCATATTATGTCGATATTTAGCTTTTCTCCCCGGGCCTGTGAGTTAAAATGGGATATTATCCAAGTCAAACTTTCCTGGTAAACAAATGTCAAATAACTAAAATAAATAAATATGCAGTTTCATTACAGTCAAACTGTTTCCTGTTGATTTACAACAACTTTATTGCAAGTTTTTCAGCTAAACACTACTGGTGAAAATTGTTTACTCTAAGGTAATATAAGTACTCAGTTACTCTGGCTTTTGTGGTATTGTGTTTGCATAAAGGGCTGTTTTCTTTGCTTCATTTTTTTTCTTTCTACACGTTTTCTACATCTGTGGGTGTTAAGCTGCATTAGAAACAGTTAGCTTAGAGTAGCACCATTAGGGTCAAGTACTGTTTGTATATTTCATATCACCGACTAATGATCATCAATAATATTATGTTTCTGTGACTTATGAAGATCAGGACATCTTCTTATTACTTTGCAAAGTACCTCCAGCTAATCAATGTATCTGTCACATTTATGGAGGTGCTCCAGAGATTTTCTGCAGACCTAAATCACCTCTCTGTCACTCATCTTTGTCCTCCTAAATTCATTTCCATTGATTACACTTCAGTAGAATCAATTTTAATATAAGGGGATGGGGCACCAACTAAATGGGGTCTATAGTATATGAACAAAGTTTTATAACTTTGAATACCATATGATCGACACCATATGGTCGAAGTTATAAAACTTCGAATAGTTAAAAAAGAAAAAGAAAAAAAAGTAACCTGATGGGTTAAAGCGGGGGGGGCAAGCCGTGGTTTCGATCATATGGTATTCGAAGTTATAAAACTTTTTACATATAATATAGACCCACTAAATATACTGATGTGGTGGCATTTCTGGAAAGAAGACATCAGGCTGATATTGGACTTTTGTATTAACATGAGTTGAGTGGCAGAGATGCCCATAACCTTACACAAGCTTAGCTGGGTAATTTGTGCTACAACATGATTGGAAGGGGGAGGCATCATTCTTAAGTAGGAAAAAGTGATGCAGGAAAGATGATGATGATGATAGTAAAGGACCGATGCCTCATTCTGCAGCCTACTCTGGCCTATTAGCTGTTCCTAATGTACGTAGCTCTATTGTTGGTTCTCCCCAGTTTAACAGGGAACTATCCTAGCTCTGCCACTGGGATATTGTCTGATACAGAGAGGTGATTTTAATGTTTACATGGGTGGAGGTTTGGAAAGTATTCCAGCCTTCAAGGAACTGCAAAGAACTGTGCAAATATTTTTTCACATGCTAAGTTATACCTCTTATCTTTATGATCTTTGGCTTGATTTATGTTAAATTTCCATGAAATACAATATCAGTCATTAGATATCAACCTCCTCAGCAGATGTGACTGTTTTCGGGGTTCTCCCCTTCAGATTGTGTCCATTTCTGGAATCATCATCCAGTCAGGTAGATGAGGCCCTGACTGCAGCCTGCCAATCCAGATTTAGTTAGCAGTCTGGGAGAGTGACGTCATGGCAGGGAGAGCAGGGATGGGTCCAGTACTTAGTTATCTAGTCAGCTACCTAAGGCCTGGTGTTGGCTAGGAAGCCTGAAAAATGTAAAAACAATGCACACTGGATATGTCTCCATGGAAAGAAATGTTAAGTGCTTTTTTCAATACAAATTATAGAACTTCAGAAACTAATACACTAAATACAACAAGCATCTTAAATACCTTACAAATATCAGCTGATAACATCACATTACCAAGAAAAGTTCTCATGGAAAGGTCATGGAAAGCATGTCTTCCTGTTGCAACAACAAACTTAAATAAGCAATAATAAGAATTAATTATTGTGTTACTCCATAGGAATCCATCAGCATGGGAGGACATGGTTTACAAACCACATTGCTTTGCCAAGGATAGTCTGTACCTGTCCCCAATGGGCTTTTGGATATTGTCTAAAACTTCATCCACCTCCTTTAGAGCCTTTTTAGACAATGTCAAAATAAAAAAATCTGTTAGCATAATAAGAAAAAAAGTCTCAAAGCAACCTGAAGGTGTTACTGCTGAGTCCTCAGCCTAAACAAGAAAATCCACACCCTTCAAGCTCTCCTCACTCTGGAGAATGTAGACATCTGTTCTGTCACAGAGACGTGGTTTAAAGCCACAGAAAATACACCAAGAGTGGAAGGCTGCAGTGCCTTCCACACACTTAGACAAACATCAGCACAGAGGAGGGCTAAACGTGGAAGTCTCTTGATCTACATTAGCAACAAATACAACTCCATGTTGGTTAAACAGGATGACAAGTTTCTTACAATGTCCTGGGCAGTTACAGGTCACTAACTATGACCAGTGAAGCTTAAAACCTTTACTTAGATCTACCAGAAGTGCCCACCATTCAAGTAAATATCCCATTCATTGGAGACTTTAACTACCCCTCCAGAGACTGGGAAACATATACTGCATCTAACTCAAAGGCACAATGTTTCCTGGACTTTATCAGCACAATCACCCTGGGTCATATAGTTCACACTGCAACTAGGGGATCAACCATATTGGACCTAGTACTAATCAACATTTATTTATTTTTTTATTTTATTTAACATTTGTTTACTGGGAAATCTGACTTGGAACGACCCAATGTTCAGCAGAGCCCCGAGGAGAAACACTCCAGACGCATGTCTTTATAATGCGGGAGGAAACCGGAGCACCTGGAGGAAATCCACACAAATGCAGAAGGATATGCAGACTCCACACAGAAGGCACCCCAGCCAAGAATTGAACCAGAGAACCTGTTGCTGTGAGGTGACAATGCAAACCACTGCACCACTGTGTCATCCAAAAACATTGACCCCCCCCCGTTTCACGTCCTCATTGGTGAGGTTGGATCAAAAATCTGTCTCCCTCGAAATAAAAATCGGCCTAGAAAACCCAACTAAACCTATAAAGTCAGGAAATATACTAAAATAAACTACAAACTACATCCAATTAATCAACAGTTTGTCAAAATTCATGGCTCCCCCAAATCCCAAGAACACAGCCATCAATGCAGAATTAGTTACAGAAACCCTGTAAAAACATGTAAATGGTTGCATTGAAGTTAACATGCCTACCAGAAGTAATCCCAGATCGAACACCCAAAACAGATTCCACTGGTGGAAGCGTTATCTTAACAGGGTACTTAACAAAAAATAAAAAAGCCGAAATCAGAAAGAGCAACTCTCAGAGACACTAGATCTCTGATTCAACTAAACAAGACACAAGAGATCTAGTAAAGTCTAGCAAGGCCAATTATAAGTTCAAGATAGCCTCACAGACTAAGGAAAATCACAAGGCCTTCTTCAGCTATTAAAGGTAGTACTCAGCAGTGTACAGAACTGGTGGTAAATGGCACAACCTTCACTGACCAGGGTGACATAGTGAATCTACTGGCCTTAGCATCCAAGTGCTCCAGATTGTGCAGAACGCTCCACATTTGTGATTGATTTAACCCACTGCTCCGCTGTTCCGCATTGAACAGTGGTAGCTCCGCTTTATGAATTTTGATTGGCTTGTATACTACAATTAAAGCAGTCAATCAGCATTGCGGTATACAAGCCAATCAAAAGCATCTGTTCCTGCGCTAATCAGGAGGCACAAAACACGGCCAATCTCAAGCCTAGCTATTAATTTGTCTGCAAGTTGAGAGGTATGCTGGGGATAATGTTTAACAAATAAGTAAATAATTATAAATTAGCAACACAAAGTTGTTTCCGGAATGGATCAACAAAAGTGTGATGCTTTACTGACTACCGAGCTGACGTAAAGAACTTACAAATCTTACAACAGTAAAAGCGATATTATGATGCAGACATATGGATATTTTTTTTAAATGAGCTGCATTTACACTGCATATATTGAGTAAAGGCAAGATAAAGCAGACTAAGAAGTAAGTTTCCCAGATGTTTACTGTAGTATGAACTGCAGTAAACTTACTGTTTATGCACGTTTCTATCTTTCAGTTCAATGCATCAATTTTTTTCCTCTTGGTTTACCAAAACAAGTTAACATTGACATCCAAGTACATGATATACTCAGCTGTTATTTATTTTATTGTGTTTACATCACCAGAGAATTCACGGGTACCCAACAGCTGCTTGTTTAAGATCTATTTTAGTTTTAGAATCTCATCTGAGCTGATCATTGCTTGTGTACATCCTGTACTAAATTTGTCAGAACACCCTAAATATCCATTAGCTAGACAGAACAGACATGCTTGGGTGTATTTTACAGACTTACTAATGTAATTATTATAGCTGTGCTGCACAGGTTTATGTAACTACAACTACTGTAGCTTCTACTGCCTCACTCTGGGTTATAACTGCATTAGTATGTAAAGTTAACTAAGGTGCACATACATGGACAGCTGGCCGGTTGGCTGACTAGCTATCAGGTTAACTTGGAGGCAGAGTTCCCTTGCTCCATCAGGGCAGCAATTGGTCTTTCCAATTCAGAGTAATTTCCTCACTGTGTGTGTATGAGTGTGTGTGTGTGTGTGTGTGTGTGTGTGTGTGTGTGTGTGTGTGTGTGTGTGTGTGTGTGTGTGTGTGTGTGTGTGTGTGTGTGTGTGTGTGTGTGTGTGTGTGTGTGTGTGTGTGTGTGTGTGTGTATGTGTGTGTATATATATATATATATATATATATATATATATATATATATTCACTACGTTAGGGCACATATCTCCAGGGTCGCATGCTGCTGTTTTCTGTGTATTTCTTATTAATTTTCTTTGCATTTGGTTGCAAAGCTTGCAGTTCTAAATCTACCAATGTATGTATGGAAGGTACACTTGAACTATATGACTGTGGCCATCTGTGCCTTCACTTTCGGCCCTGTCTAACACCAGAAGAATACATGGAAGGTGACTTTCTTGGAGAGGTTTAGGAAGCCAGGCACTATACACAAATAAGATTTATGTATGCTCACAAACATTTGTCTTCTTGGTTTATTGTGAACAACATTTTTGTCACTTTGAACATTAAGCCATGGACACAAAAAAATAAGACTGAACTTAACTTACTCATGACCTTTGCTCATAGCATCATAGGATCAAAAAGGTGTCTGTGATTTTGCCAGAAAACTACATATTTTTATGAGGAACAGACCAAAAAAATGAGGCAAAAATCTGGGAACTCTGCAGAATTCTAGACAGTTGAGAGGTATGAATTTAAAAGTGAATATGTGTGTGTGTGTGTGTATGCGTGCATGTATGTGTGTCCACATGTATATTTTAGTTGAAAAGCCATGACCATGGTGAAGGTATGCTTTTCGCACAGTGCAAAAATAGGGTGTTCCACATTTTGACTGTTTGTCACACATTGCAGTGGTCTGTGTTCCACATTGGCCTCTGAGCAGGTTGAGACCTATGCTACTGGCTAATAAATTTAGCTCTACATTCATCCATCACCCCCCACTACCCCCTGTAAAATCCATTCTAGCATGCCCCCCCCCAACTGATGATGCTCCCTAAAGCCACAAACACTGCTTCAATGGACCCAGACAATACCCTGGTTAAATCCTAAATAGCCTTAAACATGGCCTAGCAGGACCACTTGAGGAGCTATTTAAATACAGCCTCAAAATACGTTACATGCTAGGTGAATGGAGGGACACAACAGTCATACATAGTCATAAGGGTGGACATTCAACTGACCCTGGGAACTACAGATCCATCAGTCTGACAAGTCTGATATGCAAAGCCAGAGAATGAATTGTCATGGAAATGATCTACAAGGACAGTGGCAACCTACAGACATTGGACCAATTCCTGTTTGGCTTTGTTAAGGGAAGGTCTTACCTACTCATAGTTTCATAGTTTCATAGTATAGTACTAGGCTATCTGCCCTAGGGCATTTATAAGCCTAGCCAAAGTGTATGTGGCTTTCGCCACCCCATGCAATGATACAAAAGTGTACAATTTAAATTAAATTTAGTTTACTGTGCCTCTATCTAGCAATGACACAGAGATGACCCCCGGGTAAATCTACGATCACGCATCCATTCATCCAGATTTCTCTTGAAGAGAGTCAGTGAGGGGCTCTGCCTAACATGGGCAGGTATCCTGTTCCAGAGTGCGGGAAGCCTCTGGGTTATGAATCTGTCCCTCCAGCATGTCCTATTCATATTTGTGCTGAGGTTTAGATCTTTAGCTCTTGTGACTCTGATGGATTTGGATTTTTTGAGGTGGAGCATGTCCATTAATTCTGAATTGTACATGGCCTTGTACGTAAGGCACAGATCACCTCTGAGCAGGCGGTATGCTACTGAATAGAGCTGGAGCTTTTTCAGTCTGGCAGCATATGACATATGCTGGAGACCCTTGATCCTCTTGGTAAGGTACTTTTGGGGTCTCTCCAGCTGCTGCAGGTGCCGGGTGAGGTACATAGCAAATGGGGCATTGTACTCAATCATAGGCCTGATAAGGGAGGAATATAAGGGTACAATGACATCCTTTGATCTGGATGTGAATCCCTTCATGATAAGGTGGGCAAGGTAGAAGGCCTTTCTAACCACTTTGGCGACGTGGGTGTCAAATGAGAGGTCACTGTCAACTTGGGTCCCCAGGTCTCTGATTACTTTTTCCATACTTAATGGATTACCACCTATGTGGTAATTTGTGGGTACTTTGTTTTTTCCAAGGGGATGACTATACATTTTTTGGCATTTAGTTTAAGGCCATGACTCTGGCACCAGTCGTCTGTTTCTGTGAGGCCCTTCTGGATGATGCATGTGTCAGCTGGTGTGTCGACTATGGCGCCTAGTTTGCAGTCGTCTGCAAACTTTGTCAGCCACAACCCCCCTATGTTTGCCTGCACATCTGAGAAATAAATGCCGAACAAGAGGGGTCCCAAGACAGAGCCCTGTGGGACTCCACTTGTGACTGGCTTAGAGTCTGACATAGCTTCAGCTATTCTGACTTTGTGGGTTCTGTGCTTTAGCCAGTTTGCAACCCATCTTGTGACAAATGGGTTTACATTTAAGCTGTTGAGCTTGTCTATGATGCCTGAGTGGGGTATTGTGTCAAAGGCTTTTGCCAGATCCAGGTAGGCTGTATGAACTGCTTTGCCTTCATCGATGGCTCTAGTGACTGTTTCAAAAAAGTCCACCAGGTTTAAAAGACAGGATCTGCCTTTAGAAAGCCGAACTGGGTAGAGTCAATTGTCTGTAGGTCCCCGATGTCTTTGTTTATGAGTTCCATAATGATCCTTTCCATAGCTTTGCAGACCAGGCTGGTCAAGCTTATGGGGCGGTAGTTTCCAGGGTCTGTAGAGGTGCCACCTTTGTGGAGTGGGACCACTGTAGCTGTACGCCAGTGTTCAGGGATGTATCCTGTAGCAAGGCTAAGATTAAACAGCATTCTTATGTGTGGGTTTAGCTCCTCTAGGAGTTCACGTAGCACGCAACCCGGGACACCGTCAGGTCCCATGGATGCTGTATTTTTAGCTTTGCTGAGGGCAGCTCTCACCTGGACATCTGAGATTTCAGGGAGGTTGCATTCAGCTGAGATATTTATTTTGTCTTTTGGGGGAGAGGGAGGGGAGAAATTTGCACTGAACCTGTCTGCCAGTATGTTGGCAATATCTGTGGGTTCATTGTATTTTTTGCCATTATGAACTAACTCTGCGCATATCTGAGGGTTTCCGCCCAGGTTTCTAACATAACAGAAGAAGGCCTTGTGATTATCTTTAGTGTCCTTAGCGATTTTTCTCTCGAAATTGGCCTTTGATGATTTTATTAGCGAACGTAGTTTTTTGCTAGTGCTGATCAGGGATGCCTTCCCTTTATGGGATTTTGCTCTGTCTTGCAGTAGCTTCCTTCTCTTGTTATAAAGTTTGTTTATGGCTGGGGTCCACCAGATAGGATGCCTGCCTTTGGTGGAAAGGGTCTTGGTTTTATTTGGGATTGCATGATCCATGCATTCTTGGAGATGCCCGTAGAAAGCATTTGTGAAGGATTCAGCAGTGTGGGATGTGGTTTCCACTGGCCCAGGGGGCTTGAAGGATACCATTTCAGTCCTAAGGAGTGTAAAGTCGGCTTTTGAGAAGTTTCTCACTGTGGTCTTTTGTGCTGGGGGTGGAGGTGGGATATGAATATCAAGGGGTTATTAGTTTATGGTCTGATCTCACTAGTGAGGGGTATACTTCCGGTGTTGAGCATTTTTTCCCCATGTTTTTGATGATCAGGTCAAGTATATTATTTCCCCTTGTGGGGGAGGTGACTAGTTGTTCCATCACATTTGAGTTGATGAATTCCAGGAACCTTTGGGCTAGGGTGTTGGGGCTTGAGTAATGCACCCAGTCTATGTTTGGGTAGTTGAAGTCTCCCAATATGATGGTATTTGGTGAGACATTCATATCCTCCAGTGTCTTCAGAAAGGCTGAATGGAGTTCCTGAGATTGCGAGGGTGGTCTGTAGCATGCTACAAGTTGTATAGCAGTTTTGCCTACAGTTAGTTGCACATGGATGGTCTCCGATGCTTTGTGTGTCGCCACTAACCTGGAGGTGTGGGTGTCTTTAATGAATATGGACACTACCCCTCCTTTTGTGGTTCGGCCCAGGTTTTGGGGCCGAAATGCATGATACGAGGTATAACCTGGTAGGGCTGGGGTGCTCTCAGGATCCTTGAACCAGGTTTCAGTTACTGCACAGACATCGATGCTCTCCATACTGAGGAGTGCTTCGAGAGCCTGCATCTTGAGATTTAGACTTCTGGCATTGAGCAGCATTACCCTTAGTTTTTTCCTTTATTGTTTTCTAAGGTGGTGGGTTTGTCTTTTGAGCCTTACCTAAAAAAGGCACTATGGGGGTGGCAAGAGTCTTAGCCAATATCCGAAAGCCCAGTGGTGACAGGTGCAAGCCATCCCTTGCGAAGCAGCGTGGCTTGTCCAGCATGTCATCCCAATCAGACAGACATTAGATCCCCCTAGAATGACACCAGTAACTGAGCAATTATTAAAGCTGATCATCTTGTCTTTGTATTGTGGCATCATTCTTGGTGAGGGCAAGATGCTGCTCAGGGTCAGGGTCATACCGGCCTGGGCTACATAATCAGAGAGCTCCTCTATGTCTCTTTTCATGTAGTCCAAGGAGGTACATCTCAGGTGATTCACGCCGGCATGGACAATGACGGAGTCATATTTGTACTTGCTTTGGAGTGACCTGAGTGCTTGTGTTATGTGGCGGATCCTAGCTCCCGACAGGCAGCTCACTGTTACCCTCTCTTTGTTCAGCCTGGTAAGCAGGACGTCAGTGTGTCTGACTATAGAGTCACCTATACACATCATTGTAGACTTCTTCAAGAGGGTCACCAAGGCTATGGATGAAGGGAAAATGGTCATACCACCTACTTTGACCTGGCCAAGGTGTTTTATACAATACTCCACTCAGGTATTGTTGACAAACTCTCAGAACTAGGCATAAATCCTCAGATAATTTGCTTGATTACTGGCTGGCTCATGGATAGGCACCAAGAAATCAGGATCATTGAGACCACCTCTACCAGGAGACTGTTCACCAGTAGAGTACCTCAGGGCTCCATGTTGGGCCTGCTCCTGTTTGACATCTACTTCTCAGAAGTAAAGGCTAATGTCAAATGTCTCTGGCTCACCAACTTCACAGATGACTGAAAATTGGGTGCTTTCATAGATTCCCCTGCAACAACAATATCCTACAAGAGGGTCTAACACAAATTAATGACTGGTGCCAAAGCCACAGATTAAACCTCAATGTGAAGAAATGCTTTATAGTGCCCTTTGGGAAATCATCCACCCAAGCTAATTATTCCATTGATAAAACACCCCTAAGAGCTGATCTGATAGTTAGAGACATGGGAACATATGTACACAGTAATCTGGCCTTTAACCAACAAGTAGCCAAGATAGTAACAAAATCATTTTATGTCATCCATCTCATAAGCAAGGGTATGTATCCAGGTCCAGGGAAGTTATAGCACCAGTTTACTCAGCCCTTATCAGGCCCATCATTGAGTGCAATGCCCCTTTGACATGTACTTCATCAGGCACTTGCAACAGATGAAATGCACCCAAAGGTTCCTCACCTGGAGAATCCATGGTATGAATACTCTATCCTACACAGATCAACTTAAGGTCCTCTCTCTGAACTCAGTCTCCTACAGGTTACTGATAAGCTAGCTATGCCTAGCATATTAGGCATCCTTAGATCCAGCTCTGATGGATCTCTTGCACATCCACAAAACAAACAGCACCAGAAACATTAAATCCAAGGACCTGAACTTTGCTTGTGACTTAAACAAAACATGTTATAGAAACCTATATGTGTCTCAAATGATCCCTGCACTATGGAATAAGCTCTCCATCTATGTGAGGCAGAGATCATCCATGACCCTATTCAAAAGAAGCATTGATCATTGGATGGAAAATCACAGATTCACCCCCAGTTTGGCCACTATGTCTCTGATGGACAGAGGTCGACAGAAAGTAAATTAATCCCCAACTAACATACCCTGCCCCACATAACCCTTAGCTACCTCTTTAATAACATACCCCATCATATAGACATCCAAGGAACTCCGGGACAAAACTGGGTTGGGTTGCATGGCTAGACTTAAAAAGATGCTGATGATTGTTAGCCTAGTATAAACCTACAAAACTATGAACCTGTTGTTTAAGTGAATGGCCCATGATGTTCAGAGAGGTTGAGGGACCAGATCAAGCAGGCGTGGCCTAACAATCTGAGTCAGAAAGGACATTATGAAAAACAAAAGAAGAAAAATCAGGAGAAATCCAATTTTTTAAGCATGGACAGAGATTTAAGGAGGAAATTCAATACAGGTATTGTGCAGAAGTTTAAATCATTTCACATTTACAATGCAGCCAATTGACTATTGGGGAGATGCACTTTAATTTGTTTTTCAAAGGTTTTGCCTTTGTACCATCTTGTGGAGCAGAGTTGACAGAAACTCTTATTGCCTTAAAATTATATATGAGGAAACTTTATTTAGCTTCATTAATTAGTACAGAAATAAAAAACAATATGAGTGGTACTACAAAATCAGTAACCCCCATTAAAAGGAAAAGTATGTTTAATCCTCCTGTGGTTCCGGGCATTGTTACACATGAATGAATGAATGAGTGAATGTGGCCTTCATAAATATTTTAAAAAGAGACATTATAAGTACATCAGCTTGTTTGTTGAAGAGAGTTGACTTTTGTTTGATTTTTCTAGTAATAAGAACACTCAAATTATGAAGCTGGACAAACGCTGAGGGGTGATTATAATGGATTCCATTGATTACTCAGTGAGGATGACAAATTTATTATTAAATGATAAAATTTATGAACAAGCTTCAAAAATGTAGTCAATATTTGTTATGCTGAAATTGCGAGTTTGAGAGTTATTGTTGAATCATCTTATTTCCAAGGACTTATTTGATTTTTATGGGCAAAATCTATTATTACAGCAATTTTCTGGGATACTTAACATTCATAAAAATATTTATGATCTACTTCTCCACGCTATAGTTTAAGCAATAGATTCTAAGATTGAACTGTTAACAATGTTTCTGGACAACAAACTCAAGAATGTTTTTGAGGAATGTAAAAGATTCTTGGTATTTTTTATCATCATTACATAATGTTTATTTAAACAAAGATTTTTTTTTTTATTTTTAACTGTGGATGTGGTAGATTTATGCAGTTTCATCCCACACAATATAGGTTTAGAATGGTCTGAGTTGGGGTTGACAGCTTGTCAAAATCTAACTAACAGGGATATTAGATTAACTGTGGACTCCGTGGAGATTTATTTTATTTTATTTATTTTACATTTGTTGACCGGGAAAATCGGACTGGATACATGTCCATTTTCAGCGGAGGCCCGGGGAGAAAAGCTCCACATATACAGTTAGTACATTGTTACATATTTTAAAACTGATATTATATAAAACAATTATTATATAAAAAATGAAAAGAGAAGCCAGAAATGCAGGCATTAAGAATTTCATACATAAAGTCATGATATAAGGAAGGTAATTAGAAGCAGAACAAATATTTGATTTTAAAACAATTGGCCTCATGTCAGAGGTAAATCAGGTCTAAGTTGGTACAGAAGGATGAGAAATACAAGGTGGAAATCTCAGGAAAAAGAAGTGGACATGGTATGTACCATGGGATTAATTTGAGCGAAGAGAAGAGAGAGATTTGAGCTACATCGAGGAGTTAATCCGGGAATGAGCATTGGCATAGCCAGTGGGACTTAAAATATTGGAGTAGACTTTTTTTAAAGTGGGATAGAGAGGTAATGGTGGTAATACTGGAGGGAAGGGAGTTCCATGTTTTGGCTGTGACGTTAGCAAATAGAGCATCTCCTCCTGATACGAGGTATAACCTGGTAGGGCTGGGGTGCTCTCAGGATCCTTGAACCAGGTTTCAGTTACTGCACAGACATCGATGCTCTCCATACTGAGGAGTGCTTCGAGAGCCTGCATCTTGAGATTTAGACTTCTGGCATTGAGCAGCATTACCCTTAGTTTTTTCCTTTATTGTTTTCTAAGGTGGTGGGTTTGTCTTTTGAGCCTTACCTAAAAAAGGCACTATGGGGGTGGCAAGAGTCTTAGCCAATATCCGAAAGCCCAGTGGTGACAGGTGCAAGCTGTCCCTTGCGAAGCAGCGTGGCTTGTCCAGCATGTCATCCCAATCAGACAGACATTAGATCCCCCTAGAATGACACCAGTAATTGAGCCAATTATTAAAGCTGATTATCTTGTCTTTGTATTGTGGCATCATTCTTGGTGAGGTCAAGATGCTGCTTAGGGTCAGGGTCATACCGGCCTGGGCTACATAATCAGAGAGCTCCTCTATGTCTCTTTTCATGTAGTCCAAGGAGGTACATCTCAGGTGATTCACGCCGGCATGGACAATGACGGAGTCATATTTGTACTTGCTTTGGAGTGACCTGAGTGCTTGTGTTATGTGGCGGATCCTAGCTCCCGACAGGCAGCTCACTGTTACCCTCTCTTTGTTCAGCCTGGCAAGCAGGACATCAGTGTGTCTGACTATAGAGTCACCTATACACATCATTGTAGACTTCTTCAAGAGGGTCACCAAGGCTATGGATGAAGGGAAAATGGTCATACCACCTACTTTGACCTGGCCAAGGTGTTTTATACAATACTCCACTCAGGTTTTGTTGACAAACTCTCAGAACTAGGCATAAATCCTCAGATAACTTGCTTGATTACTGGCTGGCTCATGGATAGGCACCAAGAAATCAGGATCATTGAGACCACCTCTACCAGGAGACTGTTCACCAGTAGAGTACCTCAGGGCTCCATGTTGGGCCTGCTCCTGTTTGACATCTACTTCTCAGAAGTAAAGGCTAATGTCAAATGTCTCTGGCTCACCAACTTCACAGATGACTATAAATTGGGAGCTTTCATAGATTCCCCTGCAACAACAATATCCTACAAGAGGGTCTAACACAAATTAATGACTGGTGCCAAAGCCACAGATTAAACCTCAATGTGAAGAAATGCTTTATAGTGCCCTTTGGGAAATCATCCACCCAAGCTAATTATTCCATTGATAAAACACCCCTAAGAGCTGATCTGATAGTTAGAGACATGGGAACATATGTACACAGTAATCTGGCCTTTAACCAACAAGTAGCCAAGATAGTAACAAAATCATTTTATGTCATCCATCTCATAAGCAAGGGTATGTGTCCAGGTCCAGGGAAGTTATAGCACCAGTTTACTCAGCCCTTATCAGGCCCATCATTGAGTGCAATGCCCCTTTGACATGTACTTCATCAGGCACTTGCAACAGTTGAAATGCCCCCAAAGGTTCCTCACCTGGAGAATCCATGGCATGAATACTCTATCCTACACAGATCAACTTAAGGTCCTCTCTCTGAACTCAGTCTCCTACAGGTTACTGATAAGCTAGCTATGCCTAGCATATTAGGCATCCTTAGATCCAGCTCTGATGGATCTCTTGCACATCCACAAAACAAACAGCACCAGAAACATTAAATCCAAGGACCTGAACTTTGCTTGTGACTTAAACAAAACATGTTATAGAAACCTATACGTGTCTCAAATGATCCCTGCACTATGGAATAAGCTCTCCATCTATGTGAGGCAGAGATCATCCATGACCCTATTCAAAAGAAGCATTGATCATTGGATGGAAAATCACAGATTCACCCCCAGTTTGGCCACTATGTCTCTGATGGACAGAGGTCGACAGAAAGTAAATTAATCCCCAACTAACATACCATGACCCACATAACCCTTAGCTACCTCTTTAATAACATACCCCATTATATAGACATCCAAGGAACTCCGGGACAAAACTGGGTTGGGTTGCATGGCTAGACTTAAAAAGATGCTGATGATTGTTAGCCTAGTATAAACCTACAAAACTATGAACCTGTTGTTTAAGTGAATGGCCCATGATGTTCAGAGAGGTTGAGGGACCAGATCAAGCAGGCGTGGCCTAACAATCTGAGTCAGAAAGGACATTATGAAAAACAAAAGAAGAAAAATCAGGAGAAATCTAATTTTTTAAGCATGGACAGAGATTTAAGGAGGAAATTCAATACAGGTATTGTGCAGAAGTTTAAATCATTTCACATTTACAATGCAGCCAATTGACTATTGGGGAGATGCACTTTAATTTGTTTTTCAAAGGTTTTGCCTTTGTACCATCTTGTGGAGCAGAGTTGACAGAAACTCTTATTGCCTTAAAATTATATATGAGGAAACTTTATTTAGCTTCATTAATTAGTACAGAAATAAAAAACAATATGAGTGGTACTACAAAATCAGTAACCCCCATTAAAAGGAAAAGTATGTTTAATCCTCCTGTGGTTCCGGGCATTGTTACACATGAATGAATGAATGAGTGAATGTGGCCTTCATAAATATTTTAAAAAGAGACATTATAAGTACATCAGCTTGTTTGTTGAAGAGAGTTGACTTTTGTTTGATTTTTCTAGTAATAAGAACACTCAAATTATGAAGCTGGACAAACGCTGAGGGGTGATTATAATGGATTCCATTGATTACTCAGTGAGGATGACAAATTTATTATTAAATGATAAAATTTATGAACAAGCTTCAAAAATGTAGTCAATATTTGTTATGCTGAAATTGCGAGTTTGAGAGTTATTGTTGAATCATCTTATTTCCAAGGACTTATTTGATTTTTATGGGCAAAATCTATTATTACAGCAATTTTCTGGGATACTTAACATTCATAAAAATATTTATGATCTACTTCTCCACGCTATAGTTTAAGCAATAGATTCTAAGATTGAACTGTTAACAATGTTTCTGGACAACAAACTCAAGAATGTTTTTGAGGAATGTAAAAGATTCTTGGTATTTTTTATCATCATTACATAATGTTTATTTAAACAAAGATTTTTTTTTTTTATTTTTAACTGTGGATGTGGTAGATTTATGCAGTTTCATCCCACACAATATAGGTTTAGAATGGTCTGAGTTGGGGTTGACAGCTTGTCAAAATGTAACTAACAGGGATATTAGATTAACTGTGGACTCCATGGAGATTTATTTTATTTTATTTATTTTACATTTGTTGACTGGGAAAATCCGACTGGATACATGTCCATTTTCAGCGGAGGCCCGGGGAGAAAAGCTCCACATATACAGTTAGTACATTGTTACATATTTTAAAACTGATATTATATAAAACAATTATTATATAAAAAATGAAAAGAGAAGCCAGAAATGCAGGCATTACGAATTTCATACATAAAGTCATGATATAAGGAAGGTAATTAGAAGCAGAACAAATATTTGATTTTAAAACAATTGGCCTCATGTCAGAGGTAAATCAGGTCTAAGTTGGTACAGAAGGATGAGAAATACAAGGTGGAAATCTCAGGAAAAAGAAGTGGACATGGTATGTACCATGGGATTAATTTGAGCGAAGAGAAGAGAGAGATTTGAGCTACATCGAGGAGTTAATCCGGGAATGAGCATTGGCATAGCCAGTGGGACTTAAAATATTGGAGTAGACTTTTTTTAAAGTGGGATAGAGAGGTAATGGTGGTAATACTGGAGGGAAGGGAGTTCCATGTTTTGGCTGTGACGTTAGCAAATAGAGCATCTCCTCCTGCATTATAGGATTTGACATTTTGAAAAAGTGGCCTGTTTGAGGAGCGTAGGCTATTTAGGTTGGTATATGGTATAACAAGGCCCTTTAGTGCAGGAGATTTATCCGGGTGGCTAAGTATTTTAAATGCCTCGATAAGTTGAGTTTGCTGAAGGAGGTTAGGGAGTTCTAGCCATCCAAGGTCTTTTAGGTTATTACAGTGGTGTGTTCTATGTGGCGTACCATTTGCAAATCTGGCAATGTGATTATACGAACATGAGAGTTTATTTAGCTCGGTTTTATTCAGCTTAGTGAACACTGGGGATGCATATAAAAGTGTAGATAGTAAATGTGTATGGGCAATGGTTGCTTTTGCCATTGGTGTTAGAAAGGCTTTGATTCTATATAGTGATCCTAGTTTCCTGTTAATGGTTTTAATAGTAAGATTAATATGCATATCATATCTAAGTTTATTGTCTATGGTAGCTCCTAGTAGTTTAGTATGGGGGTCAGGTGTTATAATCGTTCCATTGTTTGATTGTATATTAAAGGTAGTAAAAGGAAGTTTTTGGGTTGGATGAAAAAGAAGCAGTTTGGTTTTTTTTGGATTAAGAAGTAGCTGTCTTCCTGTTAGCCAGTTTTCAACAGCTGTAAAGCAGGATTGGGTTTTGGCTAGTAGATTATCTAGAGATGTGTCTGAGCAGACTAGAGTCGAGTCATCGGCATATTGTATACAGGTTGCCTCAGGGATGGCTTTGTGTAGGTCATTAATAAAGACTGAAAAAAGAAGTGGACCCAGTATGGATCCTTGTGGAACCCCTATGGTATTAGGTAGGAGGTTGGAAAGTTGATTGTGCCAGAGTATAGCTTGTTTCCTATCGGAGAGGTAAGCTTGGAACCAGTCTAAAGTTGGGTTGTCAAGCTGTAAAGTTTTTAGAGTATTATGAAGTAGTTGGTGGTTAACCATGTCAAAGGCTTTTGAGAGATCCAGAAAGAGAGCAGATGATATTATTTTGTTATTACGGTTTTGATTAATAGTATCAGTAAAAGAGAGTAGGGCAGTAGTTGTACTGTGGTTGGGTCTAAATCCATGTTGTGAGTTGGTCAATAGTTTGTTCTGGATAAGATAGTGAAGGAGTTGTTTATGTATACATTTTTCCATAATTTTGGCCAGAGGGGACATTAGGGCTATTGGTCTATAGTTTGATAGTTCAGTGGAAGTACCCCCCTTATGAAGTGGTATAACGTGGGATGTTTTCCAAATTGCAGGGATGTTAGATTCTAGGATGGTGCAATTGATAAGTATAGATATGGGGTAGGCTATGACATTCGCAGCTTTCTGTAAGTATTCGGCTGGGAGGAGGTCAGCGGAGGGGGTAGTAGGTTTAAGTTTTTGTAGTAAGGATCTTATAATAGATGTGGGGACAGGTTGTAGATTGAAAGTGGGTTTAGTTTCTGGAATATGATCAGTCTCAGGACTGTAGTTAGCAGATAGTTGGTTTGCTAAGATTTGGATAGTACTCGTGAAGAAAGAGTTAAAGGTGTTGGCTACTTCTATTGGTGTTTTATCAGATACTAGTTCTGGGGTAGGAGTGGAGGATTTGCCTGGGTGTAGAAGGTTATTAAGACCTGCCCAAAATTTTTGAGGGTTGTTTTGGTGTTTATTTTGTAGTTGGCAGTAATAATTTTTTTTGTCAGCTAGTACTGATTTTTTTGTTTCATTTCTTTGCTGCTGAAATTGGATGCGGTCTTGGGGTAATTTGGTTGCACGCCATATTTCCCAGGATTTGTTTCTGTTTTTAATTTTAGATTTAGTTTCCTTTGTAAGCCAGGGTGCAATGTTTGCTTTAGTCTTGATTAATCTTTTAGGAGCATGATTATCGAGTATGGCAAGGAAGGTAGTATTAAATTTAGATACTGCCTCCTCTAGGGGGAGATACTTTAGTGTAGTCCATTTACAGGATCTAAGTTCTTCTTGAAATTTTGTAAGGTCGAATTGTTTCTTGTTTCTAATTGACCTATACATGGGAGTAGTAGATAGACCCGTTTTATTTTTCATTATGTATGTGATGAAGTGATCGCTTAGGTCATTTGGTGTGGTCCCGGACTTATATGTATGTGGTTGGCTATTTATTAGGATCCAGTCTAAAATACTTTCTTTTTGGTTTGCATTTCCAATTCTGGTTGAGGTATTTATGATCTGGGTAAACCCATACAGGTTAATGTGGATGGGGTTGGTTTCTGAGGAGCATAGGTTCCAATCAATGTTGACATCACCCATGATAATAGTTTCTTGGGGGTAGTTGTTGGATATCCAGTTTAGTGTGTTTTCCAGTGTATCCACATTGTTCCCTGGAGGGATATACACTGTAATTAGATTTATACTTTTTTCTTTGTTTAGCTGTATTTTTAAAGCGAGTATTTCCACATTAGAGATTTGGGGTGGTTGATTAGTGTTGAAGGTAACTTTTAGATTGCTGTTATAGAGCACAACAATACCACCACCCTTTCTTTTTATTCGGTCGACCCTATGTATAGGGTAGAGATAGTACTAACTTCTAATTATTTATTCTTTGAAGAGCAATATGGCCATAAATTTTCTGGGGTAAAAATGGGAGCAGCCCCAGACCCATTTTATGCTAACATAGTTTTATGTATGTGATGCAGTTTATGTGAGCAAGTCTGAGAGACCACTTTCCAAATGCATCTAAGAATATGGATATGATATAAAAAAGAAAAATCTTAACAATGCTCTTTGCATACTGAATTATGTAAACTTTTTGAGAAATTTCTATTTTTCATATTGCATAAAGTTATAATGAACATCAGAGATGGTCCCTTGAAGGCAAGGTTGAAATATAGGGAATCACTTTGACAACTACTAAACACAAGTGTATGTCCAGGACTAAATGGTAGATTGTCAATTAACAGTTTATTGAAGCTCAGGGCAGCAAAGTTATAAGTAAATGTATTTATTGATAGTTATGTCTTATTTATTTATTCATCATGTATTTACTTTTACAGTGATTACATTCATCAGTTTCATAATGTATTGTTTTTTCATTGTTAGTATAATTAAATTCAGTATAGGTATTGGGGTTTTAACAATGTAAATGTTTTAGATATGCATCCATTCTTATTATTACTTATTTTGGTTTCTTGTTGCAATATGAAGGGCTGTTTAACATGACCTTTCTATGAGAACTTTCTTGGTCAGGTGATGATAATTGATATCTGTGAGGTATTTAAGAAGCTTGTTGTAGTTTATTAGTTTCTGAAGAGTTCCTATAATTATATAGACTAAAGTGCTTAGACCTGTTTTATTAAATTTTCCTTCTAAGGAGACATATCCTGTGTAAGTTTGTTGTTGGTTCTGTTAGTTTTTATTTTCACACATTTGGGCTGTTTGTTTTGGTAAAAAATCCGTTTAGTTCCATTTTCCCCTCTCATCCTACCCACTCCTTTGAATTACTATTCTTCATCTTCCATCTTAAGCTTATTCCATTTTACCTCTTCAGACTCTGCAACTTAACTTCCTTACCTGATGACATTTGGCAATAGTTTCTGCCATTTGGGGGTAGGTAGGTGAGGAATTTTCCATTTGTTTATTTTTCATGATTTCCTTGATTGACTTTTTTAATATTGGGCATATCTATCATGGTTGTTTAAATAACATTTGTAACTCCCATCTCTCTTCATGTCCCCTTAACCCTGTCTCTGTCCCCACTTGTTTGGTCTGTTAGACCTGCTGCCCCACCCACAAACTTGGCAAGACAAGGTTTAGTCAGCATCAGGTTTATAATGGATGACTCAAAAACACAGCGAAAATAGAAGCAAGAAAACAAGCAACACACCAAAAACAAATACTTCTCCCAGCATTCTCCTTATTGTTTATTCATCTGGTACCTTCACCTTCAAGGGATCAACTTACAACACTTACTGCTACACAGCAATAGTTTTAATATATCAAACAAATCAAACATTAATTAAATGATATAAAAATTTCATGAGAGAAAAGAGTATAACATATTTATCAATTTATACTCATTGAGAAACTCTATATATTAAATAATATTTATTTATTTCAATAATATGTAAAAACTCATTATAAAAATTATAATAATAATATAATTATAATATATATATATTATATATATATATAATATATATTTAAATAATTCATTTAATAAATGAAAGGTTTGCCCAAAACACTAAATCTTAAACTTTCAGATTTTGGTTAATTTGATTAATGGAACTAACATTGATTACTCTATCACATAAACTACAAGAGCCACATCTAAATGTTCCCACATTCGTGGAATAAGAAATTCCTTTAGCTAAGAGGTTATTATTTAATAATTCCTTTAGATTTTTTCCTTTCTTATAAAAAAATTTATAAAAAAAAAGCTCACCCTTATGGATTCACTGACCAAATACCAAATTTTTTTTAATTTTTAAATTAAATAGAAAAAGTCATATCACAGCATATGTGGGAGCATAAGAGCACCATTGCACAGTCCCTTTTTTGTAAGAAAACTCATTGTTGAACATAAAATAATTGTGAGTCAAACAAAATTCTAATAAATTAATCAAAAAACTAGTCCTAGGACCTTCACCTAACATAGTGGATATTGCTTCAAGTCCCCCCATATATATAATATTTGTATAATAAAAGACTTGACATCTATGGGTCACCAGTAGCGTCATGTTCAACTTATTTTTTTTTGTTTACTTTAATTTTAATTTTTCTTTTAAACATAAAGTACTGACCACTAAAAATACTTTTAACTTAAACTCATTTTTAGTCCTTGAGATTTTCAAAGCCTGCCATTCTTCTCTTCTTCTATTCAAAAATTGCTTCTTTCTTTACATTACAGATTCCCTAATCCTATCCTATTTCTTTTTCTTTTACTTTGAGAAAAATAGAGATGGTATCACTGGTGTAAATCAAATGGTGTGTGTTTTTGTTTTTTAATTTTTAAAAATTTTGGCATCATTAACTCAAGTAATTTTTGTTCAAATAATTGTTTATTAATAATATTAATAGTATCATCTCATCCATCATCAATCATCAGATTATTCAGAGATTCATCATAATTAATCATAAAAAAAATTTAAAAACATCAAAGTCATTAAACTTATCAATATCATACTGATTCTCACTAAATTTCACTCATTTACATTACCATTATCTGTGTACATTTGGTATATTGTTAAACATTTGGAATGGTTGGGGACACCAAGAGAGAATGAACATTCGAAAATTTGAATTTATAAGGACATTGAATTTGAATTTTGAATCGGAAGCCCATGATGGGAAATCTGAAAGTTTAAGATGAAGTGTTTTTTGGTGTGTTGCTTGTTATAATGGATGACTGTTTAACATAACATATTTCATTTGATGCTGCCATGCAGTTAAATTGAGAGGATCAAAGAAACAAGAAACATGCAACCTGCAAGGCAAATTTCTGTTAAAAAAATCAGTATCAGCCAAGATGAAGAATGCGCTTGTAATATTAGACCTGCTGCCTGCTGCCCTCTGCCTGAGTTTGGCTGTCCAGAGAGGACTCTACAGACAGATGAACTAGCTGCTCAAAATAACATTTAAAAAGTAAGTGCGCCCTCCAATGGTCCTAATCACCTTACACTGACCTGACCCGCTATTATTATTTGAAAAAAAAAGTAAACAAAAATATGGGATGTCAAGGAAATGTAAGTCACTAACGCACATCAGTGTTGATTGGACTGAGTCTGAAAATGGTCCATCATCCAGTTCAATGCTGTACCCTGGGCAACAAAGAATAAATTAAAATAAAAATGCAAAAGTGTTGTTCCTGTCTTAAAAAATGTTTAGTTCAAGATTTACATTTCTTCTTATTACAAACATATTTTTTTCTTTTATTTCTGCAAAAGTCAAAATGAACATTTCCTGCTGCAAAATGTGCATCTCTGTATTTTTTTAATGTATGTATGTATTTATGGGGGATGGGCTGCAGATAATGTACATTTACATCCCATGCATATGCTCTATACTGTCTTACTGTCTTAATTGTCTTTACTAATGACAAATGACTGATCTGCATGCCCATAATGCAACACATGTTTACATGACTATTAAGTTGACATTATAATTACAGTTTGCCATGTTTCTAGATATAATTATAAGATCAAATAAGTAATTTTTATATTGGTGTTTATCAAAAAGTGTGGAATATTATTGTTGGCAGTGTAATGTTAACAAAGAAAAAAAATAATAAAAATAAAGATGTAATAATTATTATACACATGGTGCATGTATTTAGATTATGCATTTTTGTTCTTTTTTCCTTAGTGTAGGCAGAGGTAACTTTTTGTTAAGAAAATCTGAAAATGTTTATTATGTTTTAGAACAATAACCAAACCTCCACCACAGTCTCAGCTGTAAATCATCCCAAGCTAATACTGAAAAACAACACATGGTGAAATTCACTAAGTAAAATTTAACGTGGATTGCTTTTGTTCACTTACTCGTTAAATTATACTTAGTGAATTTCTCAGTGTTGGATTTTGGTTTTGGCTTATTAGTTTTTATTCATCCAAGAGAAGTCTTTAATTATTTAACACCGGAGTCATCATTTTATTTTCCATATCGCATTTTACTTGCAGGATGGGAAAACAGCTATGAACCTTTCCAGATTTAATGACAAACCAAGAAATAATCAGGACTCTTCTTAAAATATTAGCACTATTAACCTGAGATTTGACTGAATAAAAGAATGTGAATTAACATGTGTTGGCTGAAGTAAAATAAGGCAATAATTCTAATTATCATTATTTATTAAGCACAGTCGTCTAAGTTTGATCCCAAAATCACCAGTTTTAAGAAAGGTTAGGAGGGATAGACTTAAATGTTGAGACAACGCAAGGAACAGTTGAAAGGTGCAGGCAGGAAAATTACTTTCAATTTAATGCATTCATTAAAAAAGGACAGACTAGTGTTATATAACAATGAAGTTTTATTTTGGAAAACAGTATTTTCTACTAACTAAAGGCATTGATTGTCCCACAATTCTTAGCATGTCTCTTGTTATTTAATGGGTTGACAAATGCATTTTCACTAAAAGTGAGCATCAAGGGAAGAGAAGTGTACCCTTTCATGCTAAGTCTGTTTTCAATGTGTTTTTTTAATGTCTTTCAGTTTTTTTATAAAATTTGAAATAAGTTTTAAAATGAAATCAAAATGCCTGTAATAATTGTAAAAGCAAAAAAGAAAACAGTATATAAACTGACAGGTTTAAACAATGTTTATGGTAATTGAGGAGAAACAGCCAAGTATTAGGATATTGGCATGGCTGGCATGGGACCTGAGTTATTACCCTGCAGAGGGTGCCATTTTCTATGGTCTGACTCTGTTGACTCAAGGGTCGTATGCTGCAACAATACAGCATTATTAGCCATTCAAGTAGGTAAGACCTGTACTGAGGAATGTCAGAGAAGATAACTTTTCTTGATGACAGAAAAGACACATGGAGATCAGAAATTAGTCTGAGAGTCCTGCAAGCATGTACGCCATCCCCCAAAAAGTATGCGGTAGGTAGGCAGTAATATTTTTTTTATTTTTGTATGACTTGCGGGATGTTGAACAAAAGCTGCTGCAGAATTTGTATTGTCTTTAACTGTTTTACTTTATTCATTTCATTAATGAAATAATTAATTCATTAATAGGCCTGGATTATGTAATATAGTCTAAACATTTTGTATTTTAGTAATATATTTTGCAGTACCTATGTTATGCCCTCTAGCAACTGCAAATGGGTTGACATGTGTCAAGTCATAATTGTCTGCATTGTTTGGAGTAATGATCAGAACAGTCTGATTATCAGCATCCATAATGCATTCATTGCTGCATATTACTGTGATACAGTATTATCTACAACATGGGATTGAAAATAATTCATACATTTATTTAAAAATGGTTACTCTGGCAATTAGCTCAGAGGACTAAAGCCCCAACTTGTTTATGAGCTAATTCCTGTGACAAGGGTACAAGGTTTGAATCTTTCCATCATCATTTACCTACTTAACCGGACAGCACACTGGAGCAACTAGGAATTTAACATCTTAATGGTCTCCATGCCTGCTGTCATCATTTGCCAGCTATCCCCATCTACATAGCAAATTTAGTTCTGAAAATGTTATAGCAATACCTCTAACATATCATTTTTAATGCAACACAATTTATTTTTCAATGGTAGCAGACACTGAATTGGTAGATAAAGCAATGACATGCAAAGTTGTTTGCCAGCAGCAGCCTCTACATTATTAATAGTTCTCTTTAATATGGAATTATTTAGATGACTTTTACTTCTGCAGAGATTTGGCAGATTAGTTATCATGTGGTAAATGTTTCTTATGCTCTCATAAATACTCTTCTGTTTAACTGAAAACTAGATAAACTAGGAAAGAGCAGGTACTGCCTTCAGTAAAACCAAGTCCAAATAAGAACAACAGAAGCCAGATAAGATGGAGCATGCTTTAATAGTAACAAAAATAAAATATACACATAAAAACAGCATAAAAACAAAGAAAAGATGAGCGCTTTCACAACTCACTGGTTGCTTCATCAGATCTATCCAATATAGGTTCATAGGTTCATAGGTAGGTACTAGGTTATTGGCCCTAGGACCTATATAAGCCTAGCCAAAAAGGTACCCTGGCATTCGCCACCCAAGAAAATTATTTTCATGTGCCCCTGTCAAGAAGAGCCACAGAAGTGATCCCCAGGGTGAATTTCCTATTTCCCATCCAATCATCAAGATTTTTCTTGAAGAGTGCTAATGAGGAGCTCTGTTTGACATAGATAGGTAGTCTGTTCCAGAGTATGGAAAGTCTCTGGGACAGGAATCTATCCCTCCAGCATGTTCTGTTTATTGTGGTAACAAGGTTTAGGTCCCTAGAGCGTGTAGCTCAGAGGGAGTGGGATTTCTTTAAGTGGAGCATGTCCAACAGCTGGGTTTGACATAGCTTTGTATGATAGGCAGAGATCACCTCTGAGTAGGTGATATGCAACTGAGTAAAGCTGGAGTTTTTTGAGACGGTCTGCGTAGGGCATCTGTTTGAGTCCAGTAATCGTCTTTGTGAGGTATTTCTGCAGCCTTTCCAATTGTTGTAGATGTCTTTTGAGGTACATACCAAAAGGGGCATTGTACTCTATAATGGGTCTAATGAGTGATGAGTAGAGGGGAACAATGACCCCTTTTTTCTGGACGAGAAACCTTTTGTGATGAGGTGTGCCACATAGAAGGATTTCCTGACCACTGTGGCAATGTGATTATCAAAGGAAAAACTACTGTCCATCTGTGTCCCAAGGTCTCTTATCACACTTTCAGTGTTAAGCAGACTACTGCCTATGTGGTAGTTCATGGGTACAGAGTTTTACCAGAGGGGATGACAATGCACTTTTTGGCATTAAGCTTGAGGCCATGGCTTTGACACCAGGCATCTGTCTCAGTAAGACCCTTTTGTAGGATGTCCACATCGTTAGGAGTTTTAATTGTGGCTCCTAGTTTGCAGTCATCTGTGAACTTATTTAGCCAAAGACCTTCTGTGTTAGCCTGTTTTTCATAGAAGTAGATACCAAACAGGAGAGGGCCCAGGACTGAACCCTGGGGTACTCCACTTGTCACTGGTCTGAAGTCTAATTTGGAGTCTGCTACTTTCACAGTGTGGGTTCTGTCAGTAAGCCAGTTGGCAGCCCATCTTGTGACATAGGGATTTATACCTAGTTTAGTGAGTTTATCTGTAATTCCAGAGTGGGGGATGGTGTTGAACGCCTTGGTGAGATCTAGATAGGCTGTGTGAACCATGGCTTTGGTGACTGCTTCAAAGAAGTCTATCAGGTTTAGGAGACATGATCTGCCTTTTACAAACCCGAACTGTGTGGGGTCCAGAGTTTGGAGATCTCCAATGTCTTTGTTTATAAGTTCCATGATGATATGGTCCATGGCCTTGCAGACCAGGCTCGTCAGGCTAATGGGGCGGTAGTTCCCAGGAGCTGTCGTGGCTCCCCCTTTGTGGAATGGGATAACCGTTGTGGTGCGCCATTCAATGGGCACAAAGCCTGAGGTGAGGCTATGACTGAACATGGTACTTAGGTGGGGTGCCAGTTCATTCTGTAGTTCATGTAGAAAGCAGCCTGGGATGTTGTCAGGTCCCATAGATGCTGTGTTCTTGGCTTTGGAGAGTGAGGTTTTTACCTGTGCAGCCGTGATTACAGGAACTTTGCATTCTTCCAGTATAGAGATGGACCCTTTAGGGGGTGAGAGGGGGGTAAAGTCAGTACTGAACCTATCTGCTAGGATGTTGGCAATATCAGTTGGTTCTGTATATTTAGTGCCATTGTGCTGTAACTCAGAGCAGATCTGAGTGTTGCCATTGAGATTCTTGACATAGCTATAGAATGCATTGTGGTTGTCTTTAGAATCAGTGGCGATTTTGTTTTCATAACTAGCTTTGGAGGATTTTATGAGGGATCTCAGCTTCTTATTGAGGCTGACCAGGGAGTTCCTCCAATCATGGGATTTTACTCTTTTTTGCAGCAGTTTCTTTCTTCTGTTGTAGAGTTTGTTTATGACAGAAGACTACCAGATTGGCTTCCTTTTTTGGAGGATAGCATCCTGGTTCTGTTAGGGATAGCACGATCCATGCACTCATGTAAGTGCTTATAAAGTGCATTTGTATAGGATTCAGCAGTCATACCTCTATTGTCCATCTGCATGGGTGTCGTGAAGCTTGCCACTTCTGTCTTAAAAAGTGTGAAGTTGGCTTTGGAGACATTTTTTACAGTTGTTTCCCTAATGGTGGGTGGGGGCGAGATGTGGATGTCTAGGATGATTAGCTTGTGGTCAGATCTGACCAACGAGGAATTGGCCTCTGGTGTGGAAGACCGGTCACCCATGTTGGTGATGACCAGGTCCAGGATATTGCTGCCCCTGGTGGGGGTGTGGATAAGTTAATCCAAGGCGTTAGAATTTATGAATTCCAGAAAGTGTTGAGCAAAAGAGTTGGTACATGAGTAGTTTTCCCAGTTAATAGTGGGGTAGTTGAAATCACCCATTATTAGGGTGTTGGGTTGTACCCTAATATTTTCCAGTGTATCAAGAAAGAGGAGTGGGAATCCTGGAGCATGGTGGGGGGGTCTGTAGCAAGCTATTTATTCACAGTCTTCATCAATATATACACAGTCATTAAAATAATTAACCAATCAATGCTTCAAACCCCTAGATTTTAAAATTGGTTTTAAAGGGACAGTCCCATTCAGTCTCATTCCCTATTAGCTCCCAGCATAAGAATCCATTTAACCTCCAAACACTCTGTATGATTTTAACATCTCCCCCCTACCATTATTCTGATACTTATCAACAGCCATAGGGTTGGGAGGGTGGCCTAATGGTTAAGGTGTTTGCCTTACAAACACAAGGTGCGGGGTTTGAGTCTCACAAGGGATAACTGGCTAGGCTTAAAATGGCTAGGAAGGGCAGTTAGCTTAGTATGAACCTATGAACTGAAAGCTGTGCCCAGTACCTTCTATATAGACATGTTTGGCTTGAGCATTCCTCTGATCACCCTTACTGATGGCATAAACGTGTTCTCTTATGCGACCTCTAAGACACCTGTTTGTTTTACCTACATAGTAACAATTACAAGCTTGACATTCTGCTAAATAAACTAAATTTCTTGTTCTCATTCCTGTCAACATTGGCAGCATAATGCGATGGGCACCATGTGTGCAAATAGTTATGCAAACATGGCGCTCGCACAGTGGAACATACATGTGTGTTTGGTAGTTGTAACTCCTTTCAGAACTACATTTTACACTATGGTCGCTTTGTGAACAATGTATTTTTTGTATGGTCTGACACGGTAGATATTTTAAGCCTTTTTAATGAATATTTACAGCATACTACAGAGTTTCTTCAGTTCATGTTTGAATGTTCTTCTTTGTCCATAGAGTTCCTAGACATTTGTGCCCATAGGTCTGTGGATGGTCTGGATATGGTTTTATTTAAGAAACCCTGCAAAGTTAATAACAAACTACATGCTCAGCTTATGCACTCTAAAAGGCTGAAGAATAATGTCATGAGGGGTCAATTATTCAGGGGTGCTAGGCTGCACACCAGAGACAGTGATATGTGTGTCTCTTTTGATACTCTAGCAGATGAATTGTGTGAATGGGGTTATTTTGGCTTACATATAGGAAGGGTGCAAAATGATGTAATGTCACTTGAGAGAGAATAGAGCCAGACCATACTTTACTGTGTATAGTACTGATTATGCTGCTAATGTTGACAGGAATGAAAACCATCTCAGAATGTCTGTCACCTATTCGAGCATTAATGATATTTGTGATATTATTAGGAAACACTGGAGAATTATTATGTCTGACCCAAAGTATAAGAATATGGTAGATAACAAACCTCATTTTGTTTTTAAGAATAACCCATGCCTTAAAAAGTTGTTACGCTATAGAATGTGAGGCTGTAATGCTACTGGGAAAGAGAAAGTATCAGACAGGATTGGGGCCTGTAGGACATGTAACATTTGTAAGTATATTAAATCTGATAGCTGTTTTGTGCATCCTCTTAGCAGACATTTATTTGAATTAAAAATTTACACTGCCTGTGGTACAAAAAAATTAGTTTATTTAGCAATATGTCAAGCTTGTAATTGTTACTACATAGGCAAAACAAACAGGTGTCTTAGAGACCACATAAGAGAACATGTTTATGCCATCAGTAAGGCTGATCAGAAGAATGCTCTAGCCAAACATGTTTATGTAGAAGGTACTGGACACAGCTTTTAGTTTATGGTAATTGATAAGTATCAGAATAATGTTAGAGGGGGAAGTGTTAAGAATCGTACTGAGCGTTTGGAGGTTAAATGGATTCTTATGCTGGCAGCTAATAGGGGAATGGGATTGAATGAGAATGTCCCTTTAAAACCAGCTTTAAAATCTAGGGGTTTGAGGTGTTGATTGGTTAATTATTTTAATGAATGTGTAAATATTGATGAAGACGGTGAATGTTGGATAGATCTGATGAAGCAACCAGTGAGTTGTAAAAGCACTCATCTTTTCTTTGTTTTATGCTGTTTTTATCTGTATATTTTTATTTCTGTTATAATTAAAGTGCACTGCATCTTATCTGGCTTCTGGTGTTCTTAATTTTTACTCTTCTTTTTAAACTGTGCTACATATAACAGGATCTTATGGGATAATGCTGGTGATCTTTATACAGTTTCATGCAGTTTATCCAAAACCTTCAATAAAGTACATATAAATTAATTTCTTCATAACAACAAGCGGTGTACACCAACAGTATGGGTGATCAAAGTGGATGTAGTTGGTGGTGGGATTGGAGGATCTTTGTGGATGAAAGTATTTATGCTCTTATTATCTGGTATTTTTAAACAGTCTTTAATCTGGCTTTGAAGGACTAGCGGGCATTTGTGTGTCAATTAAGTTTGAATATTTTGTCTATTGTGTGTTTATGTAAAAAAATTTGAAAAATGTGGCTTTGATCATTATTGTTATTATTTTGTTTACCATAAACATCTGAAAAGGATAAAATCAACAAGATATCTATAATTGCTGGGTTTGGGGATGTCTGCGGAGAAAACGACTAACCCTGCTGAGCTAATAAAATTAAAAAGTCATTAGTCTGTTTTTGCAGGACTACTATAAATTTGTGTAAAGCAAATTAGAATACTTTATCATGATCACTTTTATCACAATCAGAGATGTAATGTGTACACAGTCAATAAAATGGCCATAAATGTTGAGTAGAGATATTAATGGATTGTAATAAAAACAGTTTGAGTGGCCTTTTATAGTTGAAATGTTCTGAAATGGGTACTTTTTTCATTATTGGTTCATGCATTTTGTTTAACTGCTTACTGAAAAAAAATCTTCAAAACTGCAAATTTAAAACACACTCTAACAAATGTGGTATGAAACAAGAAATATAGTTTAACAAACAAGAAACATGATTTAAAACAATCAGGAAAGTGACCCAAAGAACAGATGCTTTTATGCATAGTCCTAAATATGTGTGCAGAGAGTCCATGGTTTGAAAACAGCTGGGGGCCCGAGGTACACCTAATCTACCACTTGCCAGATGCATTTTCTATGAATTTGAGTTTCAATGCATGTTCAATATCTGAGTTTCACTGATGCATTTTCGATGAATGTGAGTTTCAAAGGAAGAGAAGTTTACTGTTGCTCATGCTAAGTCTGTTTTCAATATGAGACTATTTTGTTTAGTATATCCATCAGTGTTTGTGCAGTAAAATTTGAAATAAAAGTTTTAAATTAAATCCATATCTGTATAATCATTGTAAAAGTAAAGAAGAAAACAGTATGCATGATGACAAGTTTGAACAGTGTTTGTGGAAACTGCTGAGAGACTGCCATGTAATGGAACACTGGAATGGCTGGGGGAGGGGGTCCCTGGTCCTTTACCCTGCCTATGGCCCTTTTTGACCATGGGTCTAACCTGGAGAGATGGTTGGGCATGCCCAGTCAGAGGGAGAATGCTTGCATGGGCATTCCCATCAATAATCTCTGCAGGAGGCTGGAGACACTGATGTAAGAGGGTGTAGTCCAAAGAGGGGAAAAGTGTGGGCAATTGGCTGAGCTGCTATAGAGGCAGGATGAAATGTTGCACTCTGTCATTGAACATGCACCCCTTAGATGAGTTAAAACAACATTAGAAAGTGTGGGGAAAAGGGTATGTCACAAAATAAGTAAAAAACTTGACAGAAGGTGATGGCAAGACTCTCGTGGATGCCCTTACATTCCACGACCAGCCCCAGTTTGTATTGTGTAGGCCAGGAATGATAAGGAGAAGTTGTTGACAGACCCAGAAATTGATGGGGGAAGGGCACGGGGGTAAAATGTCATAGAATAATGCAGGGCTGTGAAAAATGCTCAAATATAATAGGCTATAGGGCAATACATTTGCAACTTCAAATAGATCTTTCACCACAGACAATGATAATTGATTTGGTACTGTTTCCAAACAGTGTTAGCACAATACAGTTCAAATACATGCATCCATAATATTAATTAGGAGGTGGTGTTACGTACTTTCAAGTCTTTTTTCCTGACAATGTATGTGCATTTTTCATTCAGTACTACAAAAATAAATGTTCCAGAATTATTTTAAAATAGTGCATGTTATATTCCTGTCAACATAAAATTCAAAGCAACATGTTGCAGCTGCAACTAGGACTCCCTCCTTACATTGTAAATCTAATAAACAATACGTAGTACCACAGAATATTGATGACACTATTGCATACCTCATCATCATGATGAAATGCGAAGAAAAAGAATAACATTCACACCCACCTTCCACAACAGATATACCAGAATATGGCTTATCAGCACGCAGTTGTGGTGTATTGCTACAATTCTATATCCCTTGCTTTCTAACAATATATGCTACTTTTCTAGTATGTCACAGCTTCAGTTTGCCCCCTCATCAGGTATCTCACAGCATGGCCTGTCAGGACACAATAATGTCATGTTGCTAGCAGTGTATGTCCTGTCTTTTTTATTATTACTAAGATTTACAGTACAGTGTCAAAAAGTAGTTTCTTGAGACTTTTAAAAAAGCTTTATCTGTATTTTCTATTATAATAGCATACAAAGAAAAACAATACAGTTCCAATGGGACAATCATGTTTTCCCGTAAGTCTGCTTTAATATGTACTATGCAAAGCACTGCTAGAGAAGCTTTAATCCCTATACCTATGATATATATAGGATCACATCCTAACCCTACACTTAGTCAACTGTGGTCTCACTAGACATATACAACATATCTATTACTGCCTTTAATAGGTCCCCTTTTTATTAAACCTACCATGGTTTAATTCACCAAGACAATGCTCTTTGAATGACTCCTGGCATAATCACCACTGAAAGTTCATCCCCTGCTCCACATGTAGTAAAATGTGTACATTTTATGTACATGCACAGTTTCGTCTGCAAACTCCATTTTTGATACATAATACATAGCATTAATACTGAGCATCCTAATAATAAACATAAAATAGATATAATTATCCTCTTGCCATCTGCAGTTTCCATCATGAAAAGCTCAAAGGGAAGACAATAGATAAAACAACTATTTATATTTCCAAGAGTTGTATCACTTAAATGTTGTAAATAAAAAGCCAAAATGAGTATACTCTTTCCTGAAAGTATGACATGGGCCTTGCACTCTGAAAGCCCAAGGGCCCACTCTACACTTCTGCTTGGTGATATAAATGTGATGTAGCAGCAGTAGGTCTCCCCATAATTATAGTAAATTTCTACAAAGTACACAGCCAAATTCAGCTGGCTCCCAGCCCATGTTAAGACAAGTGAGAAATAGTATATTAACAACTCAGAAACATCCAGATGACCACTTCATTGCCAGTCCCCATAATAATATCCTGGTGATAAGCACAAAGGTGTCCTCATATACCCTTTCTTTCAATGCCTACACTTGTAATAAAAAAAATTGATAATACACTGCACAAACTGACATGCAATGTCAAGTGAAGAAACTGACATTATACTTTAAATGGTTATTTCTCAATGCCCCTAACACTGTAAGTTAGCAATGTCCATGGATCATGCTGAATGTATCCAATCATGAATGTTGGTTAATTCACCTGTATATTTCATCCTATCTTGCCCTTCCCTAACGTTCGTCCGACTTCCTAGCTATGCAAGTCATTTCCTTTGACTCTTTTATATGCTGCTAATATCAACCCTTTTAGGCAGCATCAGAACAGCATTTCATAATTCATGGAACCACAAGTAACCATTTTCAAGATCAGTAGATCATCTGTAAAAAAAGAAAAAAGGGAGGGGAGGGACACAGAACCTGAAATAATCCACTAATGGCAATCACATAACTTCAAGCTTAATTGAATATACTCATTCCTTGAGAGGGATGGCCATTAAATATCACAAAGAAAAAAGAAAAAGAAATAGCTGGTATATAAACAGTTACATTACTACTTCCCTTAATTAGCCACTCTTTTAATTCCATAGGTAATATGGATTTTCCCTTTTTAATTTTTTTTAAGTAATTGAAATGGAGCTAAGATCATGCTTAAAAACCACCTGCTATTTCTTCTTTCTGTTCTCCAAAGGAAACATCTGTATAAGCCCCAACCTCTGGACTCTGATACTTCTTGACCACTTCAGCTTCCTAAACTGGCTTAAGGAATGTTCTGACTCAAAGTAAATCAGGTAGAACATTCAGAAATGAATCCACCACCTCCACACAACTGAATCACTGAGGTGAATGACACCATTTTTATGTGGGTCTCAACACTTTAGTCCCCTTCCACAAACACCAATTGTCATTAAGATAGAAGCCTTTTCACAGGCTTCCACAGTGAAAATAATATTTGCTCTTTCAGTTACTATGCAGTGAATTGGACTACTACCTGCTTTAACTTCATCAAAGATGACAGAGGACTTTATATATATATATATATATATATATATATATATATATATATATATATATATATATCCTATATACTCTTTCTATCTCAAATTCAGAGTCATAAAGCCCTATAGAGCCCACTAATAAGAACTTAAAATAAGGTATTGGATCCCATCCTTCTTGCTTTTCTGGTATCAGTATGAAATGGATTTGTTTCCTCATTGCCCAATCTTCTGAATCTGTAATCTGT
>NC_056733.1:1818869104-1818909104 GCF_019279795.1 Protopterus annectens | reverse complement strand
TTGAAATTATAATTTGAATAACTGCATCCACATATGTGTCTTTTCAGTTTTTTTTTTTTTTTTGCACTGGATGTTTTTTTTTCACCATTTTCAGTTGCAGAAACAACTATTTCTCTCTCTCTCTCTCTCTCTCTCTCTCTCTCTCTCTCTCTCTCTCTCTCTCTCTCTCTCTCTCTCTCTCTCTCTCTATTTCTCTTGTTTTTGGATTGCAATTGGTAATAAATCAAAAACTCCATTTTGTATCTACACTTACTGTTTTTCCCTGCCCTCTTGCTGCTTTACATATGTTAAACATCTTTACTACAGCCAGAAAGAAGCAGAAGAATTTTTTGGCAAAAAGTATGAAAATATTTTGCACAAATTTCTGGAAAGTTGCAGATTCCAGTATACAACTTTTCTGCACTCTAATAATCTGTTGTATTATATGTTGCAACTTGCATTAATCAAATAGGTTGCTAGACAGATGTACTGCATGTGTAAGTGCGTTGATTCTGAGTTTTCCTTAAATGCAGTGCAGTCTAAGCTTTGCGCAGTATCTCTATTAAGCCCCCAAGCTTTGCACAGTATCTCTATTAAGCCTATAAACATCACAAATTGTGTGCTTAATACATAGTAGGCATTAATTTGGGTACTCCATTTTGAAGGGATTATAGAGGAAACATAATTTCATGTATTTTGACTGAAAAATAAATGTATAAGCCAGCTAATGAACTGCTGTCCCCAATACACAGTACAGTTAGCAGTAAAATTGAATTCTAAAACTTGGTTAACACAAATAATATAAATTTCCAATGGCCCATTACCAAAAATGAAGATGGTTTATCCTGAACATGAACATTTCAGGCACTTTATATTATTTAATATCTTTGAAAATTCTGACCCTCTAAATACATGAGCAATGCCAAAAACAGTATGTAATAAATAAATAAAACATGTTGAACAGATAGGTTCATTACCCAATAGTTGCCCCATTTTTGCAACAAATTGCCATTGCATGTTAAGCAGAGGAATACCGTTGCCTGCTTTAAGGCTAACATTGATGATAGGATGGGTACGCACATGTTCATCCCTAGCTTGATATGTTTTGTCCGCCTGTAAGTAGGGTTACATCTGGAGGGTGGTATTTGACAAGACATACATGGTTTTCAGACTTAGTTGCCTTATAGTTTCTATGATCCTGTGATCCTAACAGGGTATTGTGGAATAATACTACATTCATTACAATTCTTCTTGATATATTATTTCAATAATAAAGTGTCAAACGTCCGTTTCTGGAAACATTTTAAAATGCTGTCTCTTACTTTTCTATCATGATAACATGCAAAGCAAAATGCCACAGCTCTACTTGAAAAAGTGTGTTTCCCTGTACAAAACTGTGAATAATAATAGGTTGTTCATGAGTACGTGTTCATTATAAATTGAACATTATTCAGTTAAAGAAGTCAGGTTACAAAACTAAAAGAAATTTCACCACCTATACATAAAAAATAGTTACAGCCATCAGTGTCCCCATGACACTAAGTGGAAAATTAAACGCACTTAACTACACATAAATAATAAAATAATATTTATGATATGTAATATTTTTAAATATCTTAAACTTACTCACTGTGCTTCATGAGTACGGGTATCCTAACATAAACAGAAGAATGCACACCCACTTTTGACAGCCTTAAAAAAAGTGGTAACAAGCAGCAGATGCACTTAACCTGATGTGCTGTGCAAGTGTCAACAATGACATGGGTGCACATATGCACAGAACTTTGCTAGGCTGTTCCCTCAAACACCGAATTAGCAAAATGAGAAGGGAAAAGAAGCTCTATAATGCTATGCTATATCTAAAAGGGTAAGACATTTATTTTTTAGGTAATATAATTCTTTGATAGCAATATATAATATTTAGGTGTGGGACATGCAGGCTTAAACATGGCTGCCTCAGACATGGATAAACTCTACTCTGCCCACACCCAAAAGTTATATATTGCTTCAATAAGTATTGTTTTTGTTGTCCATTAAGCAAAAGGCTATGATGGGCTAGCACTATGGTTACTTAAAGTCTATGTTGTGCAAAACAAAATAAATAGGCAGAAAAGACTACAGTACAGTTTTATATTAGTACAGTAAGTTTTCTTCAGCTTCTTTATGCTGTTTTAGGATTTGTGATCATAGAGTCACACCATGCTGCTAACAGATTATAACCTATGTATCTAATACTGACTTCTACAGGCATTTAAATGTTTTATTTTACTCATCCACCATGATAATACCTAAAGCAAAACATGACAACTATGTTTCCCTGTATGTTGTGTTTTAATGTGTACTGCACAAAGCACTGAACAAAAGGGGGGTACAGAGTAACACCACATTTCTTACAGTGTGTGCTTTTGTGTCATGATGGCATGCAAAGGGAAACACAACAGCTATATTTTGAAAAGTGTGTTTCCCTATACAATATATACTGCTCAAAGTATTTTACTGTCTGCTGAAGAAAATGGTACAACTTACAGGTGTGTTAAAAATATGTATTTTGGATTTTTTTCGACCTAGAAACAGCAAATCGTATGACTTTTATCTCACATACTTTTTGAACAATTTCATCTTTCAATTTACCCTACTACTTTCTATGCCTGATTAAATTTAGTTTCTCTGGTACGGTTGCATCGAGAACTCATAAATTCTGGCTTTGCCTTCCATGCAGTTACCTGAGGTTCAGACAACTGTGGCAAATTATATATTCCTTATAAAACAATATTGTTATTGCTTATTTTAAAATATTGTATGTTACTTTTCTGTTACTGTAAAGTGCAATGCAAAATGTCCTGGGGCAGGTCAGGTATCTCAGAATAGGGTTTGTCAAGAGATAATAGCACTGCTCAAGATATGAAAAACATTCTGAGTAAGCTTCTTAAACATAACTGCATGGCAGTTCTATGTTATGGGGATACTGTCTCATTAGGAGTTACATTCTTCTATTTGTTTTTATTATTAGATGGAAAAACATGAAACAGTTTAACTCTGTAATATATTGTGGTGCATGTCAAATAATCCCTTAAGTCTAGTGCATGCAGGATGTCATGTGTTTCTGTATTGTTTAGGCATTTAGTTGTTGCTGTTATGCCAGTAAAGAGTATCATTTGCTTCATAGTGTATGTGAGCCTACATCCTTTTGAGATCACACGAAACAAAACAATTCATATGGTAACAGAAAAATCATAGTAGTCACCAGAGCATCAAATTATAGGTAGTTTTACAAGTTGTGGTCTCCAGACATATAAATGCCACCAATGGATACTTCAGCTTCAGTTTGATAGGATCTGGATTTAAAAATCGTAACAACAGTGCACAAATAATGAATTTAATAGACCCCCAGGAGCAATTCTAATACTGTAAGCATCTTGTAAACAATGGGTAGAACTTAAAAAAAACATAAAAAATAATTGGAAATAATGAAATGACCAGAAGGCTCCATGTTCTACAGTTTGGAGTTTTTAAGCATGAGAATCAACAGCAATCTTCCTATTATAAGCATTTCCAGACCATGACCAAACGTGATGACAAAGGAATGGAAAATGCTGTGAAATGATAAAAACACTAGAACAACAAGTAGTACCAACAAAATGAAAGAAAATTTGTTAGAAATAATGAAGTGATCAGAAGGCATCAAAAGTCAACAATTTCCCTGAACGAAATGAGAAGCAGCAGCAAGCTTCAACATGTACGCATCCCCTTGGAAATAAGCAAAGAAAAACTGGAAAAGAAACATGCAGCACAAATTAATGAAATCACTGTTCTGCAAGCTGCTGAAAGAAACAACAGCAAGCTGCACTTTGAAAGCAGCTCTCAGTCTGGTCAATCAGCAGAAAAGAAAACATTGCACAAATGAAAAAAACATTAGACCATCAGAAAACATCATTGTTGTCGTAAACATCTCCCACAATTAGCAAAACTGAAAAAAATGGAATGAAAATTAAATAATGAAATGACTATTCACCTAAAGAAAATAAGAAGTCGCAACAAGGTCTAAACTGTAAGAATTCCCTAGACATTGAAATTCAAGCAATACATTTCTCTTAAAGCAAGGAAATGCCACAACTCAACTGCAGAAGCCATAATCACCAAATCTCAGATAAAAATTCCATATTGTTGGCAACAGTGACACTTGTAACACCTGAAGTATACTTGCTATGAGCTCTATTAAAAAAAAAACTCATGACAAAGGCTATAAGATACTTACAATCCACAAGCTGATGTAACTGCTCCACCCTCACCTGCAGAGAGCAATTTGCTCTTTTCCAAGTTAGAAAAATGAACTCTGATTTGCAGTTGCTGCTTTTTATGCTAGATGCTCCACACCCAGCAGTGAACATCTCCTGCACATGCTAGAGGTCACAGTCACTTGAAGTTAAGAGGATATGATGTGCAAACAAAGATACAACCTTAATGCCCCAAACAGAATATGCCCCAGACTTTAGGTGTGCTTTGACATACTGGTTTTAATGAAAATCCCAAAGAGGCAAGAAACAAAACACACTTTTACCAGAGTCGTACACCTATCTTGAATGTACTTGACGTAAGGCCAAGAATATGGACTCAGTTCTCACTCCTCAAAGATTGTGATCAGATGGTATGTAGCAGCAACCTTTGGACCTCATATTGTTGTACACCCCCCATAAGATTTTCAACAGTACACAGTCATATGCCTTCTCCAGGTACACAAAACACATATAGATAATACTTGCAAACTCCTACAACCCACCAGTGTCTGTAAGGAGAAGGATTTGATCCACTGTTCTGCAGCCAGGAAAGATTCTTCATTGCTTTTCTGAACCATATCTTTAATTATTTTACAAAAGCATCCTTTGTAACAACCTAGGTTAGGTTTCCCCAGGAAGGGTGAGGAATGTAATCCATCTGCAATTGCTTTACATTAACTTATCTTCCTTGTAGAAAATGGATCCCCTACTCACATGAAGACTCCTGAACACAGGCACTGGAGAGACCCACAGTACATTAAACATATAGTCTCCAATCATTGAAATCAAGTCCTGAACACAGACAAAGTAAAGATCCTAAAAAATGACCATCTGTGCAAACCACAAGAAAAGGATATTCAGTCCCATAAAATGAAGTGCTAACATCACTTGCAGACTGGTAAAGACTCATTGGAGGCCACTTCCCTAAGATTCATAGTGCCACAAATATACACATATTACAATGGATCCATATCTTCTGTCTTGGAGCTTAGTATGCTTTGCTCCATTGGTAGTAAGAAGAAAGAAGAAATTAAGCAATGGCTAAAGTCCTAATGTGGAAGGTTTTCTTCCATATTGTCTTCTCCATGATCTGTACTGTATTGTGAATGTAGTAATCATTGTTGTCTACCCTTCCTTATTCTCAATGTTTGCAATAGACTGTACTTCTGTAATATGTTTGATTTACTTATCTTGGGCAACACAGTGGCTCAGGTGTTAAATGCTCTCCTTCACAGCAGTCAGTCCAGGGGTTCGGTAATAAAGTCTGATCACTCTCTATGTCTCTCTCTGAAGTTTGTATATTTTCTCTCTCTTTCTGCATGGGTTGTCTCCATCTACTCTATTTTCCTTCTGAAAGCACACTGGTTTACTGAATACTTTAAAATGTCCATATAGATTGTATTAACTCTTGCCCTTGGGGTCACGCTCATGGCAGAAAAGGGTCTAAGATAAGTTCATTTAAATGATTAGCAAATCAGTATATTAGAAAAAATTAACAATGCATCACATTTACTTAATAAATTGACTGCATATTTCTGTCACTGAATAGAATTCTTTTCGTCCAAGTTCTAGTGGCATTCCACAGAAGTAACATAAACTGAATATGACAAAATAATTATCAACAGATAAATACATTCTTGGAATTGTAGAGTAAAAAATGTTTCCTAAAGACATACAGTACTGTCGGCACAACAAAGCAGCCTGATTTAGAAAGAGGAAAAAAGTTATTCAAGAAACTTCAGCATATTTTAAAAAAGTTGGGAATCCAAACACTGAAACCATCCTGATCTTAACATGGATAGTATAGGTATCTCAAACATAGGATTATTCAAGCACTAATCATGAGAAATGTGCAGATTCTAAAATTAAACAGTTTCCAGAGCAATGCCTAATTGGCACGCAAACCCCAAAATGGCAACAAATAATATGCAGGTTTGATCATAGTCATATAGATAACACACACATAAACAGCATGCACCGCTGCCCCACCACCACCACCACCACACACACACACACACACACACACACACACACACACACACAAATGCATTATGCACACAAAAAATAGTGTATCCCCAAACAAAAACATATAATGATGGGAATATAAAGCTTCTAAATGGGCAGCAACAAGCATTGCAATCAAAATAAATAAAAACATCTGACTAGCAGTCAGCAAAAGCAACAATGGAAGTGTTGGTAATATCTCTAATCATGTATGGCATATGAAAAAATACTATCACAATCATATAACAATGAAAAGAAAAAACTGCTGCAGTTGCTTGTCTCAATCAGGGGTAAAAGCACTACCTGATAACTTCCCAAAAAGTGACTGATTTTGTTGTTTAACTTGTTCTTGATCGCAACACAGGCATAATAAGTAGGCTGCAATTGTCTACTTATGTTTGAGAAAACTAAGTATCTTAATTGTATAAAAGATTTCTGGAAATTATGTGCCTTTATTTGGATAACTAACAGTCATGTATGTAAAGGTGATTAGTATAGTTATAAAACAATTTTTGGGATGTCTAGCAGAGTTATACAAATATATGAAGGATATCTGGTTTGATCATTTAATCCTGAGACAATACTGTCTTGCTACAAGTAGCTGAAAATAAAATATGCTTTGAGGACTTCCAAGGTGGCTACACACTGATCAACAGCTTAACTTCAGCTCTCTCAATGTGAAAAAAGAAACTGAGAGAGAAGAGTTAGTAATTCTGAGCATTTTAGTAAAATTCTGTTACTGGATAGTAAGTATACTGCCTGGATGCCAGTAAAGAAGGAACTTAGAGAGCCTGAAAGGAAATCATCTAGAAAAGGTGAACAGAAAACACTGACTGTGAGGAACACTCAGCAAAAAGTTGTTCAAGTTCCAGCTTTGTTACAAGAGGTGGCTTCCAGTAAGTTAGAGGAAAAAAAATGAATCAAATATGCTCAGATCTGATTAAAATAAATGAAACATTGAAAGAGCATATTAACTCAAATAACAAAAGTCTGGAAAAATTGAAGACACTTTAAACATCTATTCAAATAAACTGATAAAACTGCAAAAATCAGAGGACAAAATGAAGAAAAGGCTGGCTGAGTATGATACTGCGCAAGAAAAGATATTTCAAAAAATGGTAGAGTTAGAGGACAGAGCATGCAAAGAAAACCAGAGATTTTCTGCTATACCAGAGAAACTGGAAAGAACAGACTTTTAATTTCATGCAAGCACAAATAAGCAACTGTACTGGTATTCCACAGCAGGATTTGTTAATTGAAAAGGCACATTCCATGTATGCTCTAAACCTGGCCATGAGAAAGCAGCCAGGACATTTATTAGTAAAGATGAAATCATACCAGCAGAAAGAGTTGATCCTGATAAAACTGTCAAAAAACAAAGAAGCCTCTTAGAGTTGCATAAAATCCTTTACTGGTGTCTCCTGGTACCTCGGCTTATACCTTCATGGGATAAATTACACATGAGAAAAAACTTCCTTATACAGTAGTACATCAATCAACACCACAATCAAACCATGTTCATATTAAAGTGAAAACTTCCCATTTGAACAAAGGAACATAACATAAAGTCAGAGACACATTTCCATTATTGTTCCCAAAACACTCCCCATGCAAAAGTTACACATTGAAATTTATTTCTAAATTCAAACCTGTTAGATACAAAGTATTAAAACTGACAATAAATTTAGTTTCCAAAGCTAATAACTTATTTGTAAACATTTCACCCTGTTGACATAAAGGTTTTCCTAACACACTAAAACATAAAGTAAAATCTGAACCATCATGATAGGTGCAAAAATGGTTGGCAACCATGCTATCCAATCTACTGTGTCTGATATCCCCAAATGTTCAAGGATATGCCTTTTAACCTGTCTCTTTGTTTGTCCTATGTATCATTTTACAACAGGACAACCACAACCAATAATATATATAACCTCACTTGAACTGCAGGTAAACTTTTGTGTGGCTCTGTACATCCTATTATTAATCTTTGTACCATTTAAATTCTTAATCTTGCGACAAACTTTACAACCCAGGCAAGAAAAACACCCCACCTGTGCACTGGTATCTATGATTAACTTCTCTTTATTAAGCAATTCCTTAAGATTAGAAAATCTATCATATGAAAAAGTGACCTTCTCAGGGAACACACCTCTGGTGGCATCACCTTGCGTGACAATTGGCCAGAATCTTCTTACCAAGCTACTCAACTTTTCAGAAAAGGGCGAGAATCTACTAACAAAAAACAACGTTTCCTCTTCATGATTGATCTGTACACTATGGCCGCTCCTCATAAAACTCCCTCTATCAGGAACACCCAAAACCCACCGTTCTTGTCCTTTCTAATAAATCCACACAATACCCCCTGGATGTTAACCTCTCCCTGACTTTCAAAAATTCTTCTGGAATCAAATTTTTATCATACGTATTATTGAAAATACATCTATACTCCCCATATGGGAGTGAGTCCATCAAATGAGAGGGGTGCCTTCTTGACGCTAGAAGAAAATTATTGGCAGCCGTTTCCTTCACATAAGGCCTAAACTGCACCTTTCTGTCCTTACCAACATACAATTTTAAATCCAAAAATTGTATGAATTCTCTGTGACAATTAAATGTGAATAGTAATGTTTTTCAGCTTTTCCCCGTTAGGGGTCGCCACAGCGGAACTCCGGTCTGCTAATGATTGGCAGTGGATTTTTGTGGTGCTGAATTGCCAGCCCGACGCCCAACCTTCAAAGAAGGCACACCCATTCACTCACACTCCTACCTGCATGTCTTTAAACATCACTCCACCATGGGGAGGGCATGCAGTCTCCACACAGAAGGTGCTCCAACCGAGAATCAAACGGGAGAATCTCTTGCTGTGAGGTGACAACACTAACAGCTGCACCATTGTGGCTTGAAGAGTGACAATTAAATGTGAATGATAAACCAGCATTATTATTTTCTTCCAGATCTATCATGAATTTCTTAAAATCTTTCATTTTCCCTTTACATATGAAAACCAAATAATTTATGTATCTCTTATAAATAACTAAGTTATTAGAAAAAATTCACGGTTATAAATGAAAACCTGCTCAAAGAAATACATGAAGATGATGGCATATGATGGAGCAAATGAAGCCCCCATAGTAGTACCTTTTGTAAATATATCTGATTTACAAATACAAAGCAGTTGTGTGTTAAACAAAATTCCAACTGTAAAATGTAGTTTTTCCTGATAAAACAGTGGCAGAAGGGCAAGATATTAAAAATTGGAGACAATAGAATGTTTGTGGAAAATGATTATTCACGTTATACCAGGAAGAAGAGAAGCAAATTTATCCCAGCAATATTTTTCCTAGATGATCAAAGTCATTTTTAATGCAGAACAGGCTAAGAAGGAATACAAATGTTTATCCAACAAATTGTGAACCACCAAACAGAAGGGGACTCTAATTCTCATTCTTCTGATAATAAAGCTCATAGAGAGATTTTGCCAGTGAAACCTTTTCCAATGTTTCACAGGAAAATGCTTGAGAGACAGAAAAAAAGCATAGTCATTGACTAGAGGAATTTGCAGTACCTTGAACTTGAACCAGAGTCTTGAGATGAGAGCTGGAGATGAACAGGAAGAAGACAAGCAACATGAAATTAGTGAATAAATATAAGACTATAAAGCATCAATCATATTTATGAAGTATTGCTTTACAAGAAAAAGTGGCTGAGAAAGATTGGACTTTTGCTGACTTTGTTAAACTTGTCACTTCATGTCATTAATGCTTAGAAGGACACTAAAATGGAAAAAAAGAAGGAAATAAGTAAATAAATAAAAGATACTTTCTACACCTCTCCCAAAATAGAGAATACCATTGCCTGACACTAGATAAAACCAGATTCCTATTAAACTTTTTATTTTATATGATTTAAACATCAATTATTACCAATTAACAAATGAAAACAACAATCCACTAACTACTCTTTATGCAACTAAAATGCACCCTTTTAAAATTTACTCTAGTCATTGGAAAGACAAATGTTATAAACAACTGGTCATACAAGCTAGAATGTCATTCCATAAGCCTTTAGGAAGTCTGACAACTGATATTCCAAGTGACACTCAAGGACCATTTAAAAGAAGCAATTAACTGTCCCTGCTTCAGTGATCATTGTAAAAGAACACATATTCAAATACTTATAATGATACAATTGTTATTCCATAAATTCCACTTCTGTTGTCTCACCAATGAAGGACTGTAAGTACAACTCTGTACAATCTATACTGCAATTGTATTACACTTTTTCTTGTGATCTAATTATATATATGGTAATTGGTTAATTATATATCTTTAATGACTCCTGTTATGTGTATCATTTCTGTAAATGTTTCCACCTTTTGTCTCAGCTCATGAATGCAAAGGGAGACCTTGACTAGCTCTCCTACCCAGTTATCAATTGCATAGAAATATATAAGAAGTATTTAGGAAAGCCAGCAGTCATGTGCATGGGTAAATGTTGGCTAGTCTACTTATTAACTTGAGTTTGATGCAAATGGCGGCTAGTCTACTTATTAACTTATACCTACACACATAATGGTTAAGTAGCTTAACTATATAACTATGTTTCAGATAGACAAAAACACAAGTTCACACACACACACACACACACACACACACACACACACACACACACACACACACACATACACACACACACACACACACACACACACACACACACACACACACACACACACACACACACACACACACACACACACACAAGTATGTGCACACACAATGAAAACTGAAGTTACATTCGGACTAACTAATACAGTCATGCATGTGTAATGTGCAACTAGCATTGCTGTATAGCTGTATTTTGCACATGGGCACATATACACACACACACACACACACTAGATTAAAAGACTAGTGCAGTTGATACAACTAATGTAGCTGCAGGTATGTATAAAGAGAGAGAAACACGGGGTAGCAGTTAACCATGGCTGTCTGACCCTCCATTCTCTGCCCCACCCACTAGAGGTCACATAGTTATAAATGTTAGTATATCCATAACTATGGAAGATGGCATTGTTTGTGTGGCACCCACCTCTCTAGTATTAACAAGAAGGTATAAGTTTTGCATAAGCACAGACTCTTATGCAGCTAACAGCTTCTGTGGCTCTAGTTTTCCCAGTATGAGTCACTGTAAGAAATAGTAAAGAGGTGTGAGGGCATTGGCTTTACACAGCTCACAGATTTATCCATTCCAGGCAAATGATGGTAATTCTGTGAGCCTGTTTACTGTTCCAAAGATGTCAGATGTAAAACAACCACTCAATTTTAAAGGTTTAAAAAGTGCCATTAAAGTGTTAAATGATGCAAGCTACTAAATAAAGACACCATTTACTATGATTAAAACAAACTCATTAATTTGAGTTCTTCATTGGTCTCAATAGTCTCTCATCTACAATTAACCTTCTTATGGAAATAGCAGATGGAGGTTGCTCAAAAGTATATAGAATAAGATTATGCACAATAAAAGCCAGATTTTAGAAGATTGTTTTGTTCACTGGCTGGCGAGATGAATAATTATAAAAATAAATATCAGATTAATGCCTGCCCAAGCACCCGCTGAGAATGAGTGGTGCACAATATGCTACTCATCTGGAGATTCAGTGCGACTTCATTTAAAAGTTTTTATGTGATGAATATGTGCATAACAGTGGATAAACTGTGGCTAGGATACACAGCATCACAGGTACAATGAACACCTATCACAGGCACAGAGACAGTAATCTTTCTAAGATCCACATATAGGTAACAAGAAACCCAAGAAGTGAGCAGAGCACAGATTGTACAGATTGTCAGTTGGAATATTTAAGGCATAAACACAAACTTTACATAACATACCCACTTCCAGATTTAACAATACCTAGTGTGAAAAATACTGAACCAGAAGACTTACATTCTTTCATTATATATTAGAAAGTTATGAGTTAAAAAGAACACTGTGACATTGGTTTAGTGAACTTCGAGGCTTCTTACTTGTGCTGTACATTAAAGCAAGTGGCATCACTCCTGAGGATTCATTAACATGCATGTATACATCACACTAAGCCTACACGCTTTGTTCTTGTGAGCAAGATGAGCAGCAGTGCTCATCGAATATGGAAGCCACTAAGTGTGCTTTCACATTCAACAGCACCTGTTTGTGGCCAGAACACCTGCTAGTCTCCATACTGGGGCTCAAGCACACAATATAAGTAACACGCATATATATATATATATATATATATATATATATATATATATATATATATATATATATATATATGCACATAATCCCAGTAAGCGAGCACATGTGGACTGCACAATACAAGGTAACAGCGACTTGAATTTCATAATTAAGAGGTAAGGCAAGATTAACAAGCAAAGTATAGTTCTATATAAGTAGAATGGTATACAAACAACAGTAATTAAATTTATCTATAAAAGCAATCCTATCCACTTAGTGATACATGTACATAATAAAAAGGAAATGTTTACAAAGGATAAAAGAGGGACACCACTACAGTGTAAAAAGGTGAGTAAATATGACACGTAAGATGAATTGAAATTGCAGCGTTGACATAACTCTAGCAAGGAAAGTAGATACATTTAGGGATATTCCATATACTGCATGTATTGCACATTAGCTGTGTATTCAGAAAGTTATATGCTGTAACCAACATTATAATGTAGTCCAAAACTATCATGTAAAACAATTTAACTGAACTCTAAAGCTGTTGCCCTATATACTTCAGAAATGGATTTTTATTGTCATTTTTGACACTTGGAACCATAAAATGGCTATTGTTTAGTTAAACTGTGTTAGCAAAGTATGTGTTGTATATTACTGTAAATTATACAATAGTTTGCACTGTTATAAAATATACTGTCTGCTTTCCATTCTACATTTCCTGGCATGCTCAGAAAAATGTTGCACTCATATGATTATATTGAGAATGCCTAACTACACCCGTGTTGCAGGTGTATGGAACTATTCTTCCATTGTAATGTAGGTTATCAAATGTAAAAAATGACATCCTTATGACTGATGTTAGACTTGAGCCTTTCAGTGCCTTACATGTATGAAGGAAACTATAATGAAGTTGTTATGGTAATGTACACACCCATAACAATGCAGAAGCACTGAAAAGAATCACTGACGCCTGTGCAATCATTCCAATAATAGTATTTAATTTATGAAAAAAAGGATTTCTTACAGCAACCTGCTTGTTGTGAATGGTAGAAAATGTATGACCTTTCATACATGACATATAAACAGAACTGTGACTTTGGCTAGGATATCATCAAAATAATGATCTGATATACATACTAACAGTACAGTTGTCTAACTATAGCAGATATGAGATATGCACACATATGTAAAATAAGGAGTATGGTCATGGGACATATGTGAACATGCACATAAATCAAGGTACAGCTCATGTGTTCTCAGTCCCTTGACAAATGGGTTGTGCGAGCAGGAATGTCATTATGTATATCATTATGCATAGGATGCATGTATGTATTTGTATAACACAAAAGGATAGGTAGCCCAGGCAAGACTTAGGCAAAACAAATTTACTTGCCAGCATTATGGTAGCTACTGAGAAATGCAGAAAATGTCAGGCTATAATTATATGAATATAATGCATCCATGGCACTGTAATCAATGATATAACGTGTATCCTTCCTACTGCAAGTGCTATACCATACATTGAAATAAAAACTTCTATCACAGTTCACATGTGAATGCCATATACCATCATGTTCTGATATTTAGCCCTGAAATGAACCTTATTAAACACATTAGTAATACCTGTATGACAGTATAGAAACATATATCACACCAAGGTGAAATAGTAAGTGACCTGCTGACAATTTACGTTTTAAATATACCAACTGTACACTGGCCTGTGACAAGTGTTGTCATCCTCCATGCATAGGTTGATAACTCCATTGCATGGACATTGACAAAACTAACCTTCCAGTGGCTAATTCAATTTAATTTTGACAAAGAAGAATAAATTACAACTATCTCATAACATTGAGTTGTTATTGTCCTTTGCACTAAACAGCACACATCTATTACATTATTATACTGGGCATGCTCATTAGGAAGTACAGCAGAGACTACAACATCATACAATAACTACACAACACAAAACCAAAAGAAAGCATCATAACTCAGACCCTCTCACAATTTGTGAAGATTTTGCAGCATGGAACACATTACAAATAATGAATAAGTCCATATTTCCTGTAAAGACCTATACTGTGAACAAAATAATAAAATGTTTACTAAATATTTGTACTAAATATTGCAATACAGATCATTATTTTGAGGGAACTAGATAATGTCTGTGAGCATTCAATAACATACTCATCAGTTACACCTTGCCAAACTCCAGCACATGGCTGAAGTCAGACCTCACAGAGAGGTGTATCTACTATTGGCTCCACAGAAAGAAGCCTAACATAACTGTCGTGAAGAAGACAGTTGAGTGGGTTAACATTAGTATCCTATTGAAATAGTTATTGCTCCCCTAACATGGAGTCTGACACCTAAAAAACAAGTTTCTCTCTTACTGTGCCATATCTCTGGTCTTTGGCTAAGCTACTCCTGTCTATCACAATAATCTGACAGGCAGACCTTAACATATTCAAACCCCTGACTATCACACTTCACATTCTACAGAGCTGTGTAGGAACTGTATCTGCTACAGAAGACAGTAACGGAGGATGTCACAAAGAACACAATTCAAGGTATGAACTAAGAAAGGATCTGATGTTCATTTATCAAATTCAACTTAGTATAAGGGATCAAAACTATGTAGATATGTCATTGTTCACACAACTGTGTTTTAGCCATATCACTGCTTGTTTTGTAAGCCACTCTTGCCTGCCCATATTGCTTTGCACATATACATTCCCAGATCTGAACTGGTCTAGCAGTTGATTTAGAGGATTAAGGAGCTATTAATGAACTGTTTCCTATGGTCCACTGGTGCAAGGTTTGAGTCTTTCAATCTCCATAGCCTAACTGTATTACTCTGAGCAAGTAACAGAAAAAATTGAAGATGCGGGAAATAAGTAGAAAAAGACCAGTAAACAGAATGAATTCCCCGATGGCAGGAAACCGATGAAGGCAGTCTTACAGTATAAGGCAGTCTCACAGTATAAACAATAGTCTCCAGATGTCACAAATTCCTCTCGCAAGACTCTGCAGTCCGTAAAGACAAAGTAAATTTATTTTCACAAAACACAAAAACAATTCAATTAAGCGCTACCACAGGAATTTTTTTAACAATTTTTAACAGTTCATTAATTTAGTAATTTTACCTCATATTGCCTTAATTTAGTCATTTAATTACATATATACAACAACAATACATTTTTTATCATTGTTTTATGAAATGTTCTACATGAGACATATTATGAGAATTGTACATGTGTCTATATGAAATTACATATGAGAATTCATTTGTGACTTTTATTATGAGATATTTTATTATGGGATATTTATTAATGGATTTTTTTTATTATGAGATTACATATGAGTATTTCAATTATACCATGCAAACTAATGTAATTTTAATCTTAACATGCCAACTAATTTATGGGTATAACATATAGTTTTAAATTTACGGATACATATATAGTTTTCATGTGTATGTATATATATATATATATATATATATATATATATATATATATACACAAAAAATTTTTATGTATATACTAACATAAATTATACACATATTTTGTTAGGAATAATTTTATTTTGTAAGGTTATTTGTATTTTTATTAACTGTGTGACTACTATGGTTAAGTTACATAGTATACATTAATAACAGTATACTAGTGTACCCATGTGATATTCAAATATGAGTCATTTTACTGTTTGTTTTTTAATTTTATTTTTTAACAGTCTTGTAACTTTTAAACTTTCAACTTCAAGGCAACACTATTTTGTCACTATTTGTTACTAACTGTGTTTACGTGATTTTTTTAAAAACCATTAATTCATTGTTTTTTTTTAAAAATCATTAATTATTGTTTTCTGTATATCACCAATTATTGAATTAATCTATTAATTAATCAATTAGAAGATGTATAAAAGCCTTTGTGCAGTGACAACATTTATTCTGATGAAGTTTCCGGTGAGGAAATAAAAGCGCTTAATTGAATTGTTTTTGTGTTTTGTGAAAATAAATTTACTTTGTCTCTACAGACTGCAGAGTCTTGCGAGAGGAATTTGTGACATCTGGAGACTATTGTTTATACTGTGAGACTGCCTTATACTGTGAGACTGCCTTCATCGGTTTCCTGCCATCGGGGAATTCATTCTGTTTATTACTCTGAGCAAGTCAATTAACTAGACACTACTCCAGGGCTAAGTCTGAAAAAGATCCATGTAGACCAGTACTCTAACCCAAGAAACAAATAAAATAAAATAAAATAAAACCAATGACTATCTGAATAAACATGCTGTAGAAATTATAATAGCTGCATGTGCCACAGGAGAGCTCCGACTCCAAATATCACAGCTCACCTATTTGAATGGCATGAAATCCCCATTGTGTTGAAATTACTTTGTAAGAAATAAAAGGGATAGAAATATATTGATGCAATGTTACATGTGTCACTTTGCCATGGCACTACATTCACATTATGTTGTCCTTTGCTGGAGCGGAACAGCTGCCTAGATAAGTCTACAGTCTACAGAAATGTGTATTAACCACATACACCAGAAGCAAATTCTTACCACAACTATGAGAAATAACATCTTTGAAGGCATAACATCCTCACTGTGGTGCCAATCAGTTGTTTAGCCTAAAACTAAAGGATGAGCCTTCACCCATTGTAACTGTACACAGTACAACTCTGGTGGATGCAATTAATGCCTAGCACAAGTATCATACATGCTCATACAAATCAGTCACTCTGGGTTTTAAACACCTACCTATCTAACTTATGTGATCCTTTAAATCGATTGAAAGAGTGGTTTAATCTGTTACTTTGTCACAAAATCTTGCATGATGGTAAATATACCCAAACTTACATGCTGCATAATTCAGCCATCTTTGTAACTGTAGAAGCACACATATGTACAAAATGTAGATAATGCCAGATTCAAATGCATGGCTTACTAAGCACACAAGCTACAGAACATTGTATCATTTTTTGATGCCTCAAAAGTACTCATTCACTCCGGAGCAGCTCTTTTGAGTGTGCACCTTTAACCCCTAGTGGGCGTGGCTTAAGCCTTTAAAAAATGAAGTTATCACCTTAGAGTTCTAGAAAACTCTCATTGAAAGAGGTCAAATATCAATAGAGTTGTGTTTGCCATCACATATGGCACAAGACAAAATATCCTGGTACCTTGTAAGTAACATGGTTTTGGAATTATTAATGCAAATATGAGCAATCCATATTTGACGCCTAGAGGAGCAGTAGGGGTTAACTGCAGAAGACGCCTGGAGGGGCACTCGGCTGTAATGAAACAGAGCTAAGCCATATTTCAACAAATTCAAATACATGGCTTACTAAGCACACAAGCTGCAGAACATTGTATCATTTCCTGATGCCTCAAGAGGAGGCTTAAGACAGAGCTGAGGTAAGTTACATTTCAACAGATGAGCTCATTACTGTTTAACAAAGCAGTTGTCTGTGCTAAAATGGAAAGTAGTGAAAGAGTCCTCTGTGACTATACAGCTACACATCAGATATGTGGGTGACACAACTCCTACCTACGTGTACTTTCACACACACTGACACAACTGAGTCTAATGATTAATGTCTGGGTTCAAACCAACTAAGATATCAAATTGGAGGACATTCTAATAATTGCAAGCATCACATGAGTTATTTGTTTTCAAGTATGAGAGTGCACATTTGAAAGGATGACCTTACCATTGGTTTGCTAGGTTGATATGAGTGCTACAAGGAACTGAAACTGGTAAAAGAGCCTACTCACACTGTAATGACCAGTAACTGCGGAATTCAAACCACCTACCTTTCTAGTTTTACAGTCTAGAGAACACAATATTAACTGCAAACACTAAAGGAGAAGTCTTAATGCAAGTGTGAGATAGAGCACATTTGTAAGGGTGACTACATCGGTGTATAGCACAACAATTGCTTGTGTTAAAAGGAGAAGAAATTGATGGCTGAGCTTCTTCCATTGCAAATGTGTCACCTGAGTGGAAGAGTGCACATCATATCTGTTGTTGAAGCCATATCTACCTGCCACTAGACACACACTATCACAATATTTTCACACTGCTGGAGTCAAAGCACCTACTAAATCTAGTTACACAATCTGTAGTAGACAGTATCAACTGCAAACACCACAGGAGAAGTCTGATTACATTAGTGAGATAGTGCGCATTTGAAAGGATGATCTCATCAGTGTGTTGCAATGAATGTTTTGTGGCTAAAATGCAACAAATTGATGGGGAGCCATATCCTGGTTGAAATGTTTCTCCTGAGTGGCAGTATCCTCATCAGATATGTGGGTGAAGTCTGTCCTATATAGGACTACACACACACACACACACACACACACACACACACACACACACACACACACACACACACACACACACACACACACACACACACACACACACACACACACACATCACACACACTCACACCAGTTCCACACTGTTGGATTTGAATAACCTACCTATCTAGAATATGCATTATTAACCACAAGTGTCACAATAGAAGTCTGATTACAGCAGTAAGATGGTGCATATTTGAAAGGGTGATCTCATACTTTGCAAGGGAAGATGTTTGTGATAAAAGTGGAAAAACTTAATGGATTGGTTTACTATCAAAATTGCAAATGGCAAAAGAAATGCCATTCGCAACTCTGAAGCAAAACAACAAAAATAAAATCACTTCCACAGTACAATGTCGAATCAGCTGATCAAAGTCAGCAGATTCGACATTCTGTCCGAAAAGATCACATGATGTCCATATAGAAGCTCATGTAAATTAAACTCTTATACCTCATATCACATTTTTGCACGGGGTAAGCCCCCTGCACCCCCCATGGGGGGGCTGCGTCCCCCACACCCCCTAACTATATATTCCAACTCCAAGATCGCACTACAGTGAGGAAATGGACTAGTTTCCAAACCACACTGTACAGTGATCTCTGTACAGTACATCGAGTTTATATCAGTGAATGCAGAGTGCATTCACTGATATAAACTTTTGAACAGGAGATGTTCTGCAAGATGGAATTTTGAACATGCCAGTTTTGGATTATTCATCTGCGGAGCATCTCCATTCGCAAAAGTGATAGTAAACTGGGTCATGGAGGTGCTCTATTTCACATAAATTGGAAACTTGTTGTTCCAGAAAAGTGGCAGTCTCCCGGAGATGTATTTATCTCTCCAACATGACCTGTTCATGTCAGAGGCTATGTTAAACCCCTGAAGTGAGTGTCCCTTGTGCAGTTTGAATTATGAATGTGTAGTATTTCCTTCAGGGCTAGGTCAGAGACTGCCCTAAATTCAGGCACAGGTCACCCCTTAGCAACCTGTAGGAGACAGAATATAGTGACAAGGCTTTCAATCTTTCCACATAGGACTTGTTTTGTGTACCCTGTAATTTCTTGTTGAGAAATCTCTGTGGTCTCTCCAATTGTTGTCCACGGTGTCTGGTGAGATACAGGCAAAAGCAAGCATTGTACTCAATTACTGGTCTGATGAAGGCCAAGTATAATAGAATTATAACTTCCTTAGATCTAAATGTGATGCCTTTACTTATAAGATGTTTTACATAAAAGGATTTCCTTACTACTATGGATACACAGTGGTCAAAGTTCAGGTTGCTATCAACCTGATTACCCAAATCACATACCACTGAGTCTGTGCTTAGGGTTGTTGTCTATAATTTAATTAGCAGGGATGTCAGCTTTCCCAAAGGGAATAATGAAGCATTTTTTGCATTTAGCTTTAATCCATGGTTTTGGTGCCAGCCATTTGTCTGCATTAACCCTGTCTGTGTTATATTAACAATCTCTGGGGCACTTGATGATTGTTCCCAATTTGCAGTCATCTGTGAACTTGGTCAGCCACAGGCTATCCAAGTTTGCCTGGACTTTTGAGAAATAAATTATGAACAGTAAGGGGTCTAGCACAGAATAATGTGGTGTGCCACTGGTGACTGTTTTTGCTAGAGGTGAAGTCACCCACTTTGACATTATTTGTCCTGTTGGTGAGCCAGTTGGCTACTCATTTGGTAATGTAGGGGGTATTTCCCAATTGGGAGAGTTTCTCTATAATACCTGAGTGGGGGATTGTGTCAAATGCCTTGGCTAGGTCAAGATAGGTGGTATGCACTGTCTTTCCCTCTTCCAGGGTCTTGATGACTTTCTCAAAGAAGTCAACCATGTATAACAGGCATGATCTACCTTTAAAGAGTCTGAAATGGGTTGGTTCCAGAGTTTGGAGATTACCTATGTCCTAGTCAATAAGGTCCATAATGATTCTTTCTATGGCCTAGCAGAGGAGGCTAGCAAAGCTTATGGGCCTATAATTCCCAAGGTCAGTTGATGATCCCTCCTTTGTGCAGAGGGATTACTATTGATGTCCTCCATTATGCCAGAACATAGCCAGTTCATAGGCTGTGGTTAAACAGGATCTAAGTGGATCTGCTAAGCCATGTTTTAAGTTGTTTAAAAGGCAATCTGGGATGTTGTCTGGTTCCATTGATGCCATGTTTTTGGCCTTGAAGAGTGTTGAGATAACCTGCTCTCTTGAGATAATAGGCTGACGAATGGTTGCAGGTATACTTTGGGGATGACTGGAGGGGACAGGGGGGGTGAAGTTTGCTTCAAATTTGTCAGCTAGCAGGTTGGCTGTTTCTGCTGGTTGGGTATGTGTGGTGCCATCCACAACCAGTTCAGTACATTGCTGGGTATTCCCTTTTAGATTTTGGAAACAGTTAAAGAATGCCTTGTGAATATCCTTGGCTATGAGGCTATTTTCACTTCATAGTTAGCTTTGACAAGATATCGAATTTGTTTGTTTTAACTAGAGAGGGATTTCTTCCTCTGCTAAGTCAGTTTCCTCTTGTTCTTGGACTATGGGTCCACCTGGGTGGCTTTTTTTGGCAGCACCTGGTTTTAATCCAGTCAGGTACAGTCAATTCTATACTACTGCTTATGTTGTTATAAAGGGCATTGGTGTACACCTCTGCACAGGAGTCCAAGTTATCTGAGCTCAAGGGGGATTTGAAACTTCTTCTACCATCACTTAGTATGAGGTAGTTTGTCTTTGAAAAATGCTTAAGTGTTTTTGAGCTTGATAGGATATCTGGTCTTATAATTACATCAAACAAGATGGATTTGTGGTCCAATCTTAGCAGGGAGGATATCACACAGGGGAGAGTGCAATGCTCTCCATGTTAATGAGTGCTGTGTCCAGAACATCTGAGCCTCTTGCTGGTGTGCTGACTAGCTGTTCCAGAGTATTTGTATTGACAAAGTCCAAGAACCTCTGAACCAGCATGTGTGTGGTTGTGTATGCTTCCCAGTCAATGGTAGGATAATTAAGATCACCCATGTATAAGGTGTTGGGATGTATGGCAAGTGACTCCATTAAGTCCAGGTATACAGTATGCTTTTCCTGTTTCATGGTGGGGGACCTATAGCTAGCTATGATGTGGTAGGAGGCTTTGCCTGTAGTTAATTGGACATGGAGTAGCTCAAGAGAATCATACTGTTTGACCAGTCTTGAAGTGTACTTTTCCTTAATGAAGATAGCCATACCTCCTCCTCCTTTGGATCTTTCATGCTCAGTTTGTGGTCTGAATGTATGGAAGGCATTGTAGCCCTCCATGGCTGGGGTGCTTTCCATACCTTTGAACCATGTCTCGGTGAGTGTACAGACATCAGCATCTTCCAAAGTGAGGAGTGCTTCCAGGGAGTGCAGTTTCTTGTTTAGACTCCTAGCATTAAGCAGCAGTACCTTGAGTTTATCAGGAAAAGATTTTGTTATGTTGGGAGGTTGGTTATTTTGACACTATCTAAAAAAGGCACAGTATGGGGTGGCTAATGTCTTTGCCAATCCCCAAAAGCCTAGAGGAGACAGGTGCAGACCATCTCTGGTCTGTTGACCATGTCTTCCCAGGCTGACAGATATTGGATCTACTTGGACTGACACCTGAATCTAAGCCAATTGTTAAAGTCAGCCAATTTTTGTTTGTATTGGAGCATCATCCTTGGAGAAGGTAGAATGCTGCTTAAGGCTAGGCTTATACCTTGCTGTGACATATAATCTGAAAGTTCAGTCATGTCTCTCTTCATATAGTCTAGCGAGGTACATCTCAAGTCATTCACCCCCACATGGACAATGACAGTGTCATACTGGTACTTGTGGTTGTGTGATTTGAGTGCTTGAGTAATTTGGCAGATCATGACACCTGACAGGCAGCTAACCCGAACCCACTCCTTATCCAGCCTGCTGAGGGGAACATCTGTGTGTCTCACAATGGAGTCACCTATGACCAATACACTAGGTTTGTGGTGTTACACCCTATGGGCTTATTTGTTGAGAAACTGGTGTGTGTGTTATTATGTGTTGCAGCTGTTTTTTTTTTGCATTGTAATTTGTGTAACTGTTCCCATTTGGGAGGTCTCTGATCTTTTAATAAGTTACTAGTGAGTACCTCTGCATATGTTGATTTATGTTTCATGTCCTTATTTAGGGTGTTGGCAAACTGTTTGCATTTGATTTGTCCTTATGTGAGTCTTGCCTCCAATTTCATACTGTAACTACATTTCTCACATAAAGTATTTGTTTGCTTCAGGAGTAAATGTTTTTCAGATATATGAGACAATTGCTACATTGCTTCAGGATACCTGTGTCTCTCAGACTGGCCAGAGAGATGATGGGAAACTGACCATCCATGACAGCAGGCTCTTACCGTATGTTTTATTAGGAAAGGAAATGGGTTAATTTGACAGAACTGTGCTGGTAGTGCTGAGATTACAAGAGGTACCAATAATTTGTGTAGGCTAAGGTTGATCAATAAGGCAACGTTACTCAGTGCGCAACCTAGGTGCTCCTAGAGTAGCAGAAAAGCTTGGAAGGGTTTTACTGACAGCTGTTTATGGAAAAAAACTGAGCTTCAAGGCTTTTGCATCTATAGAGGGCACTGCTAACTGCTGCTGAGTGAAGAGCAGCACCACACAAACACAAGGCTTAAATATGAGCAAAAGAAACAAGTTTTAAGCTAACCACCAATCAGGAAAGCACACAATAAGCCTTTCACCAGTAATCTCCAACTCAGAAAGTTTGATCAGTACACTTCTGCCACAAGGGTGCAAAAAAGACCTTCATAATGTAGAATAGCTGGTTTGGGGCCCACGTGTAGACTACACAAACTGCCTACAACAGCCCTGCCACTAACAGATACAATGTAATACAGTGCAATTAATTACATAAAACAGTAGTCTGTACAAAATTTATAAAGGCACTAAAAACAAGATAGGCTGATTAATTAGACCTCCAGCCAATAAAACTACATGCAAATATCTCAAGCGTTTTGCCAACCTAAACAGACAAGGCTACCTCCCACTGCACTAGATGGAAAATCCTCTGACCTCTTGATGTAAAAACAAGTGCTAGCTAGAGTCTAAAAATACACTACATTATATAACAGCTAGCTAGATAATGAATTCAGATAAAAGTAAGTAAGTAGAACTGACAATGAGAGGCAAGTGCACTTTTTCAATGCAAGCACAAGGAAAGGTAAATAAATAATTCAATATATCAAAAGCAGTGTATAAAATGAAGAGCTTATTAAGCTCAATTTACAGTGGGGGTGGGCAGCTTAAATTCACCAGGTTTAAAAAGCAGATCAATAAAGAAGAGAGTGGGTCAGAAACACTAACAGGGAATCACCAGCAGTACTTACATAGAACATAACAACAGGCCAAGCAGATTTCTTAAAGCAGAAAAAATGGAATGGGTAAAACAGAAAGCAACTCTATCAATCACAGACAAAAAAATATAGGTTTACTTTCCTCATCCAGCAAGAAATCACCAGCAGTGGTTTAGATTATGCAAGCTTGAAATCTTTTCAGCAAACAACAAAGGGCCAGAAATTCACTGTGTATTTAAATGTCACTCAAAAGGCAATTAACCAATCAAAAAACATATGAAATGTGCAGCCTAGATAATTTGTCAATCTCTCAGATAGAATAAAACATTAGGCCAAGCAGATATCTTAAAACAGAAAAAATGAGTAGGTAAAACAGAAAGAAGCTGTGTCAGTCACAGACAGAAAATATAGGTTTAATTTCCTCACCCAGCAGGGAATCACTAGCAGCGCTTTACGTTATGCAATCTTGAAATCTTTTCAGCAAAACACTCACACTAATTCAACACTGTTGGATTTGAACCACTTGCCTATCTACTTACACTATCTAGAATACACAGTATCAACTGTAAGTGCCACAGGATAAGTCTAATTACATGAGTGAGATTATGCATATTTGAAAAGATGACCTCATCAGTGTGTTGCAAACAAGATGTTTTGCCTAAACCTTGAAGAAATTAATGGGGAAGCCCTCTCCTGATTTAAATGTCTCTCCTGAGAGGAACTGCCCACATCAAATGCATGGGTGAAGCTATTCTTAGATAGTACAACAGACATGCACACCCCCTCAACACACACACACACACACACACACACACACACACACACACACACACACACACACACATGCACCCACTCGTGAAATCAGTGCAATATTTGAACAGCTACCTAAGTCCACAATCTAGAGTTAATTGTATTAAATGCAATCAACACAAGAGAAGGCTGACTTTAAGTGTGGAGTACCTCAGACTAAGGATTACCATATCAGTGGGTTACAGAAAAGCTAGTGTACATCCCAGGTTTGGGTGTAAAAGTGTGCCTTTTATCAGTAGAAGTAACAGCAATGTGTTGATCACAAATTCATACTGTTCAGATAACTTATCTGTCCTGTCATTCATGTACATTGTGCTAGTGAGATTGACATTTAGTTGTTTCACAGTATGGTGTATTGATGACAATCACACTTGTGAAACAGATGATTCTCAACCATGTGTCACTGAGTGCTCATCTCAGGATGTTCCCATGCAAATAATAATCATTCATTGTGCCATTTTCAATAGTTCCTCATGCTTGGACAATGTGCATTGTAAATTACACATAACAGGTCTAACATATGAAAGCACACTACTTAGTTCCACTCATCTAGTATGTGTGCAAAGCTCCCACACCACTGGATATCCTTTCAAGTCTAACGTGTTGGAATGCAGAAATATTCTTACATAATGAAGTGTTTAGACAGCATTCAAAGTTAACTCATCATTTCTTGAGTACAGCAGTCCATTACACTCTACACAAGTAATACAACCCACTCACATTACTTTCTATCAAAATCACACCCTGAAGTGCACGGCTGAGAAGTTCATTTGTCCGATTGATGGCAAAGTCTTAGTGCATGCATAATTTTATTTTGAGGTTTTGAACTTAGGATGTAAATTAACAGTAGTCTGTGGTGTTCCATGCCAACCTTCACACAAATAGTGAATGCAGACATACAGACAGTTCTGATTCTGATCAAGTTATTTTTATTTATTTATTTTATTTTATTTATTTATTTGTTCAACAGATGTGTGTTATGTCAATGTTTTGTGGGTCATGATTTACAGATTTGTCATGATAATTGCAGTAAAGTACTCATAATTTTGATAATACAGGTGCATACTTAGACAGCCCTCATATCTTGTGACTGTCCATGTATTTGAAGCATGTTGTACTGTAGTACTGAGGACTGTATTCATTACATGATAATACATGTGGGTGTCATAATTAAATGACTTTAGAAAATGCATGGGCATGCAAATTAATTCATGCTAGCACCTTTTGTGTGTATAGTGGCAATATTTTTAAGATGTGACTGGTGTACTATGCTTGCTAACCTATAAAGATTTAATTCTACCAAATGTCGTGCACTTATTTTTGAGATGGTATGAGCATTTTTGGGCTGATTATGAAACATATAAGGGACAAAGCATGTTAATCCTAGTGGAATCCCAGATATTTGCATGAAACCATAGGCTGACAATTAATGACAGATTATGATGTTCAATAACAGTAGACTTGATGCTGGACTAAGACACCTGATAATCCACATAGACAGTCTATAGATATGAAAAATAGCAGATCACACCACTAAGGAAGGGAAATGTCAAGTGCCAAAACACACACATTTGAAGTGACTATGAAAACACTATAAACTGAGGACGTTTGAATGCTGTATACTTCATAACAAGAGTTTCAATTGCAGCATCCCATGGAGTGTACATTCAGCTCTGCAGCCTGTTCAAGCTATGATAATAACTGCCTCCTCATAGTGCTATCAGCCTGTACTTTCATACTGCAGTGAGGCCAAGTATAGTAGCATGAAGGGGAGCAGACTAATGCGGCTGAAGACAAAAACTCACCATAACATGTGAACTGACATTTACCATCAGTGACTATTGTTGCTTGGTGCCAGGCATTGTGCCAATGCTAATGTCAAAGAATGATGAGACAGAAAGTGGGGGAAGAAAGAGAGAAAGAGAGACTGAAAACACAGGGATAGGGACTTAGAAAGAGGTTTGTATATAGACCATTTCTGGCCATTTTCATGGCATTTCTCTTAGTTTTGTGATAATAATTCTGCCATTCTCTGTACAATAAAGTGTTTCTGACATGGAACAAGCAGGGATAGGACAGTAAAAACCTGATTAAGACATAAGCAGGATAATGGTGGATTAATAATATATATAGCCAACAGTTACACACACAATAGTAAGGGTCTATATTAGAAATGCAAAAGCTGACTTTTGCGAATATGCTTTCATCGACACATAAAGGTCGATGTGCAAAAACAACGGAAAGAGCGAAACTGAGAACACTAAATGTGATACCGGAAGCAACAGCACCATACAGGTAAGGTAAACCTAAGTGAACAAACATCAAGTAAAACACTTTTCTAAATGTTTTTGCAGGGGGACAAGCCTCCCTGCACCCCCCCCACATGGGGGGTTGTGCCCCCACACCCCCCCTACTTAAATATACCAACTCCAAGACCACACTACAGTGGGGAAAAGGATTCACTTCCTCATCCCCACAATCACCCTGCTGGCCGAGGAAATATGTTCGGCATTCTCATTTTGGCCATTTGCGTTGTTCTCTCTTTTCGTACATCGACCTTTATGTGTCAATGAATACGTATTCACGAAAGTCAGCTTTCACATTTCTAATATAGACCACAATAGTAATATATAAAAATAAATAATTGACACAATTTTGGATTCAAACCCTTAACAATATGTAACTCATACTTTACTAAGTTAAAATCACATATTTGAAGGGACATTGGCAGCAGACTGATGCATGGCAGAATTTACACATCAGGCTTCATCATAGTAATGACAATTGTAACATCCCATTATGGTGTACATTATATCCAGAAGCCTACTAAATATGTTAGAATAACTGTCTCACAATAGTGCTTTCAGTCTATATTTCTATAGCACACTGAAGATTAGAACATTTGTGCAAAGACAACCATACTAGCGATGATCAAAGGTAAAATCTTCAGTGAAACACCCTTTACTAGTATTTACCATTGGTATGCTATGGAAAGAATTGTGCAAATGCTGAGGAGAAAAAAGTGAAGTGTAGTTTATGGGCCATCTCTAGCCATGTGTATTGTATTTGATTCTATTTTTGACTAGAATGAATGTGTGAAAAAGTGGATGATAGGGCAGTGGTGAAAATGAGGGGGGTACAAGCAGAGGGTAGGACACTGGTGGAAGAATAAAGGGATGTGCAGGACGGTGGCAGGACAGTGCCATAACTATCCACTTCTTCACAAGATAAATACATACTTATAGCAAGAATTTGCTGAATTTGGATAATCATCACATCAGAGAAGGGTCTCTTCAACAGAGTAATGTTGTGTGGCTGACCAGGCCAAATTAAGTGTGTGACGTAGACACATGGTCGAAGTGGTGAGCTATATATGGGGTATAATTTTGATTTGTGGGACAGGTACCCTTTTTCTTTTTTTTTTTTTAGAGAGAGGACTGTTGGAGAAATTGTTTAGGAAAAAGATGGTAGGATAGCTGTCAGTGGGTTAGGCAGCATATACACACAAGACATACAAGATAGATAGGGATGGTAATAGGCATAAAAGGTTGGGAGACACCATGACTTGGGATAGGTATGAGAACATTGGAGGCATGTCTGTGTCCAGCATTATCACAGTGAGAATCTAATCCTGACCCTCAAAACTGTCATTACTGTCTCCTGCCACAGATCTCTGGCACAGTGCAGGATGGGGCATCAACTTTGCAATTCGATACAGGACCTTTTCTACTCTGTTGGTTCAGGCATGGAGGCCTCTCTGTATGATGTCATCCACCAGCCTTGTCAGCTCCTAATAAGTGACAAAATTGCTAGTTCCAACATTATTACTCCCAGTGGGTACAGCTGCACCAGCAATTGGGACAGAGCTACCTGACGCAGTTGATGCAGGTAATCCAGCTGGTCCTTCTTGCACCTCTTCATTTCACTATAATGGTAACAGCACTGTTCCCCAGTGCATGGAATATCAATTGCACTAGAGACAGCCTTGGCTAAGCCATTACAAGCCTCAGCCTTGTACTGAAACCTGGTATTGTTCTCCTGCAGAAGGTTACAGTTGTAGCACTTTACAAGGAGTGCCACAAAGATCCTGGACTGATCTTCACACCACCTTTGTGCTGTAAATAGAGCATCATCCTCACCTTCGTCACCCAAGTTTACTGACGTACACCTAGAACTGTGTGTCTGAATTGACATCCAATTCAGATCTTTTGTGTACCAGTCTGTGCGCAATAACAGACAACCTTGCCAGCTGCATTTGTGCAACTGAAAGCTCAAAAATGGCCTTGCAGAGAAATTTGGTAAGATTCATTCAAAATACACTGGAAGTGTAAAATATGGCACTGAGACTAGGCCATGTGTGTTGCTCACTGTATTTACACAGGTTCCATTGAAAAATCAGCATAAGCATTAGAATGATGATAAATGAATTACATTTCAAGAGAAATACTGTCACCTCTAGTCTGTTATGGTGGATATATACATATATATAAATATAGACATATTTCAAAAGCTGGCATTAATGCACTTCTAGCCTGCCATTATGCCAAAACATTTGTTCCCATAATAAATGTCCAGGGTGTTCTTAAAATATTTAAACTAGTGCTTGTTTTAATGTAATTTGGTAGTCTATTCCATGCATCAGCTGCTCTCTCAGAATACCAATTAGTGCACTTCTCATTCCTATAGAATCTTCTACATAGGTTATCTGATGATTCTCTACTACTTTTTGATAACCCCAACATTCCCAGAGGTAGTTGTCTCTAAATGCCCTATATACCTGAATAAGGTCTCTTCTTAAATATCTATATGAGACACCGTACAAGTTCAGATATTGTAGTCTTTCATAATAACTTAAATGTTCATATCCATGGATGCCCTTGGTATATTTCTGCTGTACTCTTTTCAGTTTACTCATGCTTGTTTACTTATACGGCTTCCACATTGTTATTCCATACTCATGTTTGAACCTAATGTAACTAACAAACAATGTCTTCATCATTTCTGATTTCCTATACTTTATAAATCTTTTTATACAATCTACAGTTCTGTAACTATCATCAACCAATTGGTTTATCTAATTAGAAAAACTCAAAGCTGGATCTACCATATACCCAAGTCCTTCAATGGATCTACAGTTTCAATCAATGTGTGCTGTATTAAATATTCACCTTTCACTTATTCTCCAAAAGCACATATACTTAGTTTTTGAAGCATTTATCAGCATATCATTATCCTGCACCCAAATGGTCAATTTAGTCAAGTTCTTTTGCAGACATGCCCTACCTTTAACACATGTAATCAGTTTACCCAATTTCAAGTCATCTGCATACAGACTGTAGAACACCTCAGATGAAAGAGATAGATCTGAAAGATACAATCTAAATAAGTATGGACCTAGGACAGAGCCTTGTGGGACATCCTGACTGCAATCAAGAATTTCATCTGTCCAATTACTGTATGATACTTGCCATGTCCTATTTTAAGCCATGCAGCTATCCATATTATCAAGAGTGTATCAATACCTAGTTGTTCTAATTTATTGATCAATATTTTTTTGCATGACCATGTAAAATGCTGAAAGCAAATCTATATAAATTACATCACAGCACACATTTTTATTGATAGCTGTTATTATATTATTATAGAACATCATATTATAGGTGGAAATAACATCTATTTTCAACTTATGCATGTTGATATATGGTTTCAAGTCCCAATCTTTCTGATACTGACAAATAACTTTTCCACAACATGAAAGTTGACTTAATGATCTGTATGATCCAGGTTTGCCCTAGTCCCCTTTCCCTTAAAGACAGGTTTAATAAGTGTAGGTCTCTAATGTTGAGGAATCTCCCTATATTTATATGCTCTAATAAATAATAGATGTAAAGGGTATCTCCCTTTTTTAATTTCTCCAAATCTTTTGTGTTTCTAATACCATGGAAGTAATAGATCCCATTATTAAGTCAAAGTATGATAAAGGTTCATAAAATTAGTATTGTTTCAATCTTTGATGTCAGCCAAAAGTGCTCTATGCACTTGGTACTGTAAGTCCATGCTGAAGTGTTCTCGGGTCATTATTGCTAATTTCTTCTCTCCCCTGTGCTTTGTTTAGATCCTTGTTTGTATAGTTTTTTTCAATATAATCTAATTTGATTTTAGTATCTGAGATTACCTGGATGTCACTAGGACAACTTATCACCAACTTTGTAGAGCCAAACTGTTTGCATAATGTTTTGTACATATATCTATTATCTATTATGTCTGAGAATAGATTATAGAATCTACATACAGTTTATCAATCTGTATGTCTTTACTCCTTCCGCATCTTAAGTTTCTATAAAATAGTTTCCTGTTATGCTCAGTATCTTTATATAAATGTTCTTAAATTTTTTATTGATCTTATCTCACATTATGCTAAATTTGTTTGTCCAGCTTGTTTATTTCAATTCTCAAAGTTGTAGTTCAGCATGTTTTCTCTTTCTTATATGTTTTGTCTCTCATCTTAATCAAGAATTTTGTTCTTATGGAAATATACTTTCTGATGTTGTATGCCTAGATCCTGATTTTAAAATTTTTTTTATTTTTTGCATTCAATTTCCCTTTCAAAGCTTTCCACATTCCTTCTGTAGTTTTTTTTCACTGAATGCTGCACTCCAATTTGTTTTACATAGTGACTGTTTTGCTTCCATATAATCTATTATTAAATTTCTGTGCATTGGTTTATATTTCAGTTTGGTAAAATTATCAAGCAGTAAATTAACTTTTATAACTCCATGATCACCGCACATCAGTGGTGGTAAAACTTGACATGAAGTAACAGTAATTTTTTTTAGGAACACAAACAATGTCTAGTGTGTTTCCTTCCCTGGTAGTTTTTTTTTTTTTTTTTTTTACAATCTGAAGCAATTGTTGTTCCTGAACATACATTGTGAATAATTTACTTACTGATGTTGCTGAATCAACATTATCCCACTTTCTTTCTGGTAAATCTAAGTCCCCAAAAACTATTATTCTTCCATCCTGTGTTTCATGCAAGAAATGTATGAATTCCTCTAGGTCATCAGCACTTGACTTTGGTGGTCTGTACACTCCAGTGATTGTTATATGTTTCAGGGTTGCCTTTATTGTCACTGTTATACAATCTAAAGTATTGGTATTATCTTTGAACGTGTAATAATCGCAGGTCTTATCACTAGCTTTAATCCCTATCATAACACCTCCACCTGATTTTTTTGTTAGAATGTCTGTTACAGCAAATACATTTATACCCTGACAGAACTGGTTTCCGATCATTGCTTTTTAGCTATGTTTCACAAATAATAAGCAATTGTGTGGGAATGCAGCACATTTTAAAATAAAAAATATATATTATTAATGCTCCTAGTATTAACAACCATTAGAGAGGCATCAAATGTTGCTATCTGTGAACTGTTAAATTTTTGACTTGGCAAAAATCCTGCCATGTGTTTGTCAAATATTGCAAAATATCTGCTGCAAAAATTTTCTTCCCTGATTTTGATAATTGCATACCATCCTGTATGAACATGTGTGGCCAAAATTTGGCTTGGATTCTCTACAGATTTCAATATTTTAAAATGGAACATTTGTTTCATGTAGGTATTTACCCCAAAATGTTTTCATTCTCAATGACCTGACTATCTTTACTATATGACATTTGTGAAAAGTATGTCCTAATACCTCTACAAACTATGCTATCTAAGATGCTGCAAGTTCCCAACTAACAGTCAGAGAGTGCTTGTGTGGATGGTAATCACTCATACAGTCATCTGACACAGTAAGATGGCATGACATCAACTCTATGATGTTAGTTATAATCAGTATTATTTATTTATTTATTTATTTATTTATTTATTTATTGATATTTGATTACCATTAAAGTCTGACTGAGTAGGTGCCAATTTTCAACAGAGGCCAGGGGAGATCTCTGTGTATTGTATTAGAGAGGCTTGCTGTGTGGATGTATGGGGGGTGGTGTTGAGAATATGAAAGAGGAGGAGACTAAGGATAAAGCCTTATGGTACACTGGTAATGACTGGAAGGTGTGGAAATAGGGTACAATGTCATTTTACTGATTGCTATTGGACAAGTAGCTTCTGAATCATAGAAGGGTGGGCTGAGATAGTCCTAGTGAGGACATTTGTTTAGAGATATTATGAACTGGGACATAGTGGGTTGTCAGACATACAAACTACAGACTTTGAATAATACCACCTGAGAGTTGAACCCATGACTAAAAAGAAGGCTAAAGTGGTAAATATTGCTTATTAAGTGTTACTGCTACAGGAGAACTAGCATTTTAAACTCTAAGTTGAGATGTAACAATTTCAACATCAGTGGAGATCTAATTACAACATGCCTGCATGTGTATAACTTTCAATTCTTATGTAACTGGAGTTATATGCAAAAGCTATTATTTATTTATGTAAATAAATTTTATATGCATTGAGTTGCATGGCCTAAGCAAAACACATTGGAGTATGTGTCATACATACTTTACATGACATACTGCCCTACACATCTGCACACCTAATAATTATATTTGATGAGTCACACCTTTCCCAATAACTATTGTCCAGATTATACATATGCAAATATAGTTTAAATTAACTATCATTAATGTTATGCTTAACATAATTTACACAGATTATAGTTGACGTATTTAGTAATCATTATAGAGTTATGTTTCAAATTTAATTTTATTAATAGTTAGTTTTAATACATGTTAGATTTCTAATAAAAATTCTGTGACACTATTTATTCTGACCCACTCATTAAAATTAGCTGCAAACTGGATTTTAAGTCTGCATTACATCAGCTCTTTCTCCAAACTTACTGCATTAACACGTTGAACCATACGGAATGGTAACCAACAGATGCATTTACTTCATTCAGTACTGTCCAGAGTGCTGACAGAAGTGCAATGGCACTATTCTCATATGAGCTACTCTTGGCAGCCTAAATTAAATTTTTGAGTTTTTGTCTTCCGGCATGAACTGTCACTCACTGACACTGCATGCTGACATTTAATAACATGCAATGTCAAACAGAATGCAAAATACAGACATGAAAAGAGTAAAAATTACAACTGAATCCAAATAAAGGGTATTTCTAACAATGAACCCAGCACTTACAGCATTACCATGACATATTCAAATGTTTAACAGTGTTTACCACATGATAACTTGTATTTCTGTTGCACATCATCGGGTCTTCAAAAAATGACAAGTTCTGAGAAAGGAGCCACATAGGAAGTTACATGAGCTCATTTGGGCACACCATATACAAGTAAGAATTATATCTTTTAAAGGAAATGTATTACTGCCATGATTACTACTTGGAAGATATGGATAATTAATCCAGAATATTATAAATATTTCCATGTTTATCATGTTACTGATTTTATTTACTCACACTTCAGTAAATGTTATATTTTACATCATGCATATCAGATTTTATTACTACTAAGAATACTTCAGTTTCCAGTAACAAAACATTTGTGATAGTGTGAATAGTACATTCAAAGTATCAAACTCTGGAATCAAACCCTGCATTATTGTTGCTGTTACACATATTTTAGTGCAGTAACATGTTGAGCCATAGACAAAATTGCATAGCAACTATCTTTTTGCCAATTGCTACTATGTATTTTAGCATTATACATATGAAACTGTTATTTTAATTAAATATGGCCAGTGTTATATGTAACACAAATTCACAAATAGTGTTGGTAATGTATTTAGCATTCAATACACAGAGTTGGGTTGTTCAATTCATAATAATACGTTTGTGACAAATCTTATTCTGACCCCTCAGTAAACCTATTTGTAGTATAGATTTGAGCCTGGAATTACCCCTGATGACTCTCCAAATGTAATGCATTAATATCCTGAGCCACAGAGAAAGGTAACCGACAGGTGCATTTACTTCACTCAATACTGTCCTGTCCAGAATGCTGACAAAAGCACACCAGCACCAGTTTTTTGTGCTGCTGATGGCATCCTAAATTAAATTTCTGAGTTTTTGCATTGGGAAGTACAGCATCATTCACTGCTAGTGACTGCTAACAGTCATCGAGGTGCAATGCCAAGCTTTGCACGAAGGATGAAGCCAAAAAATATATATAAGAAATATAAAAAATGTGTTTATTTTATGATTTCTCAAATCTGTGGTTTTATACCATGAAAATGTGGACATTAAGGAGCCCTAATTTCATGCAGACATCACCTTCTCTAGATTTGAATCTTGAAACCATGGCATTAACATGAAACATTGAGAAGTTAAACTGTATGTGACTCATACAAAAAAGGAGTTTATGAGACAGAGAAAGTGGAGTACATACACTCAAGATCTGACATTCTAATACTTTACATTTCTGGAGCGATATATCCATTTTATCAAAGTTGTCCTTTCTTATTTCACAGTAGATGTCTGCATGATGGTGATATTTACAACAGTTAACCAAACAAATCATGTTACAGTAATGAAAAATGTATGCAACACAAGAGTGTTTTCTTCCTTTTCTTTTGTGAGCAGTAACTATCTTTTGATACAATTTGCAAAGTGATGACATTATTCTTTGCATATATTTAGATAAGACTTATTGGTATGTTGCATTTTCATGTACTTTGCATAAAGTACACAAACTTTGCACTTATAGGCATGTTCACCTTTTAAGCATATATTTAGAAATGTGTTATAATGTTTTATCTTCTAAGTTAAAGTAATCTCATATTTCTTTTGTAAGTTTATTCTCCCTGACACATCCTCTGTAAGTGTATATCAAAGTGGCAGACTGTTAAACACTTAATTATTCTTGTACTACTGCTAATAACACTTGCAAACCCTTAGCAAACCCCACATTGCAGTTCTCATTCTTGTAATGTTAGGGTCATGCATGGCATCATGTAGGTCTTCACACCATGTTTACCTGTCCAACACTTTGAGCAGATTGTGTGATTCATGAATGATAATGAGTTGACACCTGATTTACATATTTACAGTGTCCACAGAGGTTGCTCTGCACTATGTAATCACAACCTGGTGCTAAGGCACTTATATCATATTAGGGGAGGCTGTTTGCATTCACCAACTTGAGGTACTGCTGCAATTGCATTAATTTTTTTTTACTTTCATACAAATCCTGTCAAGGTATGTGATGTTAAATAAATTATTTAAACAGTTGTAATAGCTTATATTTCAGATAACAGTGTGTGATATCTGCAGTTTGTCGATTTATGTTGTTCTAGAATTTATAGCAGATATTTGAGGTATCCTCAACTAATGTTACATGCCTTTATAGCAAAATGTCTCTTAAGGTGTGAACACATCAGAACATTTTTATAGGTTCATAGGTAGGTACTAGTCTATCTGCCTGAGGGCATTTATAAGCCTAGCCAGAGTGTGTTGGCTTTCGCTGCCCCATTGATTAATTAATTGATCCTCTGTCAAGCAGCACCAGTGAAGTGATCCCATGGGTGCATTTTTTGTTACCCATCCACTCGTCAAGGTTCCTCTTGAAGAGTGTTAGTGAGGGGCTCTGCCTGATGTAATTTGGAATTTTGTTCCAAAGCATGGGGAGTCTCTGTGACAGGAATCTATCCCTCCAGCATGTTCTATTTATTGTTGTGGCGAGGTTTAGCTCACTAGAGCGTGTGGCTCACAGTGACTTGGATTTCTTTAGGTGGAGCATGTCCATCAATTCTGAGTTGGACATGGCTTTGTAAGTCAGGCAGAGATCACCTCTGAGTAAGTGATATGCCACTGAGTACAGTCAGAGTTTTTTCAGTCAGGCTGCATAGGACATATGTTTGAGACCAGTAATCCTCTTGGTGAGGTACTTTTGTGGTCTTTCCAGCTGTTGGAAGTGTCTTGTGAGGTACATCCCAAATGGGGCATTGTACTCTATGATGGGTCTAATGAGTGATGAGTAGAGGGGCACTATAACCTCTTTATTTCTAGATGCAAACCCTTTAGTAATTAGATGGGCCACATAGAAGGATTTCCTAACTACTTTGGCAATATGATTGTCAAAGGAGAGATTACTATCTACCTGGGATCCCAGATCTCTTATTACTTCTTCTGTATTAAGGGGGCTCCCACCTATGTGGTAATTCGTGGGTGTTTTGATTTCCCAAACAGGATGACTATGCATTTTTTGGCATTTAGCTTGAGGCCATGACTTTGACACCAGGTGTCCGTCTCAGTAAGGCCCTTTTGGAGGATCTCCATGTCAGCCGGAGAGTCAATTATGGCTCCCAGTTTGCAGTCATTGGCGAACTTGGTTAGCCATAGTCCTCCTGTGTTTGCCTGTACTTCTGAGAAGTATATGCCGAACAGTAGGGGTCCCTGAACCGAGCCTTGCAGGACACCACTTGTGACTGGTTTAGAGTCAGACCTGGAGCCCACTATTCTTACCATGTGAGTTCTGTCTGTAAGCCAGTTGGCAACCGATGTCCTGATGTAGGGGTTTATGTTCAGGCTGGTGAGTTTTTTTGTAATACCCAAGTTTGGAATGGTGTCATAAGCCTAGGCGAGGTCAAGATAGGTTGTGTGAACCACCTTTTTCTCGTCTATGGCCTTGGTGACTGTCTTGAAGAAATCAACCAGGTTTAGTAGGCATGATCTGCCCTTAACAAAACTGAACTGGGTCAGGTCAAGTGTTTGGAGGTTCCCAATGTCTTTGTTAATGAGTTCCATGATGATGCGCTCCATAGCCTTGCAGACCAGGCTAGTCAGGTTTATGGGGTGATAGTTACGAGGGTCAGTTGTGGCCCCTCCTTTGTGGAGAGGAATAACCGTTGCTGTATGCCATTCTATGGGCACGTAGCCTGTGGAGAGGCTGGGGTTGAACAGCGTGTTTAGGTGGGTGGTTAGTTCGTTCTGTAGCTCCTGCAAGACACAGCCTGGGGCACCATCTGGTCCCACTGACACTGTGTTTTTGGCTTTTGAAAGGGCTGTTTTCACCTGTACGACTGTGATTTTTGGGACACTACACTTTTCTGGTATTGTTGTGGGCCCTTTTAAAGGTGAGAGAGGAGTGACATTTGCACTGAATCTATCTGCCAGGATGTTGGCAATATCAGTAGGTTCAGTATATTTTGTGCTATTTTGCACTAGTTCAGTGCATATCTGCGAGTTGCCACTTAGATTCTTAACATAGCTAAAGAAGGCTTTGTGATTATCTTTTGAATCCTTGGCTATTTTTCTTTCGAAGTTAGCCTTGGATGATTTCATGAGGGACCTCAGTTTCTTACTGATACTGATCAGGGATGTCTTTCCTTCTTGGGATTTGCTTTTTTTCTGAACTAGTTTCCTCCTTCTATTGTATAGCCTGTTTATTGCAGGGGTCCACCAAACTGGTTTCCTTCTCTTAGAGGAGTGAGTCTTGGTTTTGCTAAGGGATGGCTTGATCCATGCATCCTTGTAGGTGCTCATAGAGTGCATCTGTAATCGTTTCTGCATCTTGGGCAGCATTATCCTTTAGTGTAGGGGCTGTGAAACTTACCACCTCTGTCTTAAGTAAGGTGAAATTTGTTTTAGAAATGTTTTTTACTGTGGTTTCCTTAGTTGGGGGTGGTGGTGGGGTGTGGACATCCAGAGTGATTAGTTTATGGTCTGATCTAACCAGTGACGGGCTGACCTCCGGTGTGAAACACCTGTCACCCATGTTGGTGATGACCAGGTCCAATATGTTTTCACCTCGGATAGAGGAGTTTACCAGCTGATTCAGGGTGTTTGAGTTGATGAATTCCAGGAAGCGCTGGGCCTGGGAATTTGTACTCAAGTAGTTTTCCCAGTGAATGGCAGGGTAATTGAAATTTCCCAATATCAGGGTGTTTGGTAGGACCTTCATGTTTTCCAGTGTCTCCAGAAAGGTGGAGTGGTGGTCCTGGGTCATGGAGGGTGATTTGTAGCAGGCCAAAATTTGCATTACAGTTTTGCCCGATGTTAGTTGCACATGGATGATCTCAGAGGTACCATGCTGCACCACTAACCTGGAGGTGTAGGTATCCTTGATGAATATGGATACACCCCCTCCTTTTGTGTTTCAGTCCATGTTCTGTGGCCGAAACGTGTGGTATGAGTTGTAGCCTGGTAGTGCTGGGGTGCTCTCTGGAGCCTTGAACCAGGTTTCAATTACTGGACAGATGTCGACGTTCTCCATACTGAGGAGTGCTTTGAGCGCATGCATTTTGAGATTTAAACTCTTGGCGTTGAGTAGCATAACCCTCAGATTTTTGTTAATTGTGCTGTTTTCAGAGGTGAGTTTGACTTTTGAGCCTTGCCTAAAAAAGGCACTATGGGGGCAGCAAGAGCCTTGGCCTGTATTCGAAAGCCTAGGGGTGACAGGTGCAAGCCATCTCTTGTGAAGCAAAGCGGCTTGTCGAGCATGTCATCCCAGGCTAACTGACACTGGATCCCCTTTGAATGACACCAGAAGCTTAGCCAATTGCTGAAATTGATCATTTTTCCTTTATACTGAGGTATCATTCTTGGTGAGGGCAGGATGTTACTCAGGGTCAGGGTCATACCAGCCTGGGCTATATGATCAGAGAGCTCTTCCATGTCTCTTTCCATGTAGTTCAGGGAGGTACATCTCAGGTCATTCACACCAACATGAAAAATGACAGAGTCATATTTGTACTTGTTCTGGAGTGACCTGAGTGCTTGTGTCATGTGGCAGATTCTGGCTCCTGACAGGCAGCTAACAGTAACCTTCTGCTTGTTCAGCCTAGTGAGTGGGATGTCAGTGTGCCTGACTATAGAGTCACCTATTACTAGTGTGTTAGGTATGTTATTTCGCCTTAAGGGCTGTGATTGTGCGGCACACTGATTTTTGTGTTTTATGTGTTGTCTGGTTTGTGATGGGAAGTGCAGGTTGTTTGGGTGTCTGCTTTGGAGGTCTCTGATGCTTTTGCAGGTTTTTATTTAGAGCCTCTAAGTATGATTTTGTGTATTTATGTGTAT